>NC_142202.1:79390090-79704128 GCF_049639895.1 Pseudopodoces humilis | reverse complement strand
CACTTTAAAATAAAAGCAAAATATCAGCAGTAAAATCTAACAGCAAACACTGTACCAAATAGTTAAGAACAAAAGCAATAGTGAATGGAAGGATCAGTTCACAGGAAGGAAGCCCTTGAGATGCTTATATTGTTACAGGAGAGAGTGGCTGTAGTCAGGACTTAGAAGCTCTCCACTACTACTGTGTTAAATCCCAGTTTTGAAGACTAATGGCTCTCATTCAGAGAAAAAAATCATGACATGGACATACAGGAGGTTTTACAGGGGTTCTCTGATAATGGGGTTGATATTAAAATGTTCATTTTTTTTCTGTCTGCCTAAAGACTCTTCCCTGGTGTGATCATGGTCAGCAGCCTCAGGGGGTGCCTGCTGTATGCAAACATGTTATAAAAACGACATCAGCTTGAGTGTGGGGAGTGTGGAGGGGTTGAACATGAGCATGGCATTAAGCCCCAGGTCACCTTTATAATTTAAAGCTATAAGATCAGTGAGCTCCTTGAAGGAATAACTCCATCAGACAGCAGAAGGGGCTCTGCCTGAAACAGTCCCAACAATGGCAGCATTACTGGGTGTTAGGGCCTCTTTCAGCAGAAGGAAAAGATACATTTTGAAAGGCATGGGGAGACCTTTGATATTTCTCCTTCTCCAGATGACCAAACATCTGGAGGAAATCAGTACAAGTCAGCTTAGATCCAACTGTGAAACCCTTCATATAGATCTCCATTACAGGAATCTCTGAAACTTCTAATCTGAAGAGTCTGCTTTGTTCAGTCTGAGAATAGAAATGAGGCAGGACTGAACAGCAGCATAGTGAAACAAGCTTTGTAAATCTCAGAAAAGAACAAATAAGATAAAGGGTGTTTTGTACAAACATTCAGCTCTGGAGATGTTTGCTCCAGCCTCCAACTCTCCATTACAGAGAACTGCAGAGGTCTGGAATGGCACAAGTGCAATGTGTGGATGCATTGACATTTTCCAGTGGGGGACATTAAAAATGGAAAGAAATTAAAACCTCATACATTGGTTATAACTTCAAACATTTCAACAGGATAAATACATGCAGAGTCCTTAGCAATGCTGTGCAAAGTTTTTTTGAAATTTATACTCCCTAATGTACTTGTAAGCAGGGGGAGTTCAAACAGCAATCAGCCAAAACTCAATAGGTACACTCCATACAAAAAGATTTTTCCTTATAGCTGCCCTCGAAGCAGCATAATTTCTCATACTACTTGAAGCTGATTTAAGTGTTGGGTCTGTGCCAATTATTTGTTAAGCCTTCTGTCTTTATTTTATAGCTTCTATGATATAACTGACCAGCTCACAGGAACATCTGCTGCAGACAAAGACAAAGAATACTAGAATCCTACCAGTGTTTAGATGATCACTTTGTCCCTTTTTTGCCATCATTACTTCTGAGGGTGGCCTCAAATGCAGATTATGCTATTCTGAAATGTCGTTGTGTTCATTTTGTAGAGGTGGGAATTTATTGCTCATTTAATCTAAGTTGATCTTTGTTAGCTAAGTGTACAATTAAATTTACAGTATTTCATGGAGATATGGGTGGCTTATAGCACCAACCTCTCACTTCTAAGCATAGAGTTAAAGTTCAGCCAGAGGTCTTGCATAATATGAGTTTTCAGGGATTTTAGCATAGTCCCCACTGGAGTGTTATCTACAACGCAAACAACTATACATCATTTGGCAATTCAGGACAAAATTTGATTAGGAGACACTCTATTCTAGCTAATTTTAACATATTGAAGGGTGTTCTCCCTTTGCACAGCAGTTATTTCTGGCAAGACCTGGAATTGTTAATGAGGAAGAGGAGATTTTCTATAATACTAACCTTCAAGCCTATCAAATTTGGCACTTCTCTTAACAAATCTATAGCATGATATTTCACTTAAAACATTTTATTGAAAGGTGACTGATCCAGTGCCAAAGAGATCTGAATCTCTTTCTCAGAAACAATCCTTTGGCTTTCATTACGTTTTATAGGTTTTATTTAACCCAACAGTGCCTAGTACCTTCAGTGCCATATTTTCTAAGCACCTTGTAGTGAATGACAGAATTTTATAGAACAGTGTCCCTTCCTCAACAAAACTACTGCACATTTTAATAATGGGCTTCATTTTGCCAAAGCCTGTGTCATAATGTCCAGCCTAAGCAAGTTCCTTCTCTTGCAAATGGAATTGCCAATCTCTAGTGTGGGACTACCATACCAACTTCCTGCAAAAATGGTCTCTTCAAGGTTGCCTGTTCACTGAGGTTATAAGCTTAATGCTGGAAACATTCAAATCCAGTTTGAAAACAGTTCCAAAATCCATGTTGCCAAAGAAGACATTGCTTAGAGAACATCTTTCAAAGACCCATTCAAATACACATACATTCAAATCAACAAAATTCTCCTGAACTATAAAAATTCAGACAATTTTCCTTTTCAAGGACTTGCATGAGGAAAAAAAAGTTTGTGGATCATTACACTGTGGTGAACTTCCCCCAGTTTCTGGTTGCAAAGGAACTTTCTGCCAAGCAAAGTCACAGACACTGATTTAAGCAGAATTCAGCTTCAACTGTGTGAGCAAAATTGTGAGCAAGATTTTGCTTGGGCAAATGCAATTGTAAGGAGACAGACAGAAATCTTTCAACCACCTTAAATTCCTACACTTCTTCTCATCTCTTTTTCTATATGCCAACTTTCTAATTTTGAAATTTTTTTAATTGGATGTTAAAAACTTGGGACCTGTGAAGTCCTTCAGAATTTCAGTGCCTCTTCCCTGTATACCTGTTGCTGTAAAAAAGGCAACCAAAGCCCTAATCCTTCAGCAAAACATTTTGATGGTTTTTTTCCTGTGTTGTTGTTCCCTCTCTTTTGTTTCATCTATTCAAAGTTCTTCACATTTTACCTTCCAAATCCTCCTAAATATGAGCCTTTTGCTATATTGCAATTTATAACATACATTTAACTGTCAGCTTTGCTATCAGCTTTTTATATACCTTTTATTTTTATTTTTTTGTGGAATTGGATTTGCCAGCTGCTTGTTTTAAATAGGCTGTTATTCACTGAGTTAGATGAATCTTTAATTTAGTTTTGTCATGAGAAGTAGTTCACCTTTTCTGTTGGCTGTAAGCTGATCTCTGTAACAAGGCAAATGCAATATTTTTCCTGAAGATTTGGTTCTAGGTGTCTTCTTTTCTGTTTCCTCTAATTTTGTCTGCATATATTATCACACTGAACAGCATATTTAGATGAACTGCATAAGATGTTCTTGTGCTGGCACATCATGCCTACCTACATGCTATTCTCAGCATCTACGTGTGTCTGTCAATTGACAGAATCTCCACAACCATCAGTTCTCCTAAAAGACCAGTCCAGTTTTAGAGGAGTTCAAGAGATGGTTGAATGCCTCAAAGTGCCTTAAACTATTGAAAATGTACCTTTCTAAACAGAGGAGGGAGATCTTATTTAGTACCTCCACCAAGAAATATGTAAACAGAGATCAGCCTGTTGTGGTGGCCATGTGATGCCGGATCCATCAGCACTGGACCAGCCACAAAACACCAGGTAGGTATGGAAGGGCTATTGAATGGTAGAGGACAATAGAAAGCTGAGGACACTGGTAAACTTGTTAAGGTGCACAGGACAAAGCTTTTGGGAAAATCAAGTTTGTTTAGCTCTACTCTCGTGAAAAAAACTGTCTACTGTAACTGTCTCTGCTAAAGAGCTGTTACTTGTTGCTTTTTACTTCCCTGACCGTTTCCCTATTTTCATATTCTCCTCACATCTCATCTACTCCATCTGACTGCTATGTAGTTTCTTATTTATATAGTCATATAAAGTCTAATATATGCTAAAACCAGACATAGCTATTGATTTGTTTTCTTTTTGTTTTCTTTTTTTTTTTTTTAATATAAAAGTGATTGGGGGAGGTGGGCAATTCTTAGCTTGCAAAAGAACCAGATGAGTTTACCAAAGCTGCCTGCCCATTCCCAGAAAGCCTGGGTACATTGTATTCAAACAAGCCCTTCCAATATTTCACAGAGCCAATTCCTTGACCACTGAGGTTTTAATAGCCCACTAAAGGAAAACCACCTCCCTTCCACTGGTTTCCTCATCTCTACCAGTACAAAATCTAATTTTACACATTGACAAAACAGAGGGGTTTTTTCCTTTTTCCTGCAGCAAAGATACAGAAGGCAAATAATTGGCTGCAGACACTTAGCCTCACACAACATCATAGTGTAAGCCTTCATTACATTCAGGTGACTGACTAGTACAAGAGAGCATTTGGAGGTAACTTCTAATTTGTTTTGGTGGTCAACATCATGAAACAAACTTTGGGCTAAATGGCTTGTCTACCTTGTAACAGCAAATCTGCCATCTCAGAACTAGAGATTAACTAGATCAACACATTAGGAAAAAGCCTTTTTTAAAAAAAAGGTCACAATATAAGGAGAAGGAAACAGAGGCAGGAGCACAATTCAGTATTATTTCAAGAAAGATGAGACTGAATATTGATAATCACTTGCAAAGGATACAGCAAAAACTTCATAGCAGAAACATCCACTTCAAACAGAGACTGGAAGTCAGCCAAACCCCCTAACCTGTCTGCGACAAATCATGGTTGTATAAGACATCCTCCAAATCATAGTAGAAACTAAAGAGGGGAGGGAGCAGAGCAGATGTTTGGAGGTCATTAACAGGAGCTCAGTTTTCCTTGCCTGGTGGCTACCTCTAGAGATATCTGATTCCCAGAAATTTCCTTGACCTCCAAACATCTGCTCTCTTCTCCTGTTTTCTTTACATCCGTACTGCAGAGAGCCTCACACAGTCATAACCTTTTCAGCCCTTTCTTATAAAATATTTGTATCTCACTCCCTTAAATCATGAAGAAAAATATTTAACAGGTCTGGGCCTATCATCATTTATGATAGGACCTTCATGTTCATTGTAGTTGATGCTAAACTGTATTACTTGGCACTTCTTTCCTTGCATGCTGTGAATGTACATATAAACTGTACAAATAAGCTAACCTAGAGTATTTAGTTCTTTTGATTTGAACACTTAGACACTTTCTCTATATTCTATACTTTGCCATTTCTTTATCAGCTGCTCTTTGTCAAGTCCTTAGACTCCATGAGAACTAGACATGCCTGAGACAGCTTTATTACTTCCCTAAACATGGGGGCCAAACACATATTTCCAAGTATGATTGCTACTACTTTTCTTTCCTCTAATGGTCAAGCATATCTAGGGAAAGTTGAAGTGTACAATTAGCTCTGGTATTGCTCAGGAGTCCATTATCTATAGCAATTTACAATGTTTTCCCCTGGGACAATGATAGCCAAAGTTATTCTTCCGTTTTGGATGGATAGTACTGTATTTGTGCCTTTTATTCTTCTTTAATTTTCCCATACCTCCCAATTTTAATTCAAATAAAAAATAGATTATGTGTGCTACTATAAGGTTCCTTGCTAATCTTACATCCCTCAGCACTCATGTCTAGCAGATAGTAAGTTCCTTGTGTGATCACATATTCTAAACATCTCCTGCTTATTAGTATAATTTTCTAGAATAAATATTTTCTCTATATTATCTAGTTTACTAGGAGGATTTTTTAAAATTCTTTTTTACTTAAGTGTTTTGTTAATCTGTTTCTCAGAAAGCTCTTGGTATCCCAGACATTTTGGAGTCATTGTTCTCTGTTCCTTTGCTCCCATCCTTGCCAAGATAAATAGTTTTTGGACTAAGGAACTGATTTTTCATGACAACAATCAATACACCTGCATCTAGAGAGGGACCAAGTCCCTTTTTCATTATTTGGAATCATGGGAAAACCTTGGGAGTTTGGAAGGACCTTGGATTAAAAACTGCAGTCTTTGCATAGGAGCCCAGCTCAGAGGCTGTTGAGGGAGCTCAACAGTCAGCAGCCACCCCCAGCCTTCAGGCTATTTTGTGGTTTCTTCCTTCCTCTCTCACTCTGTTGATGTCCCTGGGGGGGTCTCTCTGTGGCTGCATTTTCTTCTACTTGCTATTCCCTAATTGTTAAATGGTCATGTGTCCTTTTTTACCATCTCAGTGCTGAAATCTCACCAAACCTCTCTCTGCCCTATTGCCCTTTGCATTTCAGTTCCTGCTCTCACTTCTTGGGACAGTCATGTTCTTTGTTCAGCTCAGCTGTGCCGACATCGAGGAAGAAAGTTCTTCCTGAAGGAATTAGCGTGAAGTTTGGGGAGTCAAAGTTTGACTCTGTGCTCCACCCCATCTTCCTGTGGGCAAACCTTAGGCTCTGCCTACCTTAATGAGCGGGATTTGTCCACTCTCACGGGGGTAAACACATGCAGACATCCTTCTGGAGGAGAAATGATGGATTGAAGCTGAATCTGAACTGTTTCCAGCTCTTTGGATGCTCTGGACCTGGACTGAGCAATGTCAGTGTAAGCCCCTACTTTCTAGGGAGATAATACCTTCCTCCCAGGTGAGAGCAAAGCTCTCTTCAGGTTCAGCCCCATCTTCCCAAGATGGTTTCTTGTCATTTATTTGTCTTGAGCTAAATGCATAGATGATGCACAAGCTCCAGCTGGCACAGAAAAAGACATATCCCATCTCTATGGCTCAGGGCACCATATACACATCATTCTATATTCAAATCCTTTTGGTGACTTCCCACCAGATCCCACCAGCAGTCTGATGACACAGTCCTAACTTCTGAGAAAATAATGACTCCGGTGCCAGATACATCAGACTGAGGTTTGATCTGTAAATTACTATGAAAACTGCACTCCTCTGGGACAATGGACTTTCAGACTTGCTGATGGAAGTGTAACAATAGCCAGGAGCAAGGAGGTAAAGTCAACCTAGTCTGAAAAAGAAGCAATTTCCTAGCTGTTAATGGTAATTAAACATGGGACCACTTTACCACAGAAGACCACAGACTTCAGTAAGCTTAGATATGTTTCTGAAAAGCATGACCATCTGGCTCCTCTGGCAGCAAAATAAGATTGGCCTACGTGTGCAAAGGGAAGGATGAAGCTGGATTGCATGATCCTGGTCTTGCTGGTCTTGAACTCTGGGAGCTGGTGGGTTCTTCTCGTCATGCCACTCCTTGTGACTGTGAGGAGGGGAAGGGGTCTCACATTTACCTTTCCTCACTAAGACAACAAGTTAGATGAATCTTATGTTTCTGAGCAGCAGCCATCAAAAACTGCCTGATAGTTTATGATCTGGATGAAAGATTGGAATGTTGAAATTTTGTTTATGCTTTGAAGAAGTGAGGTGTCTGACCTTTCCCTGTAGTGACCTTGTCTTTGACAACCTGAGTTAGCCTCAACCAGATAGCTGCAGGACCACAACAGCCCAGAGTTTAGGAAAGGCTTTTAGAACCTGGATAAATATTTGGTTAGCACAGAGAGACTTCAAGGTTAGCAAGGAACATGCTGGGACAGGACAGATCAGCATGCTACAATGGTAGCAAGCATTTGGGAAAAGCTTGGCTTTTTAGCTCACAGAGTTGGGCTCCTCTGTGCACTACGGTGAAGAAAGGATTTGCATTTCTATCAGACTGGTAGGACTTCTAGACATACCTTGTCTTTTTCTCTTCTTTGTAGTACTGGTTTTCCTACCAGAACATTTGAATATGTCCTGCCTAGTCATATCTCCGCAGTACAGAGACCTCCTGACTGATGTTGGTCTCTGCTTGCAGTAATTTCTTGCATCAGTCTTTGAGCAAGACACATGCAACAGTCTGGATGGACTGGAGCACCAATGAGAGCAAAGTGAAGCCTTACATGGTTTCTTCTGATTTATGTTTTATAGAAAGAGGAAAGCTATGGCTAAGTTATGATTAAGAATTGAAGGAGACATTTTTAATCAAAGGTTGGGACTACCAAATATATTCAGTGGGTTTTGGGTGTTTCTTTTGGATATGTCCTCCTCCTCTTCCCTGGGAGGTCAGGGGACAATTTACTGAAAGGATGGCTTGGACAGGGCCTGTATTTCAGGGTGCTATCTGTGAGGGAGGCAGAAGGAGGCTAGCTGTGCTGTGCTGCATGGCAGGATGCTGGCTGGAGGTGCTGGTGACCTGTGTGAGTGATAATGAGGTCAGGGCATGGCTCTGAAAAGCTCTGCGTTTTGGAGGGGCCAGGGAAACAAGCTAAAGTAACAACTACACATGGTGCACTAAATTATGAGGACAGCAAAGAAAAATGAGAAAGGGGAATGTCTGGGGAGCATGGGAGGGAGTTCAGAACATGGAGGATTCCTGTAAGCAGAGGGACTCTGATGCATTGTCTGGATCAAGCTGGAAATAGATGTAGGAGGACTGACAAGTCCAGGATCTTCAAGTCACTCACAGTATTTGGGTGAGGGATAGAAGTTAAGAATTTGGGTTTCTTGCTGTGGGCAGCCATGAAACATTTGTCCATCTGGGAACTACTAGAAAAGACTAGGAAAGACATTATTAGGGGGTGTAGACACACAGAAAAACTTTTCCCTCTCACCTTCAGCTACCGTGAGCTTTGTGCACATGACAACTGCTGCATTCTTTTCATTGTATTCAGGTGAGACAACCTTCCCCAAAAGCTTGGGTGGATCCAGACTCTGCCAGTATTCAGGTAAAACTGGAAACTAAAATTAGGATTTATACCCTTTTATATGTTCCCAAAGTCACACTCACACTAAAACCTACACCTTAATCAAGAAGTAGCTGTCATAGAGATACAGCAATTCCTGAAGACTCCTTTGGATAAGATTTCTGATGTTGAAAAATACAGAAACAAAACTGAGTGACCCTACGGAAACTGTAGCTCTTAATTTTCATATTACTGTGGCTATACTGCTATTTTTTTCTGGTTTAAGCATTGTAATTTTTTTCCCATTCTCTGTCTCGGTCACTTCTTGCTCATTTCTCTCCATCATCCCACATATTGTCCTCTCATTCAGAGTGTCCAAGATCTAATAATTTTCTCTTTATTATAGAAACTTCTATGTTACCTCCTTTCTGCATAAAAAAATACAACCTCAAGACCTGATCTAGCTTTCTACTGAGGTGCATACATCCTCTCCTGATTTGTTTCTAAATTAATTCATCTTTAAAAGCTGCACAATATAGCTCTTGTTCTGTGTCATCTTCAGCCAGGCACCATTTGGCCACATCAGATTGCTTTACTTTGCCATCTCATTCACATATACACTTGTCTCACTCTATTTCTGTGTGAGAAAATGTCTTCCTTCAGCTTCTTCACTCTGTATTCTTCTTCATATGCCCTCCATGGAATCCATCAACTTCAGCCCTTTCAAAATTAGGGTGTTGGGTTTTTTTTCTGCCAGCACAAGCTCAAGCCAAAGCAACCAGTAATACTTCCCTCTGATGGTTACATTCTGCATTATTAATGTGTACTGGTTTACTTGCCCGTTTGTATTGCAACCAACTCTTCATGCCATCATATGAGCCTCTCTGGATAAACAAATAGTCCTGGAATACACAAGGGAATGAAAAGCCCTCATTAAAAAAAATGAAATGGTTGTGTTCAAAAGAATGAAACCAGCTAATTAGGTCCTACAAAATCCAATTTTCTGAGCAAAGTTCCCCAGACCATTCATTTTTTAAAATCACGGTACTTTATGTTATGAAATGTTCCAAGTCTTTGAATTTTCCCTTTAGCCACCATTATGTCATATTTTGAATTCCTGGCACTCTTATTTAGGTTTTCAATAAGTTAAAATGTTATTTTGAGTTTGTAACACTTTTCCTAAATATACAGAGAATATAAATCAAATATTCATCATATAATAGTGAGTCAGATATATAACATTCCAGACAGGTTTAGATCAATGGCTCAGTGTGGAAGTGGACATCAGTGATGAGTGGCTTTCCTCAGGGGTCAGTGTTGGGACTGGTGCTGTTTAACACCTTTCTCAGTGACACGGACAGTGGCACTGAGCACACCCTCAGCAGGTTTGCTGATGACACCAAGCTACAAGGAGCAGTCAACACACTGGAGGGAAGGGACATTATCCAGAGGGACTTGGACAGGCTTGAGATGTGGGCCTGAGTGAACATCATGAAGTTCAACAAGGATGAGTGCAAGGTCCTGCCCCTGGGTTGGGGAATCCCAAGCACAAACACAGACTGGGTGGAGAATGGGTTGAGAGCAGCCCTGAGGAGGACTTGTGGGTGTTGGTTGGTAAGAAGCTCATCACGTGTGCCTGCAGCCCAGACAGCCAAACATGTCCTGGGCTGCATCAAAAGAAGTGTGGCCAGCAGGCTGAGGGAGACGGTTCCTCACCTCTACTCTGCTCTTCTGAGTACTGCATCCATCTCTGGGGCCCCAGCATAAGAAGGATGTGGACCTGTTGGAGGAAGTCCAGAGGAGTGGCCATGAGGATGATCAGAGGACTGGAGCACCTGTGCTGTGAAGACAGGCTGAGAGAACTGTGGTCATCCAGCCTGGAGAAGGGAAGGCTCCAAGGAGACCTTAGAGCAGCCATGCCCTGGGTTGTAGCTACAATGCATGGGAGCTCTAGGTCTCTAAGGATGCCAGGGATCTGTTCCCTTTTAAGAAGTTCTCTCCCTCCACCACAGCTGTATTCTTTATTGTATGCATACAGCCCAGCACGTGCAAAGTCACTATCATCACTGGAACTGGACATAAAAAGAAAAACAAATTCATCCTCTGCATCCAGCAATTCAGATTTTCTCCAAAAATGGGTTATTTCCATTACTTTTTTTGCATTTAATGTGAGCACTATGACTACAACCACATAGGAGCAAATACACCAGCAGCACTTGGAGCAAGGGGAAAAGGGTGGATGCGCTCCAAAGGTCACATTTCCACCAAACACTCCCAGCTGAGTGCATTTGAAACCAGCTGGAACATCAAGTTAGTGTTCAGATCAGCTCATAGGGTGCCACACACACATGACTTCTTCACTGTGTTCAAAAGTAGAAGCACATCCAAAGTACTCAGAAATCAAGTCACATTTCTGCCATGTCACTTACTGTCTTAATTTGAATGGAGTTTCTTTGATCAGGTCAAGTACATAAGGTATTGAAGATTTCTATAAATTTTATTTTTTCTATTTAATTCTGGAATATTTTTTTTTTCTAGAATCCTGAAGGATGAAAATTTCTCTCTTCAGATTTTTCTTCTTTGTGCTGCGGAGCTGAGACTGCTCAGCTGTGCTTACAAGCAGAAATTAAAAAGACAGAGTAGGTGGGAAATGTCTGCATCAGTGGGAGCACTCAGACTTCAAGCACACAGAGCAGGACCAAGGCAAACATCTCTTCTCTGCTCTGCTTAATTCCTTATTTCCACACATTCTTCACCCAGCTCCAGCTCCTTTTATTTCATATTCTTGAGGAGACATGAGATGATGCAATGGCATAGCATAATCAGTGTGAACTTCCAGGTAAGGAATGAAATGGGAATTCCATTGGCCCATGTGCATCCTCTTTTTCCACCAGCCCTGCAATCCTGGATCTTGATGTGGTTGCAGTGTTTTCGGAGCTTAAAAGCTACATGAAACTGGGAAATCTAAAGAGCTCTCAGAGCACTCTGTTTAGAGTATTTATTCTCTCTGGCATCTGCAAGCAGCCTTCACTCATCCTTACTTACAGGAAAGATAAGAATGTTCTTTGTTTGGTTTCACCTGTCAAGGAACTTCAGGATCCTGGCTTGTATACACAGACCTATATTAAATCATAATTTAGCCTGTTAGGTATTTAAATGCATTCATATTGACACACACATGTAAAACTAAATTTACACCTCCAAGTATATATTCTCTACATGTTAAATATGTGCTAAACATACATTTAATGGAAATTTGTTTAGAATGTTTGATAAATAAAGTTAAATTACCCAATTTCTGCATTAGAAAGGAGAAAAAAGAAAGGCAGATAGAACAGACAACTTGGCAGTACTCACCTAAGAAAAAACTTCAGTATTTGCCTTGATTTCAAGGCCAGATGGAACCAGTCATGATCCTTCAGGCTGATTTCCTGGGAAATGTCAACATTATGTTCATAACTCCAGGTCTAACTATTAAGTATGAATGCAGAAAAGCAGGAGGAGCATTCCTTGCATTGCTGGGAGGCAGAAGATAGGCTTGTCTCAGGTGAGCCATGGAGAAAAAGTAATAAAATCCCATATGATAACTGTGTTACTCAGAAAACAAGCAGAACCATGTAAGCTGACAAAGGTTTGCTCTGTACATGCTCCAAGCTCCAAATAACCAGCATAGAAGGAGCCAGCACATCTTAAAACCATCTTTCCCTACAATACTATGGGTTTAGCTCCTCAGGTAAACTAAGTAGGAAAAGACAAAAGTATGTAGGAATATGATGGGAACTTTGGGAAATTCAATCTTAATGAAACAAAGAAAGATCCAGCCAGTGAACAAAATAAAAAGAAGCAAAAGAACTCAAACCACATCTTTGAAAAGGTAATGGTAGGTAATCTATTTTTGTTTTGCTGGAGAAAAGTGAGGATATGACAGTCTAGATTAAAGCACAGATATTACAGTAGGCTTATACTGGAGTCTCTCCCCAGTTACTGAAGTATCTAGGGGTGGGGGAGTACCTTAAGCTTCAGGGGATTCCTGAGCTGCAGGAGGTGGTAGAGGCCACGTGCCTAGTGGGGAACATGGGGTGGCAGAGAGATAGAGAGCAGAGCAGCTCTGGGCTTGCTCACTCCTGTGTTAGTGGGATGTCAAGGAATGCGAGTGGTATTTGGTGTCTTGAGCTCACCTTCAACCATGTCTCAAGATATACGGCCCATCTACTGGGCTTTCTTCTTGCCTCCTCTGCAAAATCACATGCCTCAGCTATTCTGAAATGTTGTTTACAGTTCACCTGGGGAGAAAGGAATGAAGGGATGAATGAACTAAAACTCACAGCTGGGTAACTCCTTTAAAAGTGACCTTCAATCAGTTTCTTACAGAGAAAAAGCACTGGCTCTTCTGCATCTAAGCACTGTCATTTTCCTGCAAAGCCAAGGACTACTATTTATGCCTCAGATACTTTTTCCTGCTGAGAAAACTCTTAAGTTTTATCTCTAAGTACCAGCATTCTATGTCTAAATATTGCTTATGCAAAGACCAAACATAGGGTAAGCAGAGGATAAATACTCCATGTTCAGGGAGTAGGAGTAGTTTAGTTTTTTTTTGGTAATAGTTCATTAAGAAAAAGCAGAGTACAAGAAGAGTATGTTAGAGAGCAGACAGGGAATTTGAAGTGAGGTAAGTGAAAGGCACATGATCATTTACTACCTCATTCCTCAGAGTACCACATGGATGTCATCAGCATGTACTGATAGCTTAGGCCATGCATGTGCTAATGATGGCTTATGGCATCCCAGTCTGTTCATCTTCTCTTGCCCATTGCCTCTCTCTGCTTCCAGGTTATGCTGACAAAACGGTCCTTGCAGCAGCACAAGATCAAGTGAGGGGTCTGGATTTGCAAAATGCCTTCTTTTCTGAAAAAAAAAAAAAAAAATTGAAAGTTTTCTCCTAAAGCCATTTTCCTGACATGTTTCACAGCCTTTCCCCACCAACAGCTGTCCTGGCAAAGTTACAGGGGCACTGTGCTGCAGTTGGGAAAGCAGGAGAGGAGCAGGGGATGGAATGAAATAGCAATACCTCTGGCCATTGGGCCACTGGGGACAAGACACTGCAGAGCTGCAGCCTTACATTCTGCTTCTAGCTTGGCTCAGACTCACAGTGGGACTCTGGAAAGTTACTTGGCACTCCTGCACCTCAGTGCCTCGATTTCTTATGCTGTGAAATGGAATCACCAATGGTTACCCAACCTGGTGAAGATCTGAGCTGCACATGAGGCATTCTCTGTGAATGTGTGCAGGACATGCTGTGTTGCACATGCATAAATTACATGTAAATTATGCACTTCGCAAACATACCTGCATGTACAATTTCTTTCCTATGGACATTTTTTTGTGTCAGAGGCAGGCTTATGGCCAGAAGAGAACAGGACTACTTCTCTGGGAATATTGTTCAGTTGCTAATTTCACTACCGGAACTGTGTTGCTGCACAAGCTGGCCTCCTTCCACAACAGCCTCTACTGAAAATAAAGGGGACTGATGAGCCCACGGATAATGGTAAACATATGGAACGCAGGCAGTGCTATACATTAAAAGCCAGATCACATTAAAAGGTATTTGAGTTGTTGGCAGCATAAGATCAGTGTAGGAAACCTCATCTAACAGAGAAATCTCATACCAAAAGGTTTCATACTCTGACAGCATTTGGCATTTTTCTCTCACTTAACAGAAAAATAAAATAAAAAAATGATTAATTCAAAGCAAGGGTAAAACTCCTAAGTCTCAAATTAGTTTGTCATAACTGCAAAAATACTGTATCTTTAGTTTTGTTTATGTTGGAAAGTGGTTTCATTTCTGACTAAATCACTTGATTTTCTTTTGAGTGTACACGGGACCTTTGACTCCTCAGAGGACACAAGAGACAAATTGAGTAATGTGATGTCATTGCCTCATTGCCTTGCAGAGTTCTCATAACACTAAATATATTAGTCACTCGCCTTGCCAGTACCAAGAGGGTAGGAAAAAAAAAACCAGCAAGATGATGGTATTATGTAGATGGACAACACTAATTGTTCCCTGAGATAAATGTAATTTTCTATTATTTCCATCCTTTTTTGTGAAGCCCATGAAACTGTATTTCAGCTAGGTGATATTTCTCACCCAAAGATTTGTCCTTGCATTGCTGTTTACGTTTTACACACAAACCCACCAAAATTTTCTAATCGGTGACATATTAACATCCTTTAAAACGAAGTAGCCTAAAAACATGACTTTCACTTTTTTCTGTGAGTGGGGAATTCTTCAGTCTCAGGAAGTTACAAGAGGCTAGATATTTAGGAGAAATGTGTTGCTGGGCATTGCTGGAGTTCCCTCTTGCTGACTGGGGGAGGTATGAATGAAGGTATGGTTATACTTAGCAAATACCTGTTCACACGACGACAGACCATCCATTTTTGCAAGAAGCAGGGAAAGCTGCATGATTTCTGTTTCTCTTTATAAAGAAAGTCTAAATGTCAGATCCTTGCTCCAGTGAAGTGCAAAGCTGGATTTCAAATACTTATCTGTTGGGTAATGACAGCATATTCTCACATGGGATGCCAATATATATAAAGATGCAGAATTTTCCTCCCTTTAAGTTTTCATAGCTAGCACTCAGAAAAATGAGTAATTTTCCATACTGACATTGGGATTACCTCAAGCAGATTTTTTAAGTGACTTTTGCTCCTGTTTTTAATGCCACCAGTTTTCTTGTGCAAGAGTTATTTTTCATTTTATCATGTGTTATTTTCAGTTTTATCACACAGAACATAAAATTAGTAATGGAGATTGCAGAAAGTGTGCTGTAATTCATCTGCTAGTACAGAACATACTTCTTTAAAATTCAGAGTTTTATCACAATATATAGATGGCTAAAGACTACCTTAAAGTATAATTAGCCATTTGCCAATTCTGAAAGCAATTCAATATGTCAGGACTTTTTTTCAGGGATATGTGAGGAAAAGAAATCAGCTATGCAAACTGTTGTCCAGTGAATAAATTATGGTTATAAGATCCCAGCTTCTGACAGGAGTAAAAGTTAAATAAAGAGTTGGTAAACCCTTCTAAAGATCTCTACAATATAAATCAGTTTGGTTTTACTGTTACTAGTGGAAAAATACCTTCAAAAAACCCTACCACTGAAAGCCTCATACTGGCTCTCTCAGTACTTCAGTGTCTGTGCTTAAGTGAGAAGTGACATGGTTTCACACAGCTATGACTGCAGTCAGAGGTATGTGTTGTTCAGAACAGCCAATTCTTAGAGAATTAAACCAATGAGGAATTAACTCCTTCAGCTGCCTCCTCCACCCAAAACTAGAAAGCAAAACAACCCTCCCCGCCCTTATGGCTGTTGTATCTGAAGCTGAAGTCATGTAGAAAATATTATGTGCTCATAGGGAAGATAATGCTCATAAGTAATTGGTCATAAAACAGATAGGATTAGGTTAAAGAGGAAGGTGGAAAATCCTGTATACCCCAGGACTAATGAACTTGTCTCTTTCCTCAAATTTTAAAATCTCATTCTTTCTCAAACAATAACTGCGTTCATGGTAGCTTACTTAATCTATGTAACCCTATGTATTTTACGCGCTGCCATGTTAAATCATTCAAAAATTAAACAGAGGGTTGACAAAAGCATAGGAACAATAATTTTATGTGGTCTGTAAAGTGATGTTAATGTGTGCACTGAGCACTGCCAGCTCTCTTCACACTCTCCCAATTAGTAAGATGTGTCAATGCCTAAGCCATCTTTGTGACTGAATTCGCTCCAGTCACTCTGTTGTATTGGGAAACTCAGAACTGGTCCTGGCACTCTAGACCTGTCTCACAGGGGTCAAGTAAAGGGGAACATATCTCCTCCTTTGACTGCTAATAATGCTCCTCTCTGCATGGCCCACTATGCTGTTGGTCTTTGCCACAAGGGAATATTGCTGACTTATACTGATGGCACAATGGTGCTGCCCAGGACATCCTGATCTTTTTCTGCAAAGCTGCTTGCCAACCAGTTGACCCTCAGACTCCCCTGGTGTGTGGGGCTGTTCTTCCCCAAGGTCAGGATGTGCACTGTCTCCAGCCTGCTGAGATCCCACTGAAGGGCAGCACAAACCTCTGTTGTATCAACAACTCCTCACAATTTTGTAACTTTAGTAAACTTGCTGAGGGGACACTGTCCCATCATCCAGGTCATTAATGAACAAGGAATCCTGCTGGGCCCAGTATCAACCCTTAGTGACCTCCGGCTGGACTCTGCCATTCATCACCAGCCCCCTGAGCTAAGCAATTCAAAGAGTTTTGAATCCCTATCACTGTCCACTTAGGCTGCACTTCATCCTCCCTGTCAATGGGGATATTATAAAAGGTGTCAAAAGCCTTTTTACAATCAAGATAACATTCACACTCTTTCCTTATCCATCAAACTAGTTAAGTCATGATAGAAGGCTGCCATGTGTCAAGCATGATTTGTCCATTGAATAGCAATGCTGTTATTCCAAATAACCCTTTTATCCTCAATATTTTGGAAATGTTTTCACTATTATTTGCCCCATCCTTTCCCTGGTATACAGGTGAAACTGACTGGCCTCACTCCTCACATCCTTTTCTTTGCCTTTCTTGAAGAGAGCAGACATATACTTTATTCCCTGCCATTTGCCGTAATTCTACTGCAGAAATGATCAACAGTGGCCTCACAAACACATTGGCCAGCTGCCTTAGAACTCATGCATGTAGGCACCATGGAACTGTGTATGTTCAATGTGTTCATTACTCTGATCTTCCTCTATTGAGAAGGGTCCTCTTATCCATCTTGAAATTATCCCTTTAAAATGCCCTAAAATCACAGAACATGGGCCCAGGCCTTTGCCTGGCAATTTAAATAAAGTTCTTCAATCCACTTCCAAGGAAGTAACATATATTGTATGTGCTACAATCTACTGATTTTTATCCAGGAATATTGCTTCAATTCTTACATAAGGCTATGAAAATACTAAAAAGAGATCTCAATGTCCACCTTTGTTTTGTGCATGAGTACTTGAGCAAAAGGCTTGTTTTTTTGCAGCCCAGCATCTCCCTTTGTTCTTCTCAGATATTCATCTTGCACTGAGGTGCTTTCCAAGGAAGTTTATGTTTGCAGTCCAGGCTTAAGTTGCAGAGGCAGCTTTGGAAAGCAAGCCTTGAGCCTTACTGATTCTTTCTTGCCTTTCTCTTCTCAGACATAATTTTGATGTTATTACAAGGTGTACTGTGTTCTGGGAGATTGCAGAGAATGCTGTCCACTGGTTTCACCCTAGTCCACAGACTAATATCTCCTTGTTATTCTTCCCCTGCATATGATCTTTTCAATTAACACCAGGATGGTACAGATATCAGATATCCATACTCCAGGATTATTTTTAGGTGTAATATGCTCACATAACTAAAAAAGGGTAGATGCCACAAGCAGAGCAAATGTTCCAGAGATATTTGGCCAATTTCAGGCTGTTATTTGAGCTTCCTGACTCTCATAGATGTTAGGAATGTAAGTATCTCTAACCCTGGTGTCCCAATGCATCAAAAGACCAATTCTCAAAAGGTCTCCTAGTCTCAGTGCCCTTCCCACTTGGCTGCTGCTAGGTTCAAGGAACAGCCACTATTGGCAGAGGAACTTGTTCTTGCTCATCACCTGTAGTGAGCCACAAAGCTAAGAGCAGATGAATCACTGGAATTGCTAAGTAATGAAATCACTGGCCTTAGAGAGAGGCTCCAGATGGTTCAGAAAGCAAATGTCCCATTTTGGGCTGCCAAAAGCACATCATCCAGGTGCCCTGTTCCATATGTTGCTGGTTCCCAGCTGAATGCCAAACACAGTGCTTCACTTCTGATTTTAAATCCCCATGCAGAACCAGTCAAAGGGGCTGTTTCATTCATATTTTCTGCTTTATTAAATTGGCTGAATGTAGAGGTGATTCATCTTCCATTTAAACATTCTTATCCTCCTGCAATTCATCTAGGAAAAGGCATAGTGTAATTAAAGAAAAAAGCCTCCAAGTACGAGATGGTTTTGTTGGGCCGATGGGATGCCCAGCCCTTAGCTCTGTGCAGCTTGAAAGCAGGCCAGGGGAGCAGTCCAGCTTGCAGGCCAATGCAGTATTTGGCATCCTAGACTGTAGTTTATTCAGCATTTCCCAGATTCCCTTTCTGGAGTCGTGTTTGTTGGCTGCACTAGAAGTTTCATAATTCTGTATAGCAAAACAGCAGATGTGAGTGGTTGTATGGCAGCCGGAGGACCACAATCTTTGCTGAGAAGCTATAAATATTGGCTGTCTGAATCAATTCCAGTGGCAATTTGGAAAAAATCAATGGTGACTCCAGTTTATATTATTTATGTCATTATTTATCAGAATTACACAGCTCCACCAATGCATAATGTGTTATTATGTTGAAAAAAACTGTAAAGGCTTCTCAGTTCAACTGTTTAAATTTCCTCATTTTCTTAACTTTTAACTGTGTTATACTGCATATTTCCATTCTGACAAGAAAGTGTTTTATCTTCTCATTCCCAAAGCCAAACCAAGAGCTACATCTCCTAATGTGTTTTGTTTGGGTGATGGGAGAGGGGTCACCAGCCAGCTTTTAGTTGAGGAGGTCATGGGCCAGCTCTGTTGCACAAGAATACATTGAAATTCAAAGTTATTCTACTGCGGTCTGTGGCATTTCAACACTGTAATAATGCAAAATTTGACCTTTTTTGTCCTCTTTGCAGGACATGAGAAAAGTGTTCCACTCCCTGGTCTGGAGTGTGGGTTGCTTTTTGAGCTGAGCATAAGGTTCCTGTGCTCTCTTCCATCTCTCTATGGGCAATGAGGTGAGCACTGCTGGAGGAAGCAATTGCCAAAGGGAATTGGGGAATTGCAGTTTATGTTATGGAGGGATCTAAGCTCATGGATAAAAGCAGTGCTACCAGAAAGAAAAGCTTGCCTTCCTTCCAAAGGACTAGGTGAAGAGGCATGTCTTAGAGAAAATGACTTAGAGAAAAAAATGGCTCAAATGTCCATGAGCAGCAAGACAAAAGCCAGACAGCAGCTCTATACTTATGCCAGCTATTTTATTTTGGTCAAATATTTTTCTTATAAGAGGCAGTTGAGGAGATCAAGAAAAATGAAAATGTTTCCTTTTTTCTGAAGAGTCCTGTCTATCCCCAGGGAGAATGTTCTGGGCACAGATTTAGACTGGCTGGGAGGTACAGCAAAAGTTGGGTGAATGCTCTCCAAACACCTCATATGTGACTTCGGAGAGAATACCTATGCCCTGAACCAAGATTGGATGGAGAACTTATTTTTAACTGTGTGTATCCATCTCAGACATTTTAACCAGGGCTCAAAGGACAAGGACAATATTATCCTGTTGGCAGGTTCCTACCTAAATTAGATCTTTCAAAATTCATCTGTTTTCTTCAGCCAGTATATAAATTTGAAGGCCAGAATCCAAGGCCTTTTCTTTAAAGTGGCCAGTGGATATGTATTCAAGGAATGAGATACTAGATAGAGTTTTTAAAACTGGTACAAAAAAAATCACGTTTGTCACTGTCTGTAAAGGCAGAGACTGTGTTTCAGTTCATTCCTACATTTTACTGAGTTTAATAGCCATTCTGGCCTGCCTCTGCACCCACCAGCACTACTCTGATGAAGATTTTTTCTGTTTTGTCAGCATTTATGATCATGGATTTGTTCTTTCCTCATATCAGTTGATACATAAGGACACAATTAATGACAGTTTCATTATTAATCCTGCTGGGAAAAAAAATGGAGAATCATCTTGTGAGCAGCTGCAAAGAGGAATGTATTTCCTCCTTTCACATATTTAAGAAGTAAAAGTAAAAGTAAAAGACAGAAAAAAAAAATTCAGAGAGGCCTGTCCCTCTCAAGGGAATGTGGAGCTGGAAATAAAGATGGAAGGATCTGAGTTTTAAGAGGCGTGCATGAAAACCGGCGATATTGTAAACTGAAATAGATGTAGAGATAATACATGGGTATGAATTATAAATAAAAATGTTGACACCTACCAAGTTAAGGTGAAGCAGTTTTCCAAAATTATCAGTCCATTCCCTTCTGTGGGACATTTACTGGAAACAGTTATCAGTCCTTTCTAAGAAATACCACGTAAGAAACTGCTAAATCAGACATCATCAAGAAAATATTTTTGAGTGATTTTTGTCTTATCCTTGGA
Organism: Pseudopodoces humilis; assembly: GCF_049639895.1. Lineage (NCBI taxonomy): Eukaryota > Metazoa > Chordata > Aves > Passeriformes > Paridae > Pseudopodoces > Pseudopodoces humilis. The sequence goes on along the minus strand of NC_142202.1, from coordinate 79,683,331 downwards.
TAGAGAATGAATGCTGTGGTTGTTTAAAAATAATCTCAAAATAAATAAGTTGTTGTATGGGAAAAGGTTCTCATGTCAATGCTTGTTTCCAGGCCAACACAAATCCACAGACATTGCTTTTATCATATAAACAAGATATCTTAGGTCTAGACTCAGAACTCTCCCTTTTTTTCAATAAACACCCATTTTTTGAAAATGAAGTACAATTAGGGCAAGTAATCATTTTTGTTTCAGAGAAATTTAAGACTTACTACCTTGGGGTTAAATCAATAAATCAGTGCTTAATTTCTGAGGATAATTCTAATGCAATACATCAACTGACACTGAAGGCTTGAATTAAGAGTCTTCAGTTCAAGTCTACCTTATCTGATTGACTTAAAGGAGACCCAATTCAGACAATCCAATTTTCTGGAAAGCTGGGCCTTTCCATGTTGAAGAGCTAAAAATTTTCCAAAATGCTGATTTTTATTGGATTAACATGACATTTGATGGTGAGATCCAAAATCTTTTACTGGAGTTTACTACAAGGAGAATGGATATCTCAATTTTCTATTGCCTCAGCAACTCTTTTGCCTTCTTAAATGCTAGGATGGAGACAGATGGGGCTTGTAGCACATTTGAATGTCACCAGAGCCAGTCTATTTCAGAACGAGCACGGGGAAAGGGAAGCAGAGGACCTTCACCAGTAGATCCACCAGGGAGTTTGCTACTATCACTTCCTTGCTTCTGCATTTCTGAGCTGATACCAGAGCAGTAGGAGAGTGGCACTCAACGTTAGACCTATGCCAATAAAAGCTGCATAAATTAACAAAATCTTCAGTTAACAGGATGATAAAAATTCATACAGAATTCATGTCTAGGAAGAAAATTTAATGTACAATAACATTAAATGAGTGAGGGCCAGTTTCAGGAAGAGGAAATAGCTTGTTGTTGCTTCAAGGTTGAATATGACAGAAGGTCATAAATTAGTCTTGCTTCTGCTGCCTCTGTTGCCTATGCCACAGCCCATTAAAGCCAAGCTGGCTGCCGGAGAGTATATATAAGGAGGTAAATACTTCTGGAGAGGAAGATAAATTTTCTAACTCCCCATCCTTCACTTTCCCTGGCAGCACTCAGTACCATGAGCTAATTCTCCAGAGCTTTCCTGCTTCTCTGTCCTAGTTCTAGTGCTTTTCCTTCCCACACCCACCCCACGTAATTTCATTGACTCAAGTGGTCAGTTCTTGCCTGGACAAACCAATAACAATAACAATTGGTAATAACTTCCAGTGACATTTGCACTGCTGAAAAAATGTGAGCTGTCCTTGCACCCAAGAGTTTGAACCTGAGTCCAGATTTACAGCTAAAATGTTCATGAGAGAAACAGAGCTTCATCTATGACTTTTCTACAGGCTTCTAGTTGTCACAGGGTCATAGAAGAGTTTAGTTTGGAAGAAATTTCTGGACATCATCTGGTCCAAACCCCTGCTCAAATTTTGAGGTTAGGTTCACTTCCAAAGTTGGATCAGGTTGCTTAGAGTGAGATCACTGAGTTTTGAAAATGTTCAAGGGGATATTGGGCAACTTTTTGGACTGTTTAACTATCCTCAGCGTGAACAAATTCACCTAATATGTAATGGGAATTTGCCATATTGTAATTTTTGCCCATTGCCTCTCAACATTTTGCTGTCTATTGATGAGGCAAGTCTGACTCTGTCTTCTTTCTCTCTATCTGCAAATTGCCTTCATCTTTTCTTCTGGACACACCTAGATCAGTGTCTCCTTGTAACACTTCTAGTAAGATCACACTTGGTAAATGATTCCCTGTTTGTCTAACGTTTTCTTATGTTTTGGAGAACAAGAATCAAAAAGCAACTGGGGAAAAGGTTTATTTTCTATGGGGTTTGATTGATTAAAAAAAAATATATAATTCACATTGATTTAGACAGGAGAAGGGAAATCAGAGTTTTAAGTTATTCTTCAAACCAGTTTTTCTTGCATAGATGTGTGTTATATTGTCTTTTCCCATGGTCATTGTATGCCTTGTTATAAAGCAAGCTGGTAAGCCAACCTTGCAGAAACACCTGTTTCTGGAATCCACTGAGCAAAAAGCAAAAACATTTTGTGAGTACAATAGAAATCCCAGCAAACTCTGCAAGCACAAATTTCACAGGTACATGTTTTGCCTTGGGAAACAGGCTTTCCCAAAGGGTGGCATAAATCCTTCAATGGGTACTGAAAATAAAAAGAAAGAATAAAAATAAAAAGAATAAGTTATCAACAGAAACCTTAAGGGTTGAGATCTACAGGAAAATTTGAAATTATTCCTCATATACAGTGTATTAAGAAACATCAACATCCCTCCTCCATTTGTACAGCGCTCAGGCCGCAAGAACGAAAGGGTGCAAAGCCGAGAGGCACAGCGAGTCAGGCTCCAGACACAGAGCTGTCATCACTTATCATCTCTGCTGGGAGATGAGGAGATGGCTGAGGCGAGCTGAACCAGAAGGAGGTGGCAGCCAGGTGGCAATAGATGGGTAAATAACGTCATGGTACGTCTGCTCTGGATGGAGGAAAATGGCTTCTGACAAAAAAAAAAAAAATTCCTCAAGCTTCCCTTTTGCTTCCTCAGAGAAAGGGATGGGAATAAAAAGCCAGAACTGGCAGAGTCTGTTTGAGCACAGAAGGAACTTTTCATGGGCAGTGGCAGGAGCCCCAGGGCCACCAGTGGGACTGGTGATAGAAGATGATTTTAGCTTTATGGATGGTGCCTGCCTCTGGTACAATGGGGGGCTATAAATTGAGGAAAGGAATACATGCACAGCTTCTGCCAGTAGAGACTGGATCACATTCAGAACTGTTATGTGGTGTACTGTGCATTAGATCAGCTTTGGTCTCATTCAAGCAGTCTTAAACCCACTTGCATCACATCTATTAGTGTTCAAGCCAGGAGTAAGCTGGTCCAATGTGTGCTCCAGGCACTCTTGAAAGATCTCCTCTTAGTGGGTGCTTTACATTAACACACAGGGGCATACTTAAACTGAATCTTTTTGGGGTTTATGTGACCAACTTATGCCAGTTTAACTTCATTGCTTCATTAACTTTATTAACTTCATTAACTTCATTAACTAACTTCATTGCTCCTCTCTTTGCAAGTAAGTTGAGCATAATATAAGGAGACCAGAATCTCTCACAGTGTAAATTATGGGTGGGTGCAGTTGGCACTGTCTTCACCTCAGTTTTTAATATAGCTTCTTCAGTTAGCTATGGAAACAGTGTTTTTCCTAAGCTTGTCTGGCAAGCCTCACATCCTAGTCTCTCTCGTCTTGCAGATGCTGCTAAAGTTTCCACACTCAGAAAAGTTTGGAAGCATGTCTGTCCGGGAGGAAATCTTGCATCTCCTTGGGGCTGCTTTTCAAAGGCTTTCACCACAGCCAGAAGGAAAACCTTATATGTGAAACTAAAGCAAATTTCTTTTATTTCAAACATCAAAATGAATTAAGCATTGTGCTCTGTAGGTGTCCATGAATTCACAGAAATATATTATTTCCCATGAAAATGTAGTGGAATTAAAAAGCCAAATAAACACACACCAGAAATCTGTCCTTCACCTCTACCAGTTGCAAGCTATAAAAGCTGCAAAACAGAGTGGAGCCTTCCAAGGTTCACACTGAGAAGTTGTTGAAAAGTGTAACCAAGCATGACTAATGACTACTGGGGTATTTGCATGGATTCTGTTTGCAAGCATCAAGTGTGTGAAACCAGATAATTTGAGGAAAAACGTAAGCAACACAGACAGGAACTCAGAATTTAAAAGGCATGTGTAGTGGAGGATAATCACAGCAACACAACCAGTGTCTCCTGGTACCAGGCAGCTGCTTGGCTGCATCCAGTGAGAGGAAGGGTGCATTGTTTTCCTACAAGGACTGATGCAATTAGAAACCAAGGAGTAGTAGAAAGATAATCAATACCATGTATTAATGCTACAAATGCTGAAAATTACAAAACGAGTATTTGGCAGTAACCTGCACTATGAGAGTTGTTAATTCCCCTGAAGATAATACATATCAGCAAAAAGTAATCAGTATGTGTTGCTTAGTGCTCCAGTCTTCCCTGTACCATAACCATAACCACGCTGCAGCATAAAATTGAAATTCCAGAGGCTTTTCAGGCTTGCAGCCGTGCCCTGAGCAGCCATGTGAGACCTTATGTCTGGTTGGAGTCAGTGAGAGGAGGGTGCTCATATACTGCTGTGGGCTGGACTCAGTCAGAGGGCATCTTTAGAGAGCAGCTGTGACAAAACCGTGAGGTTCTCGATCCTGTGGGTATATGAATATTGATCCTGTATACAGCCTTCATCAGGCCCCATCTGCACAACTCTCAGATTGTGCTGGGCACATTTCCTGTGCTTTCCCAAGGAGGGGAAACATGATTTTTGGGGCTGCCTGTCACTGGGGGTAAAAGCCAGAGATACCAAATTCAGAAGGGAAAGAAGGGAGGAAGGAGTGGCTCGCTGGGGAGGCCTGTCTGTCTCCAGAAGCAGCAGAGGTCCTGGGGTGAATGGTTCATAGACAGGTCCTGCCCAAAGTGTTTGCTTGTGGCCTCACAGGGAAGGTGAGCTTGGCTTTCCCCGGCACCTGAAACCCTGCACGTCCTTCTTTGCCCTGTGCAGTGTTGCCTTCAGAAAATGCTGAAAGTTCCAAAAGCAACCAGAGGCTATCCAGGAGTGCCTCTGGTCTTGCAGCTGTGTCAGACTTGCAGTCACACGGAAACCCCCAGCTGAGAAGGGCTCACCCTCTCCTTAGGCCTGTGCTCCATTAGGCAGGGCTCCATTCAAGAAGAGGAAGGATATTTTCCCTTACCATCCTTCTTTATGGGAAAGGGATGCAGCTTTCCACCCTAGGAATGCTGGATCTCCAGCACTGGTGTAATTCTGCCTCCACAGCACAATCAGGGAGAGAAGCCTACACAGTGAGAACAGGAGGGATAGAATTTTGCATGGTGAGAACTAGCAGGGGTACATAGCCACGGGGCTCTCCCTGTGCTCCCTGGTAGGGGTGCAGCCCACAGGATAAAAGCCTGCCTTCATCTGTCCCTCCCTCCTGCTGCCATCTGGCACTGCTGGGCTTTGCGGAGGATGAATCCTTCCCCATTCCCTCTCCTTGTCAACAGCAGTGTCCAGCCAAAGAAGCACAAGGTTTTTTATCTCATGACCCCTTCAGACAAGAAAGGCCAGAAGTGTTCTGGGATTAGGAAAGAAAAAGATTCTCCGTTCAAACTTCTCTCTTTTTTTATTGTTATTTTTCCTGCTATCAGTGAGAGATATAGGCCAAAGGCTCTACAAATTTGTACAGAATTATTGGTAGTGAAGGCAAATCTGACTGCCTCAAAGTCATTATTTTACTGGACTGCTGTATGGACCCACCAGCACCTCCAAGAGTCTCTCAGGATTTCCTCCACTCCCATTTACTCTCCTGTCTTATTCAAAATTTCAAAGTGTGATTACCTTACAGGAAGGGGAGGGCAGGCCAGGGTCCATTTTTAGGCTGAATGTGATACCTCTGAATCTATTACAGAGACCGCAGTAAGGCAATACACAGCAATGGCTCTTCCCAGAATTTAAATCCTGTTCCTGCTGCCTTCCCACATCACCTGGGGGACAGCAATGCCCACACTGGGGGTGGGGGACAAGGGGAAGGGAGGTATGCATTGCCTGTCAAAGACCTCCAGTCCAGAGGCACTGTGGTATTAGCGCAGATATTAAACATCCGGATCTAGAACTGGGTGATTGAGGTGCCCTCTTGTATGCCCATGGTCCCAACCCAGGATATGTGGAATAATCTATGTAATTTTATTCCCCTTAGTGCTTCAGAGAAGTCCCAGTGACTGTAATACATGCTAACTTAATCTTAGCCGCAGAAAAATATGTTTCTAATTTACAAATTCGGCAATTTTTCAATAAAAGTTGTTGCACTTTGTCTGATCTATTCTCAAAATACGGAAGTGCTTGAAGCATGACCACCTGCAATAACAGATTACTGTTCCCTAAAATATTGCCATACACCTACAATGTGGAGGCGTAAAGCTTCTCTAAAAAAGATCTTTGTTATTTTTTCTAAAAGAAAGAAACGATCCCAAAGTAAAGCTGGTTTTCAGCAGCCTCTCTGCTCCCCAATGCAACTGGCATCAAAGTCTAATGAAAACCTGTTTGCGGACACTGGATCTGATCCAAGGTACACTATTGGCATATTCTAGACCCCTTGGGACATGACTCATATAAAAAACACAAGGCTGTCATCAGATGGCTGGTGGCTCAAATAAATCAAATTTACTTTGAAAATTGAGGCATACCAAAATTTTATTAGGTGAAACCTTGGCATTTCTTATAGCCAACTTGCACATATATATTTTTATTACTTACAGCAGTTTAAAAGTATGCTACCAATCATATGCAAAACAAGACGCGATTGCAAGCGTACATTTTTTACTGGGTGGCAGGAGGAACTCTGTTGTTTTCTTTTAAAAGCCCTGAATAGTGCTGCATGTTTGTTAAAGGTGGCACAGCAGAACGGGCCTCTGTGTTTATTTTCCTGTGAGTGGCTGGGCACATATCCTCTGTTTGTGGTGTCAAGCTCTGACTTCAAAGAGCAGCTTCTCCTACGAATAATTACTCACTAAAACTATCAACCACAATACAGAAATTACATATAAGGTTTGCAACATATGTTTACAAGAAAAAGGCATAAATGATGCTGAATTCCCTTGAGAGTTAAGGAGGGACCTGATCTTCAAGCTTGAAGAGGTTGTTCCCATGGTAGCTCACGTGCAAGGGCAGAGCCTGGTGTTCCATAGCCAGCCCAGCAGCCACTCCTAGCTCAGGTGTAGGGGGGCTGTGGGGGAACCCCTTCCCTGCACAGGAAGTTTCACCTGAACATGAGGGAGAACTCCTTTACTGTGTGAGTGACCACACACTGGAGTTAGGTTGTGGAGGTTCTCTCCCTGGAGATATTCAAGAATGATCTGGATACAATCCTGGGGACTGTGCTCTAGGATGACCCTGCTTGAGAAAGGAGGTGGGACCAGAGGACACCCTGAGGTCCCTCCCAACCTGACCAGTTCTGTGATTTTGTGATTCCTGTGCTCATACCCACAGAGGCTCACCGATTGCTTCAACAGCAAAGGCACTATCAAACAGGGCCAAAGTTCCAATTCCTCTAATCCTACTGCAAATGAAGTAAAACCAAGGGAAAGGCCATATTTTGGAGAAGAGTACATGCTTCTGGAATTTACGATAGAAGCCAAATCCACAAATTAAAAGCAAATACATGATTTTTTTTTAAATTTTCCAGATTTTCTTCTCTTCAGACAGAAGAGCCAAACTCCCACTGACATTTCTAAACATCATTTATCCAAGAGAGCAGCAAGATAGCCTCTCCTTTAAACTAATACTAAAAGGAGTTGAAAACTGCAGATATGGTCTAATTTTCCCTAAAAATACAATGACAGTCTATGGGAATATATTCAGATATAGTCTGAGAAGGATGCTGGCTCTGCTCCAAAATAACTTAATTCACTGTGCAAACACAAAGAAAGGGAAAATAATGGCACTGTAGATAAAACCATGAGATTGCTGTATCTGACAGTGTGCAGTTTTGGGACCAAGATATTCTTGTCCAAATGCTGACACCCCTGTCACACAAAAACGAGCTGCTGAGGTACTCAGGAGCTGGTTCCTGCGGAGTGCTTTGGTCTGGTGCTCCATCCTGCTGAAGATCAGAGCTGCTTGCTTGGAGGAGCTCACCCATGAATCAGGTGCTTCTTAACATGGTGAGATTCTTCCCAGAAAAGAACAGTGTTAATCAAAGCAGAATTTGGTCGCAGATATGAACCCCCATGGACCTTAATAAATATAGTATTCAGTGGTAAAAAGAGGAGCATTTATAAAGAAGTGGGAAGGCCCCGTCTAGGTGGTGTGAGCTGAGTCCTTCCAGGGGTAGAGGGTGCAATTCTTACAGATCCTCAGGATTGTTGTAATTTTCTTTCTTTGAACTAAAAGACACAAAACTCCATTTTATTTCCATGGGAAGAGTAGGGCCAGGGATGAGCTGCTGCTTCCAGAGTCTGCCATCACAGACTATCTGACCAGTTCTTCTAGGAATCAGGAAACATTTTCCATTTACCATTTATTTCAGACAAAGAAATGTTGCTGGAAGCTAATAAAAGTTACCTCTGATATACAGCATTTACAGCAAATTTAAAACATGAATGTTCATGAGGCAACATCCACCCTAAGATGTTCCTAATACAATGGGCTGCAAAGGTTTTTCCAATAGAAATGTGAGGTCTGATCCAAAGCATTTGAAGAAAGAGTTTCTTTGATATTAGTGGATTTTATCCTTAGCCCCTAATTCCATATGTTGCTGGGTGTGTTTGTTTAGTCTGGAGCTGGATGTAATAGCACTCCAAAGACTTGAGAAATTTCTGCAAAATTCAGGCTTCTTCCCTTATCATGAATGGACACATACTTCCTCTTGAAATAACAGAAAACTGAGTAATTTGGAGAGACATCATCAGTATTTAGTCACTGAAATGCAGTGTTGTGACTTAAAATTTATCCCCACAGATATTTGATCAGCTTCCAGGAAAAAAAAAAAGAAAAGGAAAAATATAGCAAAAATAATATGAACTTGCAAGTGAAGGAGAAATAAATTCTGGTAGCCTGTAGGTCTCTTGAGACAATCTCTTGTCACTTCTACCCACTGCTTGAATATTTTCCAGTACTAGTGTTCTCTATCTCATTGTTTTGGCTGCTCTATATATTTCGACAATTTTATTCCCCCTAAATAAAAAAAGTCGTCAGGTCATAAAATGTTTCTACAATTTAATTTAAAAAATAATATTTACTGTCTGCACAATTTAAATTTGGCCTTCTTTACATATGTATCAGGATGCAGACTTAAAGTACATAACCGCATAGTATTTTTCCCCACGGGGTTGCAATATTTTCATTTGCAAGATAACATTTTTTGCCAAATCCTTAATTTTTGAGTGATTGACTCTGAGACTGGGAAAAGAACTGCAGCTGAGAAAGAGAAATTTGTCCTTGTTACCTAAGTATCCCAGAATCTGTTTCTCAGATTTCACCTTCCAGCCATGACTTCCTTTCCAGCTCACCTCCAGTTCTCCTTTCTAAATCCTCTTCTGATCTATTCTTCCTTCCTTGTTTCCATCTCTCAGACCACGCCTCTTGCCTAAGTAGTCCCACATTTCCTTTCCCCTTGCCAGTGATCCTACAGGAAACACCTTGCTGCCATAATATGTCTCTTTCCTTTCCACCTGGCTGCACTAGGATCAGATCAGAGGACTTCCTCCTCCTTTTCCGGAGGGATTCTCTGGCGGATGGCAGCAGGAGCACTGGAGGAGCCAGCGGAGCGGGACAGAGCTGGGACACGTTCATTGCCTGAGTGGCGACACCTTTGTGGGCTGAGAGCAACGTCAACACGCTCAGCAGCCCTGCAGTCTTCCAACTGATCCAGTAAAAACTTCCTGCCTACAGGAGCAGCCTTTTCCCCAAAGCTTAGCTACTCTGGGCAAGCTTTCACAGGAGCAGACCTAACTCTTGTAGAAAGGCCACATAAGAGGGGATGAGTCATCCAGTGTGATGGTACTTGAGCTTCCTTTTTTTAAAAGAAAAAGTCACCACTTTCTTCAACAGAAGCAGAGCTGATTAATTTTTCCTAGTCTAATCTTGTCTGTAGATATAGATATGGATACATTTTTTTTCTGCCTGCTGCCTGTATGTTCAATTATTTATTAGAAGATTGACCCAATCACAGATGGCAATTTTAGAATATTCAGATCATAGTTTTGGATAGTTGTTATCAAAATGGGATCTTCTGTTGGGATCTGTCAATATTCTTAGCAAATGGTAGTACAGGTAGTCCTGCAATGTCATGCTAAACCCCACTCCACACACAGAGACATTTGTCTCTCTGTGCGTTGGCCCAAACTCCAGCCTTCCTCTCAGTCTGCTGTGGCAGTGATGCATGACAACTGTGTCACATATGAATGAACAAAAATAAGACAGCAGGAGACCCTCCTGCTAATTTAATTTAAGGGTGAATACTTCTAACACCCAGAGAAGAGATGATGGGGCAGGCCCAGAGACAATCTCTACCTCCCGACTCAGACTAGACACTAGGAAGTTCCTACTAAAGCATCCCCAATACTTAAAAAAAATCAGCTTTCAGAGCCTGTGATATTGTGGGAGTGTTGTTTGGAGGGAACACTGCTCTTTTTTACGATCTTTTTTTCATAATTTCAAATTTCTCTTCTCTATGAATTACAAGCAAATGTTTCAGAAAGCTGCATTTATGCTGTGGTCTCCCAACTGCTAGACCTTGAAAATTGAAGCTGGGGGATGCAAGTTTCACAGAAAATAATGGAAAATTAGTAGACATGAAACATTCATGTGCAGCTGACGGCTGGGTCCACAAGGACCTCCAGCTCTGCAGAAAAGCTGTCACAGTCTTGGGTTTTTAGTCTAATTAAAGAGAAGTTGGAGACTTTGCAAAAGTAATTTCTTTTCTACATACACAGCTATTTCATGAACCAGACTTATTTCCTCATAGCCAAATTGCATTTCAGAATGTGTCCTTGCTAAATAGAGTGAAATGTATTTCCATTTTTCATGACTGAACCGTATTTTAGCTGAGGGGGAGGCAGAAGTTCCAGTACCATTTCCTGAAGTTAATGGCAGACCTGCCATTAATTTCAGCATCCAAGAATTTAAGGAAAGAGATAACAGACCCTCAAATGGTTTTGAGTTCATTGAAATGTTAATCCAAACTGAAGCATATGCCATTCAGTTGAGATGCACGTTTACACAGCTGAAGATGACAAGTTTAGTTTGACTGAAGACCGGAGGAGAGAACGATGCCTCCTCCTACATGATCTGCCCCCTGAAGAAAACATCTGCCTGCATGTTTAACCAGGAATGTGAACTGCTAATGTAATCTGACCTTTAGACAAAGGGAAGATCACTCCAATGTACAAATAGAGAAGAGGCTAGAATGTTGACTGTTTTCTGCACGTGGGGATAAAAACAAAATGAAAATATATAAAGGACAGAAGGACATGATTGCTTAGTGAGTCAGGGCTTCCAGGCACCGAGGAGAAAATATGAGAGCTTGAGTTCAGCCTGGCATGGTTCTTGGAAATTATCTGAAGTGGATCCACTGATGTCTTTGCAGAAATAACAATGTGTATCAGGGCTGTGAAATCTTGTTTCACAACCAAATACGTGCAAGCTCCATTTTAGTCCAAGTTTACTGCTACTTTCTGTGAGCAGTAGGGTTTTGAGAGAAGGACTTTTTATAATGCTCCTTTGAGATCAAAGAGCTTCCTAGGATCTGGTTGATTAAACTTAATAGTCAGTACAGTGTAAATGATGTGGCAGGTGTCACTAGCCTTCTGTCTGTGGAAAGAGCAGGAAATAAAAGAGATCCTTGTTTTTTTGGGTAGATGGTGTAAGGAGGGGTATAAATTTAGTTATTTTTCTGCTCCTTGGTACCCCAAATGCATTTTGAGGCACTAGGAGGCGCCTGAGGGATGCACAGTCCCTCTCTTTGCATATTCAAGCAATGGGCTATGCACGGACCTGGTGAAAACCACAGGCACAAGTAGAAGACTGTGTCTGGCAGCTTTTCCATCATGACACTCACTGCCTCAGTTATGGTTCACAAAATGATGCTTTTTCACGATGTTCTTTCAGCTCTATTCTTTTGAGTAATGAGAGTTGGTTCATTATCAATGTGACATCAGAGAGACTAACTAGAATGATCCACGCCTGACCCATTTAAAATTTCTGAGAGCACCTGAGGCACGTGGTTTCAGAAGAGTCACTGGAGAAAAGCTACCAGTTCTCTGCAGTCTTAGAGATCTGTTAAAAGCAGCCATCAGCAGCCTAGATCGATACTCTTCGTAGGTCTGCCAGGGCCTTCCTTGTCTCGTAGCACCAGCATTGCACATTCAAAATGCTGCTGTAGTATAAACTGCCTGGGCATGTTTGCTCTTCTCACAGGGACAAGCTACTCAGTCATCCCATAACTGTCTGATGGTCAAGATTTTCTGTTCATCCTGGATTTATTGTGCTTGCATACACCTAGCATGGATTCTTTCACCACCACAGTGCACAACTGTTAACCTCCATACCATTAAACTCTGCCTAATTTCTGCTGCAGGGGTCATCAACTTCTCATTGAGATACTCCTGCATATTGAAAATGCCTCCTCTCTGCCATCCTTCATCCACAGGAGCTGGGACCTCTTGCCTTGCTGGTGGCAGCAGATGTGGGCAATCTGCAGGAGGTGCAGCCTTGTCCCAGGGGATGGGGGGATAACCCTGATGCCAGCCAGTGGAACCTTAGAGCAGCATTCTCTCCAGCTTCTTTTTTTTTTCTTTTTCTTTTTTTTTTCTTTTTCTTTTTTCTTTTTTCTTTTTCTTTTTTCTTTTTTCTTTTTTCTTTTTTCTTTTTTCTTTTTTCTTTTTTCTTTTTTCTTTTTTCTTTTTTCTTTTTTCTTTTTTCTTTTTTCTTTTTTCTTTTTCTTTTGCATCCTCTGTTGCAACAAGGCTACTGCAGCAAGGATTTCCTTTGTGCGTGGTTTAGCACTGCTGAATTCACATCCAGATATGCATTTGAGCAGTCCCTGATGCTCTGATGCTTTGTTGCAGTTACAAGCAGCAGACTGTGAAATGAGCTCTGCTTTAAGGCTTGCTCCTTAAATTGAGAAATCCAAACACCTCTTAATTGAGTGTAGAGTAGCTGTATTGTACTCCAAAGTCTCCAGAAGGTGATTTGGATCCTTGACTCTTCCCCTTCTGAGAAGGTTGTTCTTTTTTATGCCATTTTTTTTTCAGTGTTTTGCTTGTGTTTGAGCATGTTTTGAAGATTATTTACATCAAGAAGAAGGGAAAATAATAGTCCAAGGGCTGCCTGTGCTGTCTGCCTCACCAGCAGTTTATCTGCTGTAAAGATTGCCAAATGCTGTCAGAGCACCCAGCACTCTAGCAGTTGCTGTCATTGCTGGAACAATTTGTAGCACAGAAGGGATCAAGTTCATTCAGTCACTAGTATTTTTAATGCCTTCAGTTTGCATTTTCCTCAGAGCATCATTAAACTCTTTTAAACCAGTAGTACTCTGTTAATTTCGTTAATCCAGTCACATATTCAGAAATTGCTTTTTCTATTTTTTGTTTTTATGATTCAATTTATAAAAAGAGAAATGCTTTGTGCTCACCAGTGGCTTTTGGGACAAGCGATTTTGTAGAATTTTCACAGTCCCAGCAAATGCTTTGTCTGGGGGTTTAATAGGAGCTGTTAAACTACACAGCAGGTTGTACCTTTTAGCGTCGATTACGCTCAGTAAACCCAGCACATTTTTCCCATCAGTTACACTCTCTGTGATTATACACTGCTCCAGCCTCACTATAGGTGGGCCAGGCCTCCTCTGAGCAATTTAACAAGTCATTTTCCCGCCAACAGCCAGACATATTAATGCTTTTCAAAACACACACACACACACATATACACGCACACACAACCCTCAGCTGCTCCCTGTGGTTGCTCCCTGGCACGGGAGCAGGGTTCCACCTTCAAGGCCAGCAGCTGGAGCTGTGACACTTGGTCCAACATCTGTGCCATAAAAGCGGCACACGCCGGAGCTGCTGGCTCGCCACGGGCTGCACAGGAGCTCCCTGGGCTCAGACCGTGGCTCTGAGCACAGCAGAGCGGGCAGTAGAGCCCCAGTGCCGCTGCCACACCAGAGCTCAGAGCCCTGCTGGTGTGTCCATGGGGAGGGCTGGTACACTGGGACACCCTGCAGCAGCCCATTTTGACCGTGGTTTGTGCCTGCTGCTGCTACAGCAGAGTTTGAACGACTCCCAGGTTAGAGGGAGTGAGCAGGGGGTTTTAGGGGGTTCCTGCCCTGTCCCACACAGCCTGCAGAGAGTAGGAAGAGTGGTTCAGCCACTAAGACCAATTGATCTTTCCAATTGATGACTATGTTGAAGAGGTACAGCTGAGATTTTTCAGCAAATTACACAGAACAAAAAGTACAAACTGCAGTGAACATCCCCTCTGAGGACATCCCAAGAAATTGAAGAAGAAAGTCTCTATTGCTTTATTTGAGCTGTTCTTGGAAGAAAGATAGTTGATGGCCTGTGCTGAAAGCCCATGCCTGTGTCCTGATCTTGTTTATTTTGCTAGGAAAGGCATGGTCCTAATTTTTCTATTGATGACACTGGGGTAACTAAGAGGTGTTTGACAACTACAATGTAAAAAAATTTCCTGTCCACCTCAAGTGAGCTTCTGGCTGCCTGCTGCTACATATTAATATAGCTGATAGGAAAATAAATGGCTGCTTTTAAAAAGGCAGGCATTTCAAGCTTTGCTTCACCCACTGATAGTCCCTCTTTTCACGGAATATGTGGCTATTTGATCTTGTAGCTCACTTGCTTTTTACAGAGAAGATTTTCTGCTTTAAACCTCAGTGAAATGTAGTGATCACTGCACAACAACCTGTCAGGAGGTAATGCTACAACTTCATGTGAGGATGATACAGGATGATCCTTGGATCTGGTGTTCAGCAGGACACCCTGCTCTGAACAGTCATGAACTGTGTAGAATATTCTTTCTGGAGGAAAAGCTGATCTTTTAGAGGCTGGGTTTTCACAAGGGAATTTTAGCAGTTAGACTCTCATGATTCTCCATGCTGGGAACTTTCATCAACTACAATAAAAATAAGAAGAATTGGCACGTGGGATTTCTGTGTCCTGGAAAAAGCACAGAATATGACAAGAATATGACTACAAGGCTAGTGCTAAGCACCACTGAAACTTCTCCTTTCATCTCCTGGACACGATCAAGATGGTGAAAGTATTTTCATTTGTGCCTCTGGGTCAAAGCCTGCGTGGTGAAGGACTGTCCTGATTTCCCATTAGCTTCAGTGAGATTTGAGGCTGGTTAGCAAAGAGGAATCTTACACTTGTCAAAAAGCACCTAAGGAGCAGAGGGGATCCTTTATGCAGGAACCTGATGAGAGCAAGATGTTTAAAGTGTTTTAGCACACCGAGGTACAATGGGGAATGCATTCGTGAAACAATAGGTCTAGTAAATTGGAGACATCTTTTTGGTTTGTTTTTTTTGTTTCTCTTTTCACCACAGTTTCATTAGTTTCTGTTAAAACATTTAACAGATGTTTAATTGACAGAGTCAGAAACAGTTTTCCAATCATGTATCACTTTAATTATCTGATGTTCTTTTCAGCTCTCTCATGAATACTCCATTTTATTGAGATAAATTATTTGCTGCATTTCAAGGTTCTCTGCCTGAATTCTGCTTATCTTCTCATTACTTTTCTCATAGGAAGACTTTGTAAGAAACTTGGGAGGGGAGAGGAGTACAGAAGACAGGACAGGACTTCATGCTGCTTCAGCCACAACTGTCCATTTTTCAGAAGATTTCATTTGAAAGTAGAAGTCTGAGTGCAAAACTATTTTAATGAATCAGCAGTGTAACTCTGACCTAATAGGAAGTGTTTCATGATACATGTTACTTGGGATTTTGTGCCTGTGTGAACATCCTGTTCTCAGCTACATATCCCAGAGCCATATTAGTGAGAGGAGCCCCTGACTAGACATCCTTGTTTTTTCTTGTTATTTTTTACATATTTAATTTCCAGCTTTAGCAGAGATACTGCAAACGTTATCACTTTATCAATGATGGAAAAAAAAAAAATGTTTACATCAATGATAAAGTTGTAATCCATGACAGTATGGACAGGATTTTGCCCAAGGTAGAAGGTATTGAATTTTTGTTTTTCAAAATTATGGTATCTCTCCATCCCTAAAATAATTTAATGGAAGATTTCATGCTCACCATCTCTGAAAAATCAGCTTGCAAAAGCCTAAAATTCTATAAAACACCATCACAAAGAAAAGGTACCTCTTGAAGATATGTTCTCTGTGTAACTTGCTTTCTAATGAGATACAAAACGTCTGACAATTGGGGCTGGGGAGCACAAAAAAGCCCTGTTGGTGTTATGCTGTAAGGCATATCTCAGGACACCTCTAACCAGCCATGTTCTCCTAATTGCAGTAATGCTTCTTTCAGTAAAGTTTTCATGCTTTTTAACCACTAACCTCTATGGATAGGTTAAAATAATAAGTCACCAAAAGCTATTTAGAGGGATTTTTTTCCCCCTCCCTCTTCTAAAATAATCTAAGCCTTTTTTTGAAGGTAATAATGTCACCAATCACTTTCACAGTTCCAGTCACTGGGGGACATCCAGATCAACATTTCTCTAACACTTTGAGCCAGTCATCACTGTCCATGCTCTCCCCTCCACCGTAAATGTTTTCCTTGGATTGCCATCTGTCCCTATCATCAAATTTTCCATTGTAAATACTCTACAGGTCCTTGGTTTCACAGATCACCAGATCACCCTGGTCACAGGGCTTGCCCAGTCATTTGTGCCTCCATACATTTCTTTTATGGAAGCATGTCTGTAAATGCTTACAACTTATATGAATGATTTTAATGATATTAACAATCTGTAAAACCAAAGTGCATGTTCAAGTGTCCACTTCATGCTTGACAACAGCTGAAAGATTTGGGATCCATCATGAGACTTCACGTTGGTCTGGAATGGCCTGGGATTTTCTATTCTGCCTGGATGAAAACAGGCTCTTAGAAAGAGACACTATGATCTACTCCACAGCCTTGCTTCTGGACAGGGGGGAAAGCTTCAGGGGCATGACAGAAGTTTATTTTCCACAGCAAGGTGATAGTATCAGCTAAGCTGCATGCTGGTTAAATATGTTTAATCAGCAACAGGTATAAAAAAATTAAATAAAATTAAAGAAGAGTATAACAGTAAAGAAACTAATCTTTCCAAATTCTTACCACACCTGGTATGTAGCATGTATTTTAGCAGATGATATCTTTTACCCATTATGAGTGTGTTACAGATATACATTAGATTTTCCTTTTAAAGAAAAGGATGTTAACAGCCTTGAATAAAATTGGGACAAATAGTGTAAACAGGATGGCATATAAAGTGTGATACAGTATGCAGAGGGCAAAGTATGTTTGAAGGTTAGCTTATTAATAAAACATGGCTGGCCTTGATTTAGTTTATAAGAAACTTAAGACATTTATCAGCATCTGTCTGAACCCATTTCCAGTCTCTTTGGACTCTGTTGTGGATAAGCTGATTAATAAAAGATGATGCCTTAGGAAGGAAACTTAGATCTTTGCAAGCAATGACAAAAGAAAATTCAGTGCTTAATCTACATATGAAAGGAAACTGGGAAAGTAAACTAGTTTACCACTACATCCCAGGATGCCAATCTCTTATAACGTTTCATCTGACTTAGTTTTGGCTGGAGTCTGGAAAAGCAAGAAAGAATTCCAAAAATTAAGTGTGGAATTAATTTACAAGAAAGATCCTAGTGCTCACTTACAGAGACTCTGAAATCTAATCCCATTCCCTTGTGGCTTCCTCCCCTCAGTGTTTTTAACTTTGCAGCTTTCCGTGTTTGTTTTTCATTTGTCTCCTTGATCCTTTAGTCTTTCCTTTCCCTTAGGCTAGAATAAAGTTCTAATACTAAACAAGTGCCACACTTTACTTATTGATAGTTGTTGCCCAATAAAATGTTGCCCTCGGAAGCCAATTAGTGAAATATGTTTCTCGTAATAACCAGTAATTTGTTTAATTTTCATGCATTCTTGCCTGATAGTCAGCCAAAGGGATGCACATGCATGGTTCCTGCATCTGGGACACAGAGACAGCCCAGCGTAGCTGTGCGGTGCAGGGTGTTTCCTGCACAGGCCCCTGGCACCACAGCTGTTACCCCTGCCTGGGGTCTAACATTTAGGTATCACTGGCATCCAAGGAACCTCCTCCTAACTCCACAGGCTTACAAATTTATTCTCTTACATCACTTGTGTTTGTAAATAGGAATTTGCAACCCATCCTCCTACCTCTTTCCCAAGCACAGCATGAAAAACAGCCCCTGGAAATAGCCTCTGGAGCTATTCTTCTGCCCTGCTTCAGCTTCACCAGGGTACTGCTGCAAGGGTCATGCCAGTACGAATTCACTACCTTTCTCCTTAAAAAAGGGTGGCTGCAGGTGCCTTGCCTTCTGGGAATAATCTCTGGCATGTGACAACCTTCAGGCAGGAAGGGAAAAATCCCAGACGACTGAATATCCAGTTCAGTGTTTTAACATATGGGGAGGCAGCCAAACATCCTTAACACTTCATGGCCTGGAATACACTCTGATGAACAGTGGGCATTTGAACCCATGTCTCACTTCCCAAGGGTGGCTGTACCAACTAGCAAAACACTTAGGAAAGAGAGATATATTTGGTGGCTCCTCATTCAGCTCTGGAAAACATGCTGAGCTTGTCAGGGACAGCAGTAGCTTGAACTAGACAGGCCAGAAAAAATTCTAAAACCAATAAGCCTTCTATAATAAAAATAGGTAAATGCCAACCCAGTGGGAACATTGAGCTTTATGAGAGAGGAGTGACATTTCTCTCCAGCCTGGAGAGAACCCATGAATGTCAGTGAAGGGGAATGTGTGTTACCACTTCATTTAATTCTTGCTGTAAGTCTTGCCCGAAGAGGTTAACAGTGCCTTGTAACAAGACTTTCCTATCTACTTATCTGAAGTTTTAAACTGAAAATCACACAAAGTCTCAAGACAAATCCAAATTTTCTTGAATGGTCCATTGAGAGATTCAAATTTAGACTCTCTCTCTGTGCCAGCTGAGAACCGAAGACTGCTGCATATTTCTGCAGAGTGGGAGATCAGCTTTTGAAGGCTCATTTTATAAGGAAATATCTCTGGATGCCATTTCATCGTCATAAAGAGAAGTTTGTTCCTTGGGGTAGTTTTAAATGATACTGAAAACTCCTTTAGATTAACTGGGATTTACACAGATTAAGCAGGCACTGTGGAAAGGACATGCTGAGCCAGATCCTGCACTGGGTTAAATTGGCATGGTACTCTCAACGACAAAAGAGTCACAATTAAGACCAGCTGAATATCTGGCCCATTGCATTTAAAGACCATGTCAAAGACCACCTACCTTCTAACACAGCTTATAAACATGGTTGAAGACATTTAGAGCCTGTTATGCTAGCTGGAAATTCCCTATCTGGTTTCTGCATCAATGGAAGCACCAAAACAAAGACACTGAGTCCTACATCCACTTGTCATATTCAGTATATACATTTTCCTACCCAAATATATAGAATCATATATATCAAGGATTTGGGGGGTTGTTCATATAACTCAGGTTCCAACTCACTCAGGATTCTGTTAAAGAAATGATTTATTAAAGAACAAATAGGGCAATGTAATTTTTTTAAATGTTGCTGTAATCACTCTTGGAGCACATCACACCACATGAGCAGATCCTTTGATAGCAAATACCGATAGCTCATTCACGTGCCCTTTGTTGCAGTTTTAAATTACAGTCCAAGTATATTTCTCCAGTCTGTAGAAGCAGCAGAGTTATAATATTGGCTTTTATTCTACATTCTTACCAGTCAAGATCATTCATTGATCCCTGGATGTGAGGATCAATGGTGGTGGCCATATGGCTTTGGAATCATCTGTTGTCTTTTCCATAATGGCACTGTGGCTTTGCGTTTCCCCAGCAGTGATTAATAGACACAAACATGCGTTATGCACATGTTGATAGATTTAGATGAACTTTGAATTTTCATGGCTTTCTTCTCTCTTCCCCCCCTTCCCTCCCTGCTTTTTCTTTTCAGGAGGTAGGGAGATGAAGAGTGATTCTGCATTGAGAAAGTGAGAACCAGGTCTTTAATGAATATTCACCTCTTGAGGACATGTGATTTGATCAATGAGGCTAGATAACAGAGAACCCATCTAGGGGTCCAGGAATAATGATGATGCTTTCCCCTAGGAGGAGTATCCGGCTAAGGACCACTTACAACAGGCAATCCCACACTGGAGAGCAACCAATGCCTCCAAATGCCCCTCACTGCTAACTGTGTGAAAGTTAACTGTGTGAAAGAAAAAACTGTGGGAAAGGGATGTACAGTGGCAAGCTAATCCCACCCTCTGATCCCCAGCAGCTCTAGCAACCTGGAGGCAAAATTTTTGCACTCTGAGGGCAAAAATTTTGCTTGCCCTGCCACAGCTAATGCAGGCCTTTTTCCAGGGGGGAGTGGGGCAAGGCTGGGCAGAGAAAGGATAGATGGATAGACTTCCTCTCATGCCCTGGGACTGTCCATAAGAAGAAGTATGGTGAGCCGCTGGAGTCGATATTCCTTGGGTGCCCAGCATATACCAATAATGGACTAACAAGTTGTGGCCTCTCCACTAGGTTGTTCTCGTCTACTTCCAAACCCAGACAAAAAAAGCTGTTTGGCTACTCCTCATATTAAAATTTGAGGTAAAACTGTACAGCACTAACACAGAGTCCAGTGAGAAGTGGGACATGAATAAAGGTATCAAAGGAGTGTGCCTGAAGTAAACCATGGCCTGTGTATTGCTACAGTCTCTAGCAACGTCACCTCATCCTGAACAAGAAATTGAGTAGCCTTCCATAGAAATTCACAACTGGGGAATCTGGGTCAGGAGTCCTTTCCCATCCTATGCAAAGTTCCTTTTTTCCTTCCTACTTTCTGGATTCATTAAAATGATTGGAATCCACGCAAAAACAAAGCAATCTACAGTTTGTGTTTGTATCCCATCAAGGGTTACCAAGTCAATAAAAATTACATCTCTACATCTGCCATGAGAAACGTTTGTGGTGCAGGTGGTGGGCGGCTGGAAAACAACAGGAGAAGTACCACATGCATTTGCTTTGCGCATTTGCTCTTCCCCTCTGGTCTTGTCACACTATTAGATGTAGGATACTGGGCTGGACAAGCCCTTCATCTCACCCACTACAGCTGTTCTCATGTTTGTAAGTTATGGTGCTTCAAGCATTTCAAAAATCCAGAAAGAAATGGCTTGTTGCCCAAGTACCATGTGGGTTTTGTTTTCATCTTCAAAAAAAAAAGATAAAATCTAAGATGTTCGCAAGAAGTAACAGAAATTTTGGAAGAAAGCAACTTCTAGAGTGCATCAGATTTGAAGGGTCGTTGGTGAAGCATTATATGCAACTAAATGTTGTATTGGACATCCTCAGAGGTGTTAAATATTGTGTCTGTTTAGAAACTCTCTCACTTCTGATCTTCTATGATAATACCCAAACACTGGCAGCTCTTTGGATGGCTTGGAAAGTGTTTCTCTTTCAGCCCTAAAAAAAAGAAAAAGCATAGTAAACTCCTGGAATTACAGAAATACTCTGTTCCAGGTTGGAAATTTTCGATCTTTTCACAGTTTTCAGGAAACTCTGGAAATAACAATAGAAAATGGCATTGACATTTTGTATTGAATTTGAGTTTTTTGAGGCTGGTATCACACAAGCATTTCTAATCAGAAAACCTAAAGTGCTATGCATTGAAAAACATTTTGACAGGAGTAAAAAATGCAGCCAGAACATGGCAGCTGCCCAAAACAAGGCAAAGACCTATGAAACTTTTGGGCTTTTTGTGACTTATTGAACGCAGATGGTCTGTTTGACTTAATAGAATGAAGAGTACAGCATTCAACTCACTCATCACCCTGCACACACTCTACTCCCAGTGACAGACTACTCTGGGAGTCAAGGCAGTGTCCATGACAAAGCTGGAAAACTACCTGTGGTCACTTCACAGCCAATGCCAATGTCCTTCCTCCCTATTTATGGGTATTGAGCAAGCTGGAGCAGAGCAGGGGACCAGAATTTCACATAATTCATAGGAAGGGAGATGACCCAGCTGCTACCCTGTTGTGCCAAAGGACAAATTTGCCTGGAGGTATAAGGACAGAGGTGACGAACACACAGCAAATGAAGAGTGAAACCTTTAGACCAAAGGATGAAATTAAGGAATACTTGCCCGTGAAATGTTTCCTTTGACCAAATTTGAGCTAATATCTCAGAAAATTACTGTTTTAACCACTTTAACAGCACATAGAGATCTATTTTTTCCTGTACTGGTTATGAGTTCTAGTAGATATAACTGTTTACAGTGAGTAATGTGTTACAGGACTGTTCTAAACACCAATGAAATCTCACACGCTGGTAAGGCTTGTGCACAGGCTTCTAGATGTTACATGGTGTCAGAGGATGAAAGGACAATTTTACATTTTGGTCTTTTTTTTTTTCTTTTTTAAGAGATGGTAATGCTTTCATGCAATTATGCATTCTGGTAGCTTCATGACTCTCAGACAGGAAAAATAGAAAGCTTTCAGATTAAGTTGGAGTTTTTAAGTTGGAGAATTCATTGAGGACACAAAAGTTTTCTTGGAACAACACGAGACTGCAACATGGAGACCAAAGAGGCTGGCTCTGAGGAAATAGAAGAAAAATTTGCAATGTTTGGCACTTTCCCTGTGATATAAATTGCATGTTATTCTCATTTAGCAGAGAGCTGACTTGAACAATAAAAATGTTTGTTAATACATTCTGCTCTGCAGTGACTGTAAAAGTGTTTACTGTATTTGCTTCTTAGATGTTGTAGCTCTCTCATTTCACACCTTTCTCCAGATTTAATCTCTGCAGTATTATTTATGTGGCAGTATTCGATTCAATTTACAAATTACAGCCTGCTGCAAAATGGAGCTGTTCTTTTCCCTAGAGGTACCAGCAACAGTTACATTAATCTTCTTTTAAAAAATTATTCAGGGGCTTTCAACATGCTGCCAAGAGCTCCCTCCCAGATTCCTTTGTAGTCCTGTTTTTAATTGTAAGAATATCTGCAGAAAATATAACATGTAAGGTCTGGATCCCAGTGGAACTCCATGCTGGCAGAAGTCCTGCAGCGAGCACCAGATGGGTGGATTTGGGTTTATTTTATCTCTTCCAGCTCAGTTCTGTACATGGAACCTGACCTAGGGAGGTGGTTCACTGCTGGGTCACTGAGAAGGTCCTGGTGGGGCTGTGGTGGAAGGAGTGACTGCAGAGGCACTGCCACTGAAAATGTGGGAAAAGCCATGGCACCAAGTGCTCCACCCTAGCCATCTTGCACCTGCCTCCGCTTGTGCCACGGCTTTTCCAAGGCTGCTTGGAAAAGCTTCTTCAGGGAACATTTGCACTGACTGTGAGGGGCATCACACCAACAGCTCCCTGAGAGATTGTCTGGAGCACTGTGCCAGGGCCCTGCCCGTCTGGCAGCCTCCCCAGGAACTGGCACCAGGTGCTGTGGTGCCAGCATTGGGAAGTCTCAAGCTGGGGGCAAGCGCTGCATGCCCCAGAGGTCTTCACAGAGACATTCATGGTCCTTCTCCCTCTGCTCCAGCTGTGTCTTGATCTCCATGGCGTAATGGCAGCCAACAAGTCCTTGGCTTTCCTTGCAGCACTCTGGGGGCTGCTGAGCCACCGGTCTAGCACTGAGAGCCTGGTGCAAGCTGACAGCAAGATGAACTCACCTGTGCTGGCTGGAGCCAAGACAGCCTGTTTGGGTGAGGCATCATGGTCTGCTGAGCACAAGAGCTTGGATGAGATGAAGTGATGGTCTGTCCTGCTCTTCCTTTCTGAGGCAATGACATTATTTTGTGTCATCATTCTTCTGCTGATGCCAGGACTTCAGCAACACAAGCAGCAGCCTCATGGGAGCACAGAGATCCCGTGTCCCAGGTCAGGTAGCGTGATCAGGAGGAAAGCACCTGGTCAGCTCACCAGGAAGAGAAAAAGTACTTTTAAAAGTGTGCTACGAGAGCTTTACAGTAGTTGGCATCCAGCCCTAGCATTGTAACACTGCTCTGTCCAAAATCTCCTCCAGAAGACTTCCTATGGAAGCAGCTCCCATGTGTTCGGGTGGTTTTGCTCAAGCCTGATTCATATAAGCTCTGCATCCTTAGAGCCCTCCCAAGCTGAGCTGTAGCAACCAGCTTCTCCTACCCCCATACACTGCATAGGGGAAAATAGGTTAAACCCCACATAAGACAAGAAATGCCATCCATAAATTTACATGAGGTATGAAAGGAACTTCTGTGAGTCCATTACTAAATGTTGATGGTTAAACTCCTAGTAATGAGACATTATGAGACAGATGCATTCAATAAGTATTTCTGTTCTGGTGGATCAAAGCTGGAGGAAGTATGAGTATCATATGATGCTGATGAAATGTTTTCTGATCTAGCAGTAAACTGGGAGAATGAAAGTCTGCTCAGCTCTGTTCAGTTCAGAAAGACTGGATTAACTGTCCCCAAGACGTCTTGAGGAGCAGCTAAGGATCTTACTTTTTCTTTAGGTGGGTAGTGAATGTTATTTATGTAATTTAAGGGGAAAAAAGTGAGAAGGATGACCCAAATAAATATAAGCTGACTACCCTAGCTTTCATTTGAGTGGCATGCAGGAAATGGTGGGTAGTGAGGGCAGAGGTAAAGATCTCTGCCAAGTATTATGACTTTAGGGAAGCTGGAGCTTGTCAAGTCAACCTGATTTTATTTACAGAATAATAATTTCCACAAATAAAAATCTGACAAACCAGTCAACTGATTGTAAAATTCCACAAAATAACATTTTTAAAAGTACCTACCAGACTTCAACATAGATATTTTATGGGCAACTCTCAATGGGTGGCTACTTTGTGGAAGGGAAACCATCCCTTTCTTCTTTCCACCCAACACAATCTTTATTTAAATCACGAATACCACAGAAATGACTACTAATACATTTTTCAGATGACACAGGTGTGAAAGCAGTGAATGTGACGGTACTCCTGTGAGTGAAGGTGTTCTGGCTCACTTCATAATCTGGGTTTAACTAAATGCATCCAAATACAGGTTTATATTTAGAAATGACTGTATTCAAGCTTACGTTTATAGGATGGGCAACTACATCACAGGAAGCAGAAAAGGGTGGTGGAAATTGTTACAAATAATCAATTATCCATGATTTCCTAAAATGGTTTTGTGGCTAAAAAGGCTAATATGATAATCAGAAATACAGAGGTGAGGTCTGGGAATGGGAAGGAGATATTCTGTTTGTGTAAGGCAGAAGTAAGACCATGGTTGCAGTGACCACTGCAGTGGATAGGGAAGCCAAGAGAGGAATAGTTGAATCTTTATATAAGACATATTAATTCCATGATTATTTCATGATGGATTACCCCAGAAAAATAGCTTCCAAACGCATCTCCATGAAACAGCAGATCATGAAATTCCTCTGCTGGATCCTCCCTCAAGTCATGTTTTCTGGATTAGGTTCCAGGGGAAAACAGTAGGGGTTGCAGCTTTCTGAGGCGAGTTTCATGTTGGATACCTGCCTGTGTGCTGTGACGTGCTGCCTTGGCTAATAAATCATGACCTGTGTGGTTACACTGGTCAAATGTTTTCTCAGCCAGAACAATTCCCAGAAAATCAGTAGACCCTTTTCACAGTGCCCATCTGACAGGCACTGGGTAGCACACAGATGGTTTAGATATAAAAAAGAATGCTGCATCAATGCTGAATGTGTGAAATGTTTCAATTATTCCTAAAATATTTTTAACGTGTTCCAGATTTTTCAGGCAAAATATTTAGGAAGTAATTGGAGTTTATTCTGTTTTTCATTTTAGTATCGTATATTATAATAAACACATGTTCAAAGTACATTTCAGGTATCACCAAATATTTATAAAATGTCTATAAGTGGAAATCCCAAGGTCAATACAGTAGCTTCATTTTCCTGTTTGTTTACAGGAAAATCAATCACCAAAACCTATGGCTTTTTGGCAGTCAGAATCCTTTTGCACCTGCAGAGATAGCCTATTGGGTTTACTTACAAATATGATTAAACCTTCTTTGATTGCAGAAGTTCAATTTAATTCACCTTTATGTTATTGCCCAGAGTAATGAACAACTTCTATTGGCATTTCCAAAATGATAGGTGTGTCTGGTATGTACTATCTGAACATCTTACTGGCATTTTTCAATTAAAAGACAAATTTTATAAATGTCTATCCCAAGTAATTCTAGTTAGGAAATAAAAAGGAAAATGGTATCGTGTTCCCTGAGGTACACTCAGGGCTTTTGCAATGAAAACTAATTGATCTCTTGCAAGTTTTTCTACCTGTCTTGAGAAACACTGGCAAGGCTTAGAAACACTGCCTACCAGGGAACCCTTGCCACTGGTTTTAAGACAAAACCAAGCTGCTTTCTGCTGATTGTCTTGATGTCCCTGGAGACTCCAGGGAAAAAGCCAGTAACACATTTTCCTAGCCTGGAGTCTGGAAAATATTGCAGTTTGCAATTCCCCAGTTACAGTAAGTGAGCTCATTTTATTTTGCTGGTGGGACTTTTTTGTATTTTATTTATTTTGCCTGTTTGTTTTTGATTTTTTTTTTTTTAATATTTATATCTAAAGTTCCAGTCAGATGTCCTTGAGACAGGAAAGTCTTGGAATGGATTCTGCAAGGATTGCAAGGATTCTGTGCATTTCTGCCAAGACTGACCTGTTTCCATCCGTGCCCTGGCTGTCAGGCTTGTTTATCCAGGCTTGTTTTCCTCCTCAGCTCAGTGAGTAGTTGTAGCACTGGTGGGATGACAAGAGGCACATATGCTGCTCTGGGAGCTGAGTTCTTTGCTGGTGCTGATGCCTTTCCAGTGCCAGACTGGCAAAGAAGCAGCTGGTGCTATCCACAGAAATAGCTTCAAACGCATCTTTGACCCATAAATCCCACATTCCTACAAAATGCCATCACAGAGAGACATAATCACACACTGTTCTTTTTCCAATTAAAAATGCAGGGCTGTGTGGTTTCAACAGGTAGAAGAGTACTCAAGAAAACACTGTGAAAGATCAAAGCATTGAGGGTTTCCTTCTTTGCTGCTCTCCTCCCATCCCATACACCCCCAGCCTTAAAAAAAATGTTAAATTTATGTCTGTTACAAGATTAACTCCAATACCAAGCAAAACCTAGACATTCTGGGCAGACTCATTCCTGCTGCTGTCTAAGTAAATGCTGACATTTCTTAAAGAAAAGCTATTTCCTCAATTACGGTTTTCATTAAAAACATATAATTTTACAAATGCTCTTCTGAAATATCCTTTTGATGTCCTCTACACATTTATTTTATATATTTAATCTGCTGGAAGATCCCTATTGTCAGCTTTTCTTCTTACCCCTTTGTGCACCCCTCCTGCAGGTTCACTATCTGCAGGCTAGGAAGAAAGGAGAGCTGGGGATGGCAAATCACTTGACAGTGGGAAGATGTTACACCTGAGATTGGAAATAGACTATATCCATGAGGACCTGAGAGTTCTTGCTCGCTTTGCATCATTCACCAACAGCAATGGCAAAATCTGTAAAATAACATTTCAGAAAAAGGAGGTCAATGAAACAAAACAGCAGTTGGGTTTATTTCTCACTGCTAATAAATGCAGACTCCAGCCCACAAAGCCAACAGGTGTGACACATATTGAGGATGCCTACCTAAAAGTTAGTGACATATTAGTGCAAAGAAGTTCACTATAGTTAGATTTTTTCATCCTTTTTTATAGTAGTTTACCTTCTACAGTAAAGACAGACTTTATATATGTACATTATCAAGCAGTGTAATCAAGATATGGTAAAGAGTGTTTCAGATGTAATTTGGGAACTTAAAGTCAGATAAACTTAAAAAGTAGACCTTGCCAATTTCTTTCTAAATTTCTCTTCTCCACAGCTATATAGATTATGACAAACTATTGCAGGGCCATGGATTAAAAACTAAAATTAGTTTTAAACAAATCTCAGCTTAAATTAAGAAAAACAAGAATTTGACTGCAGAATAACTATAGTTTGAATTGCACAGATCCACTCAATGTGAAAGAAAATCTGGTTCAAGGACTTGGCTGCTAGTTTACCCTTGGGAATCCTGTTTCCAGTCTAGCTCCAGCAAAGATTTCCAATGAGACCTGAGACATTCCACTGGGAATATGACTAATCTTACAAGGCTACAGCAACCAAAATTCCAGGTGTCTGAGCATTAGAGTTTTCTCTGCAGTTAAAAGGAAAGAGAGTCACTCAGTAAATGTCTGGCTCCTGATTTGCAGGTGGCATAAGTTAGACATGGTGAATCTGGGATTCACAGAAGCAGCGAGAGCAATAGCAGTGTAGGCATCTCCTGCAGGATAAATTATCTGAAAATCTTCTGCTGAGCACTGCAGCAGAACTACAGGGAGTTTGAACCAAATTTGGGGTTCTGGATTAGACAGTGCACACATGCATACATAGATGCACATATATATATGTACACAAACACACACACACACACATATATATATATACACACATGTTTAAGTACATATGTGTGTATAGACACTTGTGTGCAGGGTCTGGAAAAGGGAACAGCTTAATTATCCTCAGTTTAAAGCTGCATCCAAATACCTCAGACAATAGAAACAATTTATATGAGCAAGCATTAGTTACATGTTTTCTAATTGCAGGCTTGGGCATTTAATACAGCCTTTAGTGTAATGCTTCTAAACACCCATAAGTTTACTAACGGCACCCTGCTGGGACTCACATTAACACTTAGTAAAAAGACTATTCAGAAAATGGCATGGCAAGAGTTACACCTCCAAGTAATATTCTATAGAGCTGCATACAAATTGTAACCACATTTTCATAAGTGATAAAATGTTTTATCCTCTTCTGAAAAATAAATGCCATAAAAGCCAAATGCAGTTCACAATAACAAAGGAAAGGAAGGATATAGCTCGTTGGGATTCAAAAGGTTTTGATTTCACTTTGTCAAGTTGGACACTCATATGGGAAATGGCTGCCTAAATACCTTCGTGGGTCTGGCAAGAAGTTCTCAGCCACAAAGTAAGGACAAGGAAATGGAAGAAAATTCAAAGTTGCTAATGTGTGGTTCTACTTAAAGGACTAGTTAAGTGAAACTGGCACCACAGAGTTGGTGAGATTCCTGTGCTTATTCCATCTGCCTTGCTTGCTGAAGTGCTGAAAAGCCCTTCTTTTGAGACCAGTTTTAACTATACCAGCATGAAAAGGATGTTCCAGGTTCCAGCGCACTTCACTCATGTGGCCCCCTTTCACTTGCTTGGCTGTGACGGAGGATTTTGTTCCTTCTGCAAAGCCCTTATCCCTGCTAATGCAAACTTGGGAAAGAAAGAGGGAATGTTAGGGAAAAAAAAAAAAAAAGAAAAGAAAAGAAAAGAAAAGAAAAGAAAAGAAAAGAAAAGAAAAGAAAAGAAAAGAAAAGAAAAGAAAAGAAAAGAAAAGAAAAGAAAAGAAAAGAAAAGAAAAGAAAAGAAAAGAAAAGAAAAGAAAAGAAAAGAAAAGAAAAGAAAAGAAAAGAAAAGAAAAGAAAAAGACTGGATTTTTCAAACACAAGGTTTTGAAAAAGAATATCTTCTGCTGAGCAAACCACTTTAAAAGAACAGCAGTGATGTAACTAAGAAAATATGGAAAGGGAAAAGTTACAAAAACTCAAATGTTCCTTCTTTTCCACTCTGACATATTTCAAAGGGTTAAAAACCTCAAGTCATATAAGCAAAATACCCCAAAGCATGGCTTTGATTAAAAAGGAATTTTAAAAAAAAAAAAGAAGAAATGGAAGGTTTCTTTGTGCATACATCCCCACTTTCAGTTGCTGCTGCATTAAAGTGAGAGCTGAGAATGATTTTTCAGTTCAATTTTCTCAAGTTAGCAAGAATCTGGCTACTTTGAGACAAATCTGAAGAAAAATTATGTGGAACAGGCTCCTCACATGGTGGGAAAGCTGGTCCATGAGACCATGTTCTTCTCAACACAGCAGAAACCTTCTGGACTCCAGGTGTCCCTATTACTATAGGTTATTACTGTTGCATCCTTTCTTTCCTAGTAATTTGTATGAATTAAATCCAGGGATGCTGTTTACTGCATCTTTTATAAAAACAGTATGACATACTAGAAGGAAAGAAGGGCAGGGTAGAGAAAGGAAACAGAGACATCTTTTAAGATATTTTCCTGAAAACAAACAGGAAATTATTGGGGTTTTTTGTCTAGAAAAAAGTACATATCCCATTAGTCAGAATTATAATAGATGTATTTTGGAAAGAGTATGAACACTTAGGTAATTGGTACTTAATCAGACAATTTGTGAATAATTAGTCTGTCATCTCTCTGCTTCAAAATTTCTTTCAGCCCCTAAAATCCCTGCCACTGCCCAATCTGCTAGTCTGAAAATGTGGGCCAAACTTTTTTTTTTTTTTTTTTTGATGAAGCAGCTCACATATTTTGGCAAAAGCCTGCATTAGAAAATGAAAACCACACTAGAAGTTAGTAGTTCCTAAAGTTTCTTTACTTCTTGTTTAAACCCTTTCCACAACTGGAAATCAGAGAAATCATAGAAATCTCCTAGAATCATAATCATACTACTGTTAACAAACTGCAGTAAGGTGGAGCAAAAGTGTCTGCTCCAGAACCAGCTCAGAAGTCATGGACAGCCTCTCCAAGCTTTGGTCACAATCGTTGAGTCTGAGCTCAGGACAATTCTTTCATCACCCCTCCATAACAGCTAGAGACCATACAGCAGGTAAGAGAAGAATAGCCTCACCTTCCTGAAAACACTCTCTTTTGGCCAAAGGTGTGATGTCACTTTCAAAGCCAGTGACCCTTCAAATCATGGTGCTCCTCAAAGCTGGCAAAGCAAGGAATGAACATATTGCCATGAGCTGCCTTCACATATCATTTCTGCAGCACCTCTGCTGGAGCAAGTTAATGCAGCTGCTTCTTTGGGGACTTGGAAAGGGAACTTGCATCTTGAAGCTGCACTAGCAGGAAACAACTCTCAGGCCAACCCTGCCTTTACACTGTGGGTGATCGCCAATCACTTCCAGGTGCTGCTCACCAAGTACAGCATGTCCCAAATTTCTCAAGGCTGAGCTGATGCCATTCTCAGACTTTCCACCATCTGAACAAAGCTGGAAGTTAGCTGTGCTACAGAAAGCTGTGCTTACACATGGGAACAGTCATTTTGCCACCAGCCTCCCAATGGTTTGGCATCTGACCTACCCTCATGGTTCTTCCCGTCTTTCATTCCAATTTTATACCACCTCCCCCCGGGAGTCTTTTGCAAAGTAATTTACAGGCAGAGGAGTTCTGGAGCATGGTGCCAACGCATAAGATAGCATCAGGCATCAGCCTGCTATTGCAGCCTGGTTTTGGGAAATAATGATGTGCAGCTCCATGTATTCAGCAGTAGCTACTTCGCTTCCAGCTCTGCAAAGGTAACTTCTGCTCCTCAGCCAAAGCAAGGGCCTTCTCCCTACAGAAGGCACACATGGATGTTTTTGAAGGCTCCCAGGAAAAAAGTCCTGATGCCAAAATGGGTCTCCTTTCTGCCAACACTGACAGTGCTGTAAACTCTGACACCTCAAAGCTTCTTTATAAGGGCTTTTGGGTGAAGTGTTAGGAAGGAGCATGAAGTTTTGCTCCTCAGGGCAGTCTCTAGCCAGTGTGGCTGGGATAGCTTTGGTTTCCTTAAAAACTAGGATGGTGGGAGGCAAAGTGCAGATTCTCCAGCCCTGTTTGATCATCTTCACTAGTGGTTAAATGATTACACTTTTCATCTTTTTAGTGTTTGTAACTGAAAAACAAACATGGCCTTGAGCACTTGAGCAGGATTTTGCAGCCTGGATAGCTGCTGGCAGGCTCTCCTCCAGGATGGGTCTGATGTCAACCCACCTTCTTCCAGGCAGTGCCAAGCCCTGCTCAAAGGACTCTCACAGGGCCAGGGACTACTTCCACAGTCCTGCCATCTTTTGGGGGATACAAGAATATCTGCATGGATGCGAAATGTGGCAGCCACATATCTTAAAGCAAAGAAAAGGCTCTGGTCCATATCTGGTACAACCTTTGGGTCCCTAGCAGCACATAAAGATGAAGTCCCTCTCAAAAATGTACTGCAGTTTAGTAGGGAGAGGACTGTGTCTTCCACGGGAACGTGGCAGTTCAACCCATGGTCCTTTCATCCAGGCTCAGCAAATTGTTAAAATGCCTTTTGTCTCATCTCCAGTACTGACTGTGCAAATGCTCTTTGACAATCTGACAAGGATTACATCAAGCAGAGGAAAAAAAAAAAAAATAAGGGGATGTGAGAGCGCAGAAAGCAATGCAGCCTTCCTCGTGACAGTTTCTTAACTTGGAAAGAGACAGTGTTTGCAATTTTCACAAGGAATTAGTCTAATTTATCTGAAGATCTGCTTGTGATTTGTGGGAGATGTTTGTTAAAGCTGATATAAAAGGTAATGCTAGGATTTAATCCTTAGAGCTTTAGCAAATAACCACTATCTTTTAATAGGAAATGGGTGGCATGTTGGTTGTCAACTCTAATTTCTCCTCTAGACTGAAAGCCTTCTCCATACTTTTTCTATTATCCTGTGCTGCTAACTTTTACAAGGATACAGGATCTGCCTTGTACAAGGGATAAAACCAGAAGGTAGAGCCTTTAACAGAAATTCACCACACTTCAAGAGAACATATGGGAAAGCATCAAAGTGGGGGACAAAGTTAGCATTGAAAAGATGCTCTCAGAACACCCATTGCTCCTGTGGTTTGTGCATTATGCTCTTTTCCAAGAGATCTGGATTTGATGTCTTGTCCTTTGCTTTCTGGGACAAGGAAAACTCTGAACCCTTTGAGAGTGGGGAGGGGTATTAAATAAGGAAATAAAGGACCAACGGCAAAGATCAAAAAGGGAAAAAACAATACACAGAAAAAACAACAGAACTGAGAAGATTCAGCTCTACAGTACCTAACAATTTTTAAAGGCATAAGTTTGTCCAATGTGTTGTTTATTCAACCAAATTATTTTAATGATGAACAGCTTCAAAATTGGAGTAGAATGCTAATTCATGCTTTGTGTGTGGAATAAATGATAGGCAGCTGTTGGCCAGGGGGCCGCTGGGAGCTTTCTGGCAACACAGACTGTACATGCAAAAGAACGTAACTCAGGGTCTCTGGTAGCATCAAGAAAATACATATTGCAAATTAAGTGGTTCTTCCTACCACTTAATGAAAGCTATTTGCATGTGACATCACTGTTGTCATGCAGTGATCAATTTGATGTGAATTCAGCTTGTACTTGACACTGTGCTGGGGAATTCTTTCTGTGTTATTCAAATACTTTCAAATATAGGATCAGCGGTGGACTACAGCTTTTCGCCAGTCAGGTGATAGAGTGACAGGCTGGTAAATTATTTTGGAGACACTTTGAGAACCAGGAAAAATGAAGCATGATCATTTCACTGTGCTACTGAAATTAAATACTGGGATGGATTCATCCATGCTTAGAGGGTCAGCCAAGGGCAGTGTGATCCATCTCAGCTTTCTCAAGAATAGAAGGATAGTTCTTGCATCTGCTGGTTTTAGCTGGGGTAGAGTTCATTTTCTTCCAGTGGCTGGTAAGGGGCTGTATTTTGGATTTGTGCTGAACACAGGGTTGATAATGTGGAGATGTGATTGCTAAGCAGGGCTTACACAGGGCCAAGGCCTTTTCTGATTTTTGTGCTGCCATGCTGGGGAGAGGACAGGGGGTGCTTGGGAGAAGACACAGCTGGGGCAGGCAACCCAAAGTCACCAAAGGAACATTCCAGACCACAGAACATCATGCTCAGCACATAGAGGAGGGGAAGAAGGAAGAAGGGAGGGAACGTATGGAATGATGATGCTTGTCTTCCCAAGTAACCACTGCATGTTCCAGGGCCCTGCACCCCTGGAGATGGCTGAACACCCTCCTGCCCATGGAAAGCAGTGAATTAATTCCTTGTTTTGCTTTGTTTGCTTGTGTGTGCAGCTTTTTCTTTCTCTATTAAACTCTTTATCTCAACCTACAAAAAAAAATCTGGCTTTTACCTTTCTGATTCTCTCCTCAGTCTCACTAGTGGGAGAGCAAGTGTGGGTCGTCTGCTGGCTGGGGATGAACCACAACCATGCAGATGTATCTACTGTGGATCTCTGTGGAAGCAAGCACAAGCAAGACAGGAGAGACTTGGTTTAATGACAGCATATCCTTGAAAGCAGCACACGTGTCACAGTGCCACAGAGGTGAGGGCCAGAGGATCTCTGCTATGGGCTACAGCAACCCACAGCCACAGTGCTGGAGATCTAGAGATGGTGCCTTGTTTTCTATACCAAGAGCCTATCTACCCCATCTATACAAAAATAATATTAAAAACAGTACATGTTTTCCAGGAAAATGCAAGTCCAAGTGCATTTTGCATGAGCTCAAACACTGTCACAAAAAAGCCACTCACCTCACACTCAGCAGCAGAAAGTCCAACTTCAAATCACACAGGTGAATACAGGATCCAACTGTGAGTGACTGTGGGTTCAGACTGTGGTTTTGCACCACGTGTGTAAAAGGAGAATTGTTTGCACAGGGTAGTGTGAAAGTTTGCCAGTTGAGTGAGCCAGGTGGGTTGCTTGAATGGGAAATGGATTGAATGTGAGGAATGCTAACCAATATCTAATAAACTAAGTGATGGGCATGAGGTAGAATTTTAACTGAAAAAACCCGTATTTTAAATCTTAGAATAAATCTTAATTCTAAAATTCATTTGGGAAACCCTGACAGGCATCAAAATAACCATGGGCTTTTTGTTAGAGTTATTAAAATAGCTCAGTAGTTATTTCTGGATAGAACAGTAACTGAGGACTAATGTCCAATGCCAGTCAAACCCTGATCTCCTGTACAAATGAAACCCAGCTCTAAATCCATACCCTAGAATAGACCAGTGAGGAATGTCAGACTACATCTGAATACAGAAGATGGAGCCTGATATTAATATCCCCAAACCAATCTCATAAGTGCCACTTTGATTCAGCAACAACTCCAATTCCTGGCTCAATGGCTAGTGAAAGTTTGACTCCAACCCCATACCTACACATGTCTTGAAGCCTTGTCTTATCTCCAGCTGTGTTGTGGCTGTGGAGTGATCATTGACTCCCAGACTCAAAATTGCTCTAAGCTAAATGGTTCTTTTCAGCTGCAAGACTAAAACCTGATCAATAAACCTTCGTAGTCCAGGAGAAATGCCCAGAACTGGGTTTGCAGCAAGAACTAGAATTAGAAATGGGGTCTAGGACAACATGAGGATGTTTTTGGATGTTTTGGAGAAGCCTCCTATCCAAGTATGGGACTAACATGATGGGGCCATGCATCTGTGTATTGAAAACAGACAGAGCTTGCTGTTCTTTGCTGAAGACAACTGTACTATTTTGCATAACATGCTTGGATTTTGAGTTGAAGTGTGAAATATTCACTGGATCTAATAAGGGTTATCTAGGTTTACAACCATTGCTATATTTGTTTTACTTCAGGATTGATGTCAGGGTGATGTATTAAAAAACCTTAGTGACAGATGTCCATGTTTTCAAGCAAGCAAATTTCAGTTAATTTGGTACTATACATGTCAGTTGGTCTAGCTGCTAGGAAGTCTCAGAATGAGATTAGGAGTTTAGGATAAAGTCACCACTTGTCTGCATGGACTTGCATTCCTGTTTTGTAAAGAAGAAAGTCTGAGCTGATTGAAGCATGCTAATTAAGTGCAAGTATTTCACATTGACTGATTGATATGTTTTAGTGTGTACAGATACTATCAGAGAGCATTTACTGAATATTTGTTATTATTGCATATTATTATTTATTATTACTGTTATTGTTATTATTGTTAACATTGCTGTGGACTATATTTGGTTTTTTGTAATATGAACTAAAATATACAAACCAAGAGACAAAGAAGGAGGGGGAGAAGAGGTCAAATCCCACAGCAGTGGGAACTGCTTCCCATGAGGCCCTGTCCTGACAACACTGCCAGGATTTGCAGGTGCAGACCCCTGAAAATAACAGCAGAAAAACAACAGCAGAAAAACAATTAAGGAAAAGTTCGGCCAAAGAGTGTCTGGAAAATACTGCCTCATCTGCTCCAGGAGAAGGTATTGGAGCTGCAGACCACAGGCTCCGAACATTACAAAGGCGGAGGCAATGGGGTACTTAAGGCACAGCGCAGCACACATGTGAGACAAGCACTGTTTTGTAGCAGGGTGACAAGTCCTGGAAGTTTCTCCCCATCTCCCTGAGGGCTCCCCAGCCGTTACAAGAACAGCCTGTCAATAAGGGACATAAACAGCAGTTCCCTGCAGCAGGCGGTGACGGTGCTTGGGATCTGCGATGGGTCAGAAACAGTTCATTTGTGTAGATGGGGGCTTTTATGGATTGCGCCTGCCTAACTAAGATGTAGGTGTTCCCAGTCCCAAAAGGCTTCTTCAGCACTTAGCCCTGAGCCTGACAGGCGTCACTGCTCCTGGCCAAAGGAGAGGCTGGATTTGGGCGTCTCAGTCAGACTGGAATCACTCAGTGAGTTACGTCTAGGGATCACTGATGTTTTATTTCCAGGTGTGTCAGGGAGCAAAAAACCATAATTTTTTCCCTTTTTTTTTTCTTTTCCAAGCAGGGTGTGACATGGTATGTTCATGGCTGCTTAGCTAAAAACAACATGAGACCCAACCCTACTCCTTAGGTATTTGCTGTGAAATAGATATGATAGCAAGTCAGAATGAAATGGGAAATGACCCCTTTCCCTCTTCTGAATACGATGTCAGAAGCTATTCACCCACACACGCGATTACTGATTTCATGCTATTATTCCATTGTGTTAGAAGGATTCTTTGAAACTTATAGCAGATCTTTACTAGTAATTTAAACTAGCTACCAGTCTCCATCCTGGTTACTGCACATCTACTGCCAAGACACTGTTTTGGTAACAGTTAATAATCATCTGTCTGGACTACCTCACCATAAACATTACAGGGTTTCATCACTCATGTTTTATTTAATTCCGCTTGTCATCAAGGTCTATTATTGGAGCCTTACAATTTTGTTCAAGAGAGCTGATTTTTACTACTGTTGAAAGCTCCTCTACATACTTTTTGCACTTTATTCTCCTGAGCAGAGATCCTTTCCTTTTGGATCTCAGGTTGACATAAGATGCTTATTCAAATAAATTCATTAGATGATTGACAACATACAGGAGTCCCTGGTGGAATATGCTTGAGGTGCCAGGGGGAAAAAGAGGAAAATTCAGGAGGTTAGTAAATTACTTGCGCTAAATGTAACCACCTGTCTTCAATTCTGCATCCCTTGTTCCCACCCTGAAAAGGTACAAAAGCAATACCCAGCTGAAGAAGGTATAAACTGAAATCATCCTTTTCCATGCACATCATCCTCTGCTCATTGCCTTGGTTTTTGTCCTGTTGTGACCTCATACGTTTTAGCCTGAAAGCATGCAGCGTAAATGAAACAGATAGCTGCCTGGAATAAACAAAATGGTTAAAATGGCCAAAGATTAAAATGGGAATCATGAAGTAATTGTCCTTTGAAGCATTGCTGTTGCACAGTCTCAGCCAGGACTCACATCAAGCGAGCACTTCAGACCCTGTAATGAGGAGTGATGGCTCCACCACTCACACGCCTTTGCTCTGCTTTTTCTCTGTCCCCTGACTCTGCTTTTCCTCTGTTGCCAGGAGGAGAGGCTGTAAGGGAAAATCTGGCAGCGGGCAGAGAGCATGCAGGCTGTGCTCCTGAAGGGTGCCGGAAGACAGGATGAAGGTTTCTACGCCAAGGAATGCATGTTTGTGCACAGCAAACCAGCTCCAAACTGAAGGAGTCCAGAAAAGGCAGTCGCTGGGTTGGAATGAGCCTTCTGCATTCCACCAGCCCCAGAAATCCACAAATTTGATGTGTTTTGATCAGAAATTCCCTTGTAGACCTGAGAATCCTCATCATCAAAGCTTGCTCAGAGCTGCTTCTTCTTGAAAAAAAGGGCAAGACAAACCACTATTTTTCTGATAGAACAAATAAAATCTCTCCTTGCCCTTCAATATGCAAGCCAGTAGTGAAATATGTTTGAACAAAGAAGAAACAAACATTTCTTTAAAGTCAACAGCAGATGCACCAGTGAGTATGTTTTTACATCCAGTCTCAGCACACTGACAGAGCCAGGCCTAGGCAGATGTGTTTGCACTGTGCTCAGGCGTCACCTCAGTTCTCCTCTGCAGGACACACAGTCACATCAGCATAGCCCAAAGCCTGAAAGAGCACGTCAGCATAGCCCAAAGCCTGCTCAGTGTGTGTCTATCGTCAACTCAAGCCCAGTGCTACGCCTGCTATGTGGCTGAAATTGATGGGCTTTTGGACTGCTCCAAGAGCAAGTGGAGCAGAAGCACAACATTCTGTATTTGTTCATGTAGAATCTTCCACCCTGAGGCTCTTGAATGTGTTTTGCCAACAGAAACAAACAACTTTTCTCTTTATACCACAGTTCCTCCTGTCTATTCTGTGATTTCTCCTTTCTGTATTGTTTCTGACCTTTCTCAGATTCAAACCTGCAACTCTAGGCACAGTGCTTGGAGTAAACACTGATTATCATCCAACAATTAGAAGTCTTCTCTATAGGAGAACACATTTTCTTTTGTTTATCTTTTATTTGAATTATTCACTTTCATCTTGGATTTTTTCTCTCCAGCCAGTGCCTTTATACTTCCCTTATTCATAAGCAATCTTTATTTCAAAATATTTTCTCTGTGTTCAGTCTGTGTTTATTTCTGAAATTTCTTTATTAAGAACCCACCAGGCATTCTTCTCTTTGGGCATTCCTAGGGCTGGGAGGATGATGTGATGTCCGTGACTGCACCCCAGTCATAACATGGTAAAAAAAAATCACCTCTTCTCTTTTGCATATCCTGCCCAGCTTGCCCAGCTAAAGTAAATCCTTTCTTTTGAATACTTGGGGACACCGAGGCAGATTGATGGTTTTGCAGCATATTGTCTTTTTCTTCTGGTTAGAAGGAAGGTTTCCCTTAGGAGGGCAGACAAGTCAAAATTGCACAGTACCAGTACCTTTGCCAGAATTTATTTCTAGTACTTTGCTTAGGGAACTGGGGAGCCCCAGGCAGCATTGAAAGTTGGCTAAGAGGGCAGAGAAGGAGGGAATTTGGGGCTCTAAAGGGGTATCTTCCTTCCTTCAGTGGCTGGACCCAGAGATTTTCAGGGAGATGTCCTTCGTACCTCTGTGTGTGCTCTTGCCATGTTATCTCACCACGTTATCCCCCATTCCCACCACCCCCTGCCTTGGGAAGAGAAAGGCAGGAAAAAGCCTGGCATAGGCAAGAGCAGGCAGAACAGCTGCAGGAGCAGCTGGGTCAGATGCCAGAGTATTTTGCACAGTTTTTCTGGCCATATTCAGACTTTCATTGCTGTTTGCTCCAAAGCCCATCTCCCCCTCCTGCTCACATCTCTTTATCTCAGCTTCGCTACTTTTGGCCCCCGGCTCCTGCTGCCTAGCTTCTCCTCTCCTGGCTGGGCCAACCTCTCTTGTTCCATTCCCTCCTCCCTCCCCCTGCTGCTTGCCCTGCCTGTTTTGGACATGAACTCCCTGTCACTCAGAGAGCCACACAGAGCCTGGCACACTGGGGTCCTTTTTCAGGCACTGCTGTAATAACAACCACAGAATCACATTGTGCTTGTATCTTTACTAGTTTATACAGGAATATACAGTGGTGTTTTACAAGGCTATAAAATATATATCTTAAAGGAAACAAGCACAGGAAAACAGGAGAAGTGGGGCCAGATCAGCTGATGTAAATAAAGGCTGCATTGAATTAAATAGTGCAGCAACTATTTACAGCAGCTGTAGGACCTGACCTGTGGCCCCTTCCCAAAGCAGGGACTTGCTCCAGCCTCCTGCCTCTGTTATGGCAGAAAGTCAACGGAGCTCCCCGTGCCCACCCTGTGGAGAGGGATGCTGGCTGGGAGGAAGAGGAGGTGCACCCTCACCCCAGCCCACCTGGGGGTGAGACACAGCTGTGTGGCAGCTGCAGATGGTGATGCCGACAGCCAGGCTGCTGTCTTGTGCCTGGTGGTGAGGCAGGGACACATCCTCCTCTGCCCATCGCCTGTGCCTTGCCATGGAGCAGCTGCAGTTCCTCTGGAGCTGGGCAGGATTCACAGTAGTCATCAAATGGTACCATTTCAGATGTCTAGAAACTACATGTGAGGTCAGATCAAATCCAGCTTTGATTTCTAGGTGCCAGAAAGAAAACGGGGGAAATAATTGGGCAAAGGTCAAACTTTGTATTTTGACATTTTCTGGTTTGAGGAGAAGCTGAATTCAGTTCAGTTTTACCTGAAACGAGTAGAGTTTTCCATTCAGCCACTAAAATTTTTGAATTTATGCCTCTGCAGGACTTTCTGGATCACGTAAACAGCATGTACAGTAAAGCATATATTTTTCCAGAATCTGATTATTTTCAAAAATAAAACTTCTGACAGCAGAAGAGGAGAGATGGTATCCCACTGAGGCATCAGAATGATATGAATCTTTATCTCTGGCAAGTTGCTGTATTGAATACTTATAGAATCCAGTTATATGAATAAAACAAACCAACTCACTCAGTAGAACTAAACTAAGAAAATGGATAAAGCTATTCTTGTGTCTTTTTTTTCCAGGACAGAAAAACTTACTTACTTTTTCAGAAGTAAGGGATATTTTCTCTGTAGGAATGCAGTTCTGTGGACAGTCAGAAAGGCCCATGTGTAGGAAGTGCCAGCTTTACCCTCAACCAGACTGTCTCAGTTGCCATGAGTCATTTACAGATGTCAGCATCTTCAAAATACAGCCTTACAAAAAAACTACTTCTATCAGATTTTTATTTTGAAAAGAGTCTAGATGTCAAACAATAAGATCAACTGGTGTTTCTTTCTATGCTGAAATAAAACACTTGGAGAAGTGCAGTGATACACTTTAAAATCTGTTTTGTCACATCTCCTCTGGAAAACTGTAGATTTCAATGGTTCTTTGCTTCATTAAAAAAAAAAAAAACGCAACAAAAACAAAAAAAACCCTACCGATCAAAGCAAAACAAAACAAAAAAAAAGAAAAAATAAAGAAGAAAAAAAGCAAGGCAAAGAAACCCCAAACCCTTCCAACCAGCTGTAAAGGAAAAGTGTAAAGCTACCTCAGCGCAGCAGTGAGCTTCCTGAGATGGCCACGAAAGGGCGATGAAAGGAGGTCACGTGTGGAGCAGCTCTTCCAGCTCACATCTCCAGGGGCTGCAGTGGTGCTCACCTTGGCTGGGGAACAGAGGGTTTGCATCCTCAGGATGCTCCCCGGCAGAGCAGCCATTCGCACCTGCGCAGCAGGGCTGTAAAGTCCTGCCAAAGCACCACGGCAGGTTTCTGCTCTGGGGACAAAACAATACTGGATCAGGCCTAGAAGTGTTCAGGTTTGGATTTCCAAGGATCTTTAACTCTGGTTTCCAAGACTGTAAACACGCAGTGATTAACAGTCTGGAAGCACTCACCATTTCCCCCATGGCCTGAGCCTTAATGGCAATCCTGGGGAGGGAGAATGATGGGCTAAATCCCATCTTTTGTTGAAATCCATGAGAAATTACTTGCCAGCGTGCATTGGAAGTGAATGCTGTGCGTTGGCTCCGCTGACGAGTTCTGATCTTGGCCCTCACAGAACTGAGTGCATCTGCAGCAGTGCAAAACTGCTTTCAAACACTGCAAAGCACACCCTTCAAATGAGCTGAATAGGCACATCAGAGAGAGAGGGAAGGAAGGAAAAATGTGCTAAGATGTGATTGCTAAATAAGAAATCAGTGAGGCCTGTTTGGCACGGTGAACACTTCTCCCTGCGATTTGGCAGTGCTGCCTACACGCTGCACAGGTGCAAATGACTTCTCCAGGGACAAAGCACTGCGAAACTGGGCCTCTTTTCCAGCAAAAGACAAGTAGGGAAATAAAACCTCTGGACCAAACCCTGCTCTCATTAACACTCCTGAATTCTACTGACTGAAAGAAAAACGCTCTCTTAGATAGAGCAAGAAAAAACGTTAATATCTCATTTTCCTGGTTTGACTAGAAGGTACCAGCAGGTATAGTGTCCTCCATGCTGAAGAAGACACTAACTTTCCTGGAGTAGTGAAGGAGAAGTTTGCTCACCAGCTTGTTACCAGTGCTCTCTACATACATTTAACTGTTCCAAACATTACTTGTGGTTTACATATTCCCTCCATCTCCACCTTGGCTTGCATGCATGCTGCTCACTAGGATATGTACAGTGCAGTCCTGCTGCATCCCACCCCCTCCCTGGAGGAGGAGATGGAGTCAATTTTCCAATATCAGGAGTGTCACTGACATCCAGCAGCTCTGGAGCTTCCTTGACTCCTGTGTTTATAGTGCAGCAAATCCCAGGGCAGAGCTCAATCATGGGCGTTACAGCTGCATGGGGCTTTCTCAGTGGTCTCATCATGCAACAGAGAATACATTACAAATACCTCTATTTGCCTTTTGTTCGCAGGGAACACAAAAAGAAGCCATGAGGAAGCATGTACCATATCATATCATACCAATAGGCATTTTTCTTAGTTATTAATTAAGAGTTAAAAGGAAAATGTGTTAATAGCAGCCAAATCTAAAGAAC
This sequence comes from Pseudopodoces humilis, assembly GCF_049639895.1. Lineage (NCBI taxonomy): Eukaryota > Metazoa > Chordata > Aves > Passeriformes > Paridae > Pseudopodoces > Pseudopodoces humilis. The sequence continues at coordinate 79,640,763 of NC_142202.1, read as the reverse complement.
AGCAGTTTTTACAAAATATTGCCACTTTTTTTGTTTTCCTTTTGCTGGGAAAAACTGTTAAAGCAATTTGGATAAACTAATGTTTATCTAAATGTTCAAAGTGTGCAGAGGTCTTTGATATCAGTGCAATCTCTTTGTGGCCTGGCTTTTTGACATATACCCTGCTGGCCTTTACTTTGTATGCTGCAAACACTAGAATATTATACTCAGATACAGAAGAAGTCAATAAATACATACTTCAATTAAAATAATGTCTCCCTTGCCCACAAACTGCTGATAAACATCACAGTCTTCCACTCCTCTGTTTTTTATGTTTTATTTTGTTTCAGGAATTTACTGTATGTTTATTGAGCTACAAACCTGTTGGTTTTTTTCATTTTATAGATCAAATGTATAGCGTTGTTATTGTTTGATGCAAGCATAGGTTTTTGCAGAAATATGAGGTTCTTACCTAATTGCAAAAGAAAATTGCAGAAGATCATGATAACAAAGAAGACATGTTATACACTTTATGCAACTTCCTCCTTCATCTCAGCTGACTTTGCTTCAGGACTTTCAAATTTTCAATAATTTCCTCCAAATTATTCAGTTGTTCCCCTCTGATGTCACTCTGCTGTGATGACCCATTGGGCAATATATAATAATGGTGCACACACCCTGCACCAGTGGGTTAAAACTGCACTACAATATGAGTATTATTCTACCAGCTTGATGAACTCATTTACAGCTATGGTACAGGTGATAAAATTACAGAGCTGCAAATCCCTTTGGTCTTCTAGAGTCCTCTAGCTGATGTCATTTTTCACCAGGAATAATATGTTATTTCTTACTAGAGAGCTGAAAAGAGCGGGGAAGGTAGATAGATATGATTATTAAATGCAGTGTGTGCAAGAGGGGAAAAGATGCTGAAGTCAAATATACACAAAAATTAATAGCTTTCCTGATCTGAGCTCATGTTTCTCATGCTCTTTGGATTACAGTAGGGTTACCCTTCTGGTGTCTGCACCCCAGGGATTCACATCTGTGTAAATGTGGTAATAGAAAAAGGCCCTCATGATGAATTCATGAATTGTTCTCATTGACACTAGTTGATACTTTTACTTGGACAAGTCTCCTTTGCAGGTGCACTGACCACACACTAATTGAAAGGATTATTTTCATAACTTTCTGTGCAGTCTGCAAGGCTTTCTGTGAAAAGCATAATTGTTTCAACCAGCTGCTTGGAGTTGTTTTTATTAATTTCTTTAAATCCAACAATGCTGGATCGGCATATTTGAGACTCTCTTCCAAACTGCATGTGAGCATAAATAAAATTAGTGAATATGGGTCTTGTGTAGGAGTGAAATTTGTTTGCAAGTACAGAATTTCTGTGGGGAGGAAAATTGCTTTTGAAATGTACTTTTTCTCCCAGCCTTTTGCTATTTTTACCCTCATCCCCACAACAAATCTTTAATGCGCAGTATGTCTGCATGGCACCTGTTGGGATTAGCTGTTGGGACAAGCAGACACATTACAAGTCCATGCATTTGCACCGCCTGAAACATCTAATCCCAAGTTTAAGCTGTGTGAAGCTCCAACTGTAAAGGGTTCTTCAAGTAGTGTTATTCCCCTTTCTTGAGTGAAAGCCAGGTCTCTTACCATAAGACTGGCCATAATGTCTGGAAAGCCTTATGAACTCAGTCCTTAATTCATATAGCAAACAAGTGGTATTAAAAAAGAGTCCATGGAACAATTACTTGGATACCACCTTGGTACCTCCCTGCTCCTTTGCTTGGGGGAAATGCTCAAGGTGTGGAAATTGTAAAAGTAAAATCGGGCTGGGAACAATACAATGTCCCAGAGACAGAGGGCAAGGACGAAAAGGTCTGTAAGATCCACTCACCCCTCAGCATCCCTTCTCATTTCAACTCAGCTCCTCAGCATCTTGGAGACCAGAGAGTTTAGCTTTCATGTGAAAATCCTGAGGTCTCCCTGCAGCAGCAGAGCACAATTAACACAGGAAAGAGGATTCCTGTCCTACCTCCTTCTCCCAAGCCTTGACTTCTCCATTGAAGTCAAGGTCTCTGCTGTAGCCTGGGTGTCTGTACACTGCCTGCCTGTTCCAGCCCCTCTTCCACCTCCATTCCCACTCCCTTCCAGATGGGAGACTACAGCTAAGCCCTTCTCTTGTCTCACCCCTTCCTTCTGGCATTGCACACACCCAGCTGTTGAGTGGGGCTCCAAACACCCTCTGAGGGTACTGCTCACCCTTGGTAGTGGGCAAAGCACCCTGAGCCCTTTTCTTCCCTTGCATTTTGGGTCTGGCTTACATGTGTCACTTGCCATGAGACTATGGAAATGCAGCATATGTCATGAGACCTTTGGTGGCTGTGCATCAGCTGGGAGATTGACCAAAAACTGTCAGGAGGAGGACATCACAGGAGCAAAGTCCAGAAAAGGTGCAAAATGGTGTTTTGGTGGCTAGAACATGATGCAGGAATTTCTGAGAAGATAGCATTCAAGATTTTGAGCTTTCTTAATGTAAAATATCCATGTAACTGTCATCCTCCTTGTACTCCCACAACCTCACTAAGAACACCTTTGCTCCTGTGGGAAAGGTGGTTTTGTTGAGCAACTCTGTGATTTCCATCTTACTGCTGCTGTCTGGGACACAAGAAAACAATCACACAAAACCAGGCAACAAGCCTTGCAAAACCAAGAGGCTGTCTCAGAAATTACTATTAAAATGCAAATAAAAGTAAGGTTTCCTAATTTTCTTGATTTGGACTCAGAGGTTGGGATCTATTTTTTTACTTCTTCTCTGCACCCATTTAGGATAAAAAATTTTGTTTTGGAAAAAATATATGCAGGAATTTTTTTAAAAATACAGCAAATATTTTGGGTATTTCCAGGAAAATAGCAGGCATTGGCAATAAAGCTGGTAAAAAAAAAATGGAGTTACCATTTCTGGACATATTTTGACATAGTCAAGCTTGTTTCCATTACAAATCAGAACAAAATTTAAATAGCTTAAATTTCATGATATTTCATACCAAGAAGAAATATACCTATTTTTTCAGACAGTGAAATCAGTGTTTTGATAATATTCTCATGTAATTACGTTAAGCTTGTACTAGTGTAGCAGAAGAGTTAACTGGGATAAAATAGCTGATGGTCAAAGGAGACAGAGACTGTCTCACAGAGAACTTTAATCCAATACCTAAGCAGATGTCAGGGAAGCACCTCTAAGGTTATTTTTTTTGAGTAGGGGATGAGTTTCTATGCCATTCTATGCCCTGCCTGCCACATCCCCACCTTCCTCCCTGGCCTGCTTAGATGCTATTCCTTCTCCTGACCTGCATGGAAAACTCTCCCCACCCTGTGCTGTGCCTCCATCAGTCCTGGCACTAATGGGGACTAAGGACATGGCAAACAATCACTAAGGGAATTTGGGGCCATCGTGTTGGAAGGGTAAGTTTCAATTTTGCTGCAATACTGATGTGAGCAAAGTGCTCTCCTGTGGACCTATAGCCTAGGATTTGATGTATGCCAGTCAGGCTTATGACTGCTGCCTCTGATGCCACTCTCAAAGCACAGATGAGATTGGCCAGGGGTCCCAGCTACTTTCTTTTGGCCCTGGTGCTTCAATAGAAGCTTCAGCATTTCTTCAGGCCATGAGCAGCAAACCCTCCACAAGAACTTTTACCACGTTCCCACCTTCTGCTGCTTCTCACTTCCCAGTGCTAGCAGTGAATTGATCTCTGAGGAGCCCAGGTTGCAGCCTGTCTCAGAGCAGGCAAAGGTTTTCTTTGGCAAGAAACAAAAAAGCTTTCTGTACGGGGTCCCGCGTGGCTCAGCACAGCCAAGGGCTGCATTGTCCTGCAGTGCAGCTGAGGACTGTCTCTTCTGTCTAAACAGGTTTGTAAATCAAATACTGCTTTATTCATGTTTGCTCTCACTGTAGCTTCATAATTCCTGATAATCATACTCAGCTCCAATATTTGCTCCTAAAGTTCCCAGAAAAGCAATGTACTGCATGGTAAAAATGCAGTGTATGTTATTCTACTGAATAAGGCAAAGATAAAGAAGGGTCTAGTCTAGGGTCTAGTAAAAAGCAGGGCCTAGTTGGTAAAAAGCAGGATCTAGTCAGTAATCACAGCATTCTAAACACCTCAAAGATACCAAGGGGCCTGTAACATGCCTTTCTAGTAACACTGTCATGGGTCTTATTTAGGAAATGGCAGGGGATGATGATGGTTCTCCTACAGGGCCTTCCTTGTACAGAATATGGACTTGCTCCCAAGCAAGTCCTGTAAGGACATTCTCCAAAGGGTCCTCACTAAAGGGACTCCCACATCTTGCCAGGATGGTTCTGCCTGTGGCCAGAAAGCCAACTGGGGCATGCAGGATGTTCCCCTTTCTAGCAGTCCATGCACAACGTCTGTGTAAAGCTTCTCTTGTACACAGGGGGCCTTCCCACAGCTATTGGGTTTTGTGCCACAGAGTCTTACCTGAAGATTAGCATTTAAATCAATTTTTGTTCATAAAACCATTCATAAAAAATAAGGCATGCTTTACTTGTCCTTTAAGAAATCACTAAAGCCACGTTACTGTTAGTATTTTTCCTAAATGAAAATAAATTTTCTATCTTGCCCTACCTGGTATTACTAGTAAATAAGGATGGCTAACAAGTGCTTTCCTGATAAGGGACAACCTTTGTTAAACAGCCACTAAAAACACTCCTGTCTAGACCACAGCTGCATCTGCTACAGCACGGGGTTCTTTTCATCTGCAATCCAAACCCTGCTTTCCTCGGTGAGACGAGACTCACTCTGCTTTTGGGTGGCACTTTGCCGGACTAAGAACTGATTTGCCCACATGTTTGTCAAAGGCTGATCCTCAGCAGGTGGCATTTATTTGAAACCGGACATGGCAGGTGGTTTCAGCCTAGAAACACGTTTTTGCACAGATTCCAATTAAGTGTTTATAAGCTATTGGTTATATAAAACTGAAATCGGTGGTGTTGGCAAGTTTTCTGTACTTTCTCTGTGTGCTAACAACTCGGCTTAACTTTTGTTTGTTGTTGTGAGGCTTTCAAGTGTGTTTCAAATGTTAACATTTTAATTTGCAAGGAAATTAGTAGTTGGAAAACTATAATCCCTTGCAAGTATGCATGCACACACACATGGACACGTTCAGTCCATCAAAATTACTTACGTTATTAAGTTTGTAATAAATCCTCGATGTGGAATGGCACACGCTGAATCACTGAGGTATTTGACAAAGATCTGTTTAAAGGGTTACTCTGGGGCCCCAAATTCCATTTTGTAAAACAAGGCCCTATTGAACCTAATCAATGGGTTTTCTGTGATTTCGCTCCCTTCACGTCCCCCAGCAACTTTAATTAAGAGCTTTTGGACAACTTTAAAGGTTGCTATGCATTATTTTTATCTATAGCTGTGAATTGCTATGGAAGAGCATGAAAACCTACCAACATTGATCTTAATGTCCCCCTCTATAGGAGTGGCTGTGAACCTTTCCCTCACAGGTGGGCCGTGGCTGGCATCGGATCCTCCAGAGCCAGCTGGAGGAGCAGACACGTTCGGCTGGCATTGCTGCCAGGCAGGAGACATTCCACTCCAGGTTTATGCAGGGAAGCTCAGGGACCAGATCTGGTACCACCAAAGCATCTCAGGACAGTGGTGATGGTTTTGGCAGGCAAGAGGCCCAGCCCTGAGGGTGTAACATGGCCACTCCGGGCCAGACTGCAGACAACAGCCTCCACCAGCTGCAAGGCTGGCAGGAGCAGGTTCAGCTCTCGTGCTCAGCAGGCCGAGAATCGTCTTCTGTTTGTTTACTTTTCAATCAGGGTTTTCTGTGCTACATGTAAGGAAAGTAAAGGGACTGGTGAGTTTGTTGAGTTGGGGTTTTTTTCAGGACAAATTATGATATCCATTCCTTTTTAAAGTTTTTTTTCCTGATATTCTTTGAATGAGGAATGGGGCCATCCCGCCAGGACAAAGAGACTTGGCCAGCATGCCAAAACTGCAATTACAGCTAAATGAGAAAAGTAAGAATGAAATGTATTTTATTCATTTCAGCTGTTATGTCTTAATGTAAAGAAATCACTTTGCACAGTTTTGTAACTGACACCAGTTTCTAATCTCCAATACTATTAACTTCTAAATCTCCATTATAAAGAACATTGGCAGAATACCAGAGACTAGTGCAGCTAAATAAACTTAGTTGGACCTGGTGTTTTATTTGCTTTTTTCTGAAATGCTGAAAAAATCATTAAACTATTTTGTTAATTGCTGATAACATTTTGATTAGTTGGATTTCCTCTTTTGGCTGCAATAGACACATTCCTGGAGCATGACATGACTTTGCCTTTGGGACAAACAAAAAAAAAAGAAAGAGAGACCATTTTTTGAAATGACAAAGTGTATTGTTATAGGATTAGAGACAGGATAGCTCCAGGATTATGCTGTATTGCTAACTCAATTTAAGAGGCCTACAAATTGAAACTAAATATTGAATAGCTGTAGGGAAAGGGCATTGTTAAGGAGTAATATCTGTGTGAAAACTTGATTGTTTCATCTCAGCTGGATTGAAACAGTTTTCTGACAACTCAGAGACCATTTCATACAAGCCAGAAAACCTTAAAACATTTATTTCTCCCTACCACTTCAGTAAAATGGCACTGGAAAACCAATCCAAGTCTCAGATGTGCACAAATAAATATTAAGTAAAAACAACCTTGACAGAAATGTTTCTACAAGTCAGGGACAGGCTTTGAGCAAGGCTCCTGCCTTGACATCATCATTCCAAAGGAGTCTGCAAAACTGTCTTCTGCTAACCTTGACTTTAGTGATGTTCTAAACCAATATAGCATCACTTCTGCACCACAAGATTTAATTGGGAGCTTAAACAGAGCTGTGCCAAGTGGGACAGTGGAAGTAATTACCAGATTTAGATATTCTGGCATCGCGGATAGGATTTCTTTAGCACAGGAAATGAATTATAGCAGAATATCCTTAGACTCAGAAATTATTGGCAGGGAGGAAGGGAAGAACAATACAGCCTTGGTTACATGCTGACGAGCTTTGGCTGATTTGCTGTGTTACCATTTTAGTTTGTGTGTGGCTATTTAATTTTTTTTCCTCAAGAGAGCTGAAGTTCTAACACCATCTAAGTCAGAGCTTGGAGAGCTTTTTACATTTTGCTTCCAAAGAACAGTTGGGTTCACAGAAGACTGAACAAAGGGAGAATATCAAGAAAATATGGGTTGTTCTGACTGGAGCATAGGATCTTCCATGAATAAGGGCTTCTTGTGATATTAAAATGGGCTATAAAATCTCCTTCTTCTGTTTCTGATTTTGGAGCCTGGCTGTACCTGTGTCTCAGTGCCTTTTAATAAATTCAGTATTCATGGAAAACTCTTGACTGAAGCCATAGAGGAAAAGATCTGAATTTACCTCACCTAATTTGAGACATTTGCATGAGATCCCTTCGCATGGAGTATGACACCAAAGGATCCTTCAGTAATCCCTGCAGACAGACCAACACACCCCCTCTTTTCACGGTCTGGGTTGCCCTCTGACAGATCATCCATTTAGCAGGCAAGTCTCCTACCAGGCTTATTTCTTAGGTCCCAAAGCCAAGACCTTAAAGTGGCTGCAGAGAACATGAGCCTGGACAGAGCAGACAGACAGAGGAGCTTGTGCCAAGGGGCTCAATGACTGAGTATTTTCACTGTGGCTGTAGAGGCTACCAGCAATGTTGGTCAAGCACTGCAGATCCGTGACATGATCAGAAAGGAGATAAGATTGCATCACCTTTACCAGATGCCACAAATGGATCTCAGATGGTAATTCTCTACTGTCCGTACTGGCATCTTAAGCAAAACATGATCCAAAAAAACAGGCTCTGTATGCCATTATCAATCCCCTAAGCCTGTTGTCTCACCAGCTGTGACATCATTAGCTGCACATCTGTCTCTAAACCAAAGGTGGTTTTCTAGCCTAACTCTTATTTCACATCCACTCTGAATAAGCACTGAATAAAAGACACTTGTTAAAGTTCAGCTGTAGCAGGGGTTACATCAAGAGATGGCAGACAGACAGGCCCAAGCCTCTGTCACTGAATACAAAGATACATGGCCTATTGTCTCCTTATGGCTCATGTGATACCCTTGACAAGAAGAATGTAAGTGTCTGGCAGCCATAGATAGTGAAATCTATACCCTAAGAATGCATATAAGACAACTTCTACTTAAGCCTTAAATGATGGGTATATGTATAAGAGTTGCACTGAGAAAATGTGAGTTTTTCCAGTTCAGTGGCCTAAACCGATGGGAGAAAAGCAAGTTGGAATCGATCTGAAAAAATATTTGAAGGGAGTTTAAATCAACTAGAAATATATTTTCCTCTGGTATTTTAATAAAAATTAAAAATAAGATTCCAAAAAAGATGAAAAGGAGGAAAAGATGACTTACACTGTGTGTTAGCTTATCAGTTTATTATGAGACCAATAACTACACACTTTTCCCCCCACTAGTTCTAACCAACATAAATTTCATGCCCCTGATTGTAAGGCTCAGAAATGCTGGTGTGCCTACATCTGCATTCAGCCCTGTTGAAACTTTGCTTAAAAAAAGCCAAATTCCACCTAAAAGCCTATCTGAGGTTGAGCTGGAAAATATACAGATCTTTTTTACCTTGAGCTAGATGGCATGACAACAAACAGATGACATAAAATGATCCCTACTGGCACCATATTCATAGGAGGGAAGGTCTCTCTCAGCCAGATATTGCACAGTGCTGGAGTTTCCTGCATCCTCATGCTCCTTTGGATAAGGAGAGGGAGTCAGTGAGAGACAAATCCTGACACAGCAATGGCCTTTGCTCCTGAGAGCGTCAAGGCCTTCTACGGATCATTCAACTTAAGCATAAAAGAAAAGAAACAGAAGTGACCCCCATGTTCCCTAGCAGAGAGAGAGAGTTCTGGGCATGTGTGGCTGATACCTGCAGGCTCTCTGATGGGGTCCCTCTGTACCAAGTCAGTGTATTCTCCCATTCATGCATTTGCTTTGTAAGAAACAGTGGGGACCATGCTGTGAACTGCAAAAGCACAGGCTGGCTACTGTTTGTGTGGCCTCATCCAGCCACTGCTCCAGAGCACAAATAAGGAATTTTTAATCTTTAACAGAGTCAGGAGTACTCTATAATCCAAGCAACTTCATAATGAACAAGCCCTCATTTAGTGTGAGGCCTTATTCATTGCATGCCTTACTTACAGCATACTGTTAAAACAGCCATGATGTTGCCCTGACTCTGTTTTGGTTTTGGACTAAATACAGTACAGTAAGTCAAACATTATTGGTCACAATGGTAATGCAGAGTGTATATAATGTGCTTTTATTGCTGTGAGGCATAGCTGAAATATTTACACAGAATACATGAAATAACAGCAAGATTCATGTTCTGTTCCATATTTGTAAGGTATTTTATTAAAAAGAATATGAAGTTCATAAATAAAATAGTAATATCGCTTATTTCCAGATACTAGTTCCAGCTTGTTGATTTTAATAGACAAGTATAACACTTCAAATGTGGAAACACAGTGGGTAATATTTATATGAAATCTCCAAGAACCGTGGTATTTTGCTCATGTGGAATATCATGGCATTTTGCCTGGATCAAGTAACCAGCAGATTAGCACATTAACACTTTTAAGAAACATGCGTGTAATCCACTCTGAATGTGGTCTTTGACTCCTAGTAGGAATACCTAATGATTTTCAAATTGACACGTTACTTTATAAACCAAGTGAAATAAACAGGAATTGCAGAGCAGCTTTGATTGGGGTCGATGGCATAAGCACACACGTTATCAACAGAGGAGACAGGATCAACTCTGCAGCCACGGAAGGATTTGCAGCATCTACACAGACGTAGGAGCTTTATGGCTTTATTCACAGAATTCACAGAATCACCAGGTTGGAAGACACCTTCAAGATCATCAAGTCCAACCCAGCCCTAACACCTCAACTAGACCAATGTCTTTTTTAAATACATCTATGGGATGGTGACTCCACCACCTCCCTGGGCAGACAATTCCAGTACTTTATTGCTCTAGGTGAGCAGGTAAGTGGATATAAACATTCACAGTCAAGTTCAAGGTATCAGAGTAATGACAGACCTCTAAGACTGACCAAAGCTGGTAAAGCCTGCAAAAACCATCACCATTAACAATTATGAAGGTCCCACTCCAGTCTGCAGCTAGAGGAGTATGTCCACAATACAGCCATGTTTAGGCTGCCACAGGCTCCATTCCTAACCAGGAATTAAGAAGAAAAAGAGCAAGAGGCACAAGGGTTGTCAGTCCTCGGTTACTTGGCTAAGGATGTGTGTCTTCAAAGCTGTACTCCAACACAGACTCTTCACATGGTTTTGGTCACACTGCCAGTTCCCTGCACTGCTTTTCCCACTTCCCACAGAGAAAAATTCCATCCTTCTCTTCATGGGAGCTGCTGCTGACTGCAGTAGTGTGCTCATGGTAATGCTGGTGCTCCACATATGCAAAGTCCTGGTTGTGTGGAATGTACATGCAAGCTCAGTGGCAGGGTAGCTCAGGGCTCTGGCTAATTTAATCTGCCATATAGAAGGGATAAACCCTTTTATTTCTGGGGTGCTTTCAGTGACATGTAGCAACTGAGTTCAACTTCTGCGGCAGGAGACAGCAGGGAAAACCCAACAGTCCCCCTCCCACGAAAGAAGCAGCAGAGTCCAGGCTGCATGCCAAGGAATCCTATCACCAGCCTTATAAAAAACTCACCAGGGCCACCTCAAAAGCAATAGTGAAGTCACGCTTGGCTGCAGTTGGTTATGGTTTGAGAGCGAGACCACGAACAGGTCTCCCAGAACTATTGTGGTTGGCTCCATTTCCTGCTAACTCAATTCATCACACTTGTTCTCTCCTTCCTGGAGACAACTTTTATAACCCCATTAATGTACTTACAGAGTGTCCCTGCTTTTCTTAAGACCTGATATGGCTGCCCCAGGCCGTAGCAATTAAGGCTGCTCTTTGGAAGTGACTACATAGTTAATGGTACAAATCAAGAGATTGTTCACAAAGGTTAAGGATCTCACCCTTCATCCTGCTGAGGGCTGATGCTCTTCTTGCTTCTCCTGTAGAGAATCAAATAAGTACAAGGTTTCTGGCTTTCCAAATAGAAGGTAAAGTATCCTTGCTATACCATGTATCCAAGATTTAAAAAATAACCTATGGTTTCAACTTTGGTTAAAATAACATGGCTGAGAAAGTTCAAACATGGGTATTTGCAAAATGAAAGTATTTTAGAAAAGGAAATTCTACGATTTGAAAAAGAGATAGAATTGTCATCATGGAAAAAGTCAAATCAAACTATCTTTTAAAGCTAAAAAGCAAATCAAAAAACTGCTTCCCCCTTTTTCCGTGCCAGTCTGGACACAGAAAAGACTTTTCCTCTGCATTGAAGTCATCTGTTGAAAAACAAAAAATATAGTGGGAAATATTAAAATGTTAATCATGAAGGACTTGGAAGGCTCATTTAGAAAGCAGCTCACACGTCAAGGAGCATCAATTGCTGTGAACCAAGTACATACTGAGTACACTTTTAACATCTTGTCAAAACTCTTGGATATACAATATCAGCAAAGGAGAAACAGCTCTGAGTAAAGCTCCAGTGTCAGGACAGGATGAGGTTTGGTGAACTATTAAAAACCCAACCTCCCCCTACTTAAGCTCACAAAAAAGCCCAGATTTTTGGAACATCACGCTGGAGTCAGGCCTTTCCCTCCCCACTGACAGCCAAAGCTATTTTTGAATTTGGGTTAGATTTAGTGACTAGGCACCAGCCAAAAAATTTAGAGGGGGGTGTGGGGAAATCATTGGAAAAAGTCATAAGACTTTGCCTATTTCAGAAACAAAAGGTTTTCAATTTTTGGGCTGGGTTCACAAGAGGATTTGGGAGCTGACCACTTTCAGATGTGCATGCTGCAGAGGGGTGATTACACGCCTGCAGCTCCCAGCTCTGGCACCCCAGGAATGGGGATCAGAGCAATGCTTGCCACCCCTGTGCTTTTATATCAGCACCCTTCATGGAAGCAGACAGATCTGTACGGAAGTGTTTGAGTAGGCAATTTAGGGCAGCACCCTGAAGCTGCTTGTGCTCGAGCCCTGTTTAGGATAGCAGAGCTGCCTTCACGTGAGGCCTTTATCAATTCATTTTAAAATTGGCTTCTAAACAAAGTATGGCCAATGTTTGGGGTAATAAAAAGGCGGGGGAGGGAGGGAAACGAGGATGTGCTTGCTTTGCTGGAGTGCATGGGGATCCCCACTTCCAAGGCCTGAAAGATAGTTTGATCTCTCAAAAAGTTCTGTATTTTTTAATCCATACTTTTACAGCAAAGCAAATACTTCTGCAGGGTATCCTGTGGAGGCTTTCACCTTTTCACTCCCTCCAGAGACTTCTTTTTAAGTTCTTTCATTCAGGAAATATGGATGTTTGGGCTTGCTCAGTCAAAGAGCAGCAAGTGAGGCAGCACCAGGAGAACCTTCACATAAAGCAGCCTTTTATCCATACACTTAAACAGTCTTCACCACAGAGCAACTGAGTCTCTTGCAGTCATTGCTAGACTTCATCCTCACAAGACCATTATTAGATAAATGTGTTTTCTGCTTTTATCAATGACAGACAGAAGCACTAGGCTAAGGGAGTGTCTTAGCAAAGGTCATAGAGGACAATCCCAGTCAAAGGATGGGGGAAATCTGTTTTTTCCAGGTCCCACAGCTCCTAGGACATCTCTCTTCCATCAGATAGCCACTGAGGAGGCAGCAAGGTCAGCAGCAGTGATGAAGAAAAGATTTGAGCATAGCAAAACCTGGGGCTGACCCAGGAGAGAACAAGGCAAAATCCAATGTATTTATTTGAATGCCAAGGCTGTTTAACAGTGCAGCTTCTCCACATGCACTGAGCTTTCCTCACTGCTCTTAGAGGGCAGCTTGACTGCAAAATGTGACTGCAAATTTGGCACTTTCCTCAGAAGGTCCCTGTGTTGACATCAGAAGCTGGAAGAGAGCACTTCCCATGTTGATGGGAAAGTGCTGCTCTTCAGTCACAGGACACTAAACAAATCAGTGGAATTGATCAAGAACTGAAACGCCCAGTCAGGTTAGGTATCTGGTCTTGCCTTCTCACACAGCTCTTTGTGCACAAACCACCTTATCTTTCCCTCAAGCACACATCTCTTCCCATTTTTCCCATGATTTCCATCTAACCATGGCCACGAAGCCAATGCTTTCTGCCTGGTGAGATCCGTGACCCCCCTCAGCAGCCCCCACTGCCATGTTACATGCCACAGATAACAGTCAGCTGGCAGACAAGAAAGTCCCCCTGTCTCTGAGCACATCTGTGTGGTTATGGAGCTGGGGTATGGAGCCACAGTGAGGAGGAACACCTCGCCTCCACAAAACTAGGACAGTACCTTAGAAAGACTGATGGAATATTGTGGTTTTCAGTTATGAGCTCTGCAAGATAACCTTGAAAACTACTGAGACACAAGAAAGCTTTGTTCCTACAAAGCCTTAGAAAAGTTGGTTACAAACACAGGAGCCTCTCACACGGGTGACACGAGACACATGCTTAGAACACAACGAGATTACAACCCCAAGCAGAAGGACAGTGTGCACCTCGTGGGCTTCGTCTGTCATGAAGTATTTGGGTTTTCCACTGGGAAGCAGAAGGAGTAAAACCAAACAAGGATCCACCAGCTAAGGACATATAATTACATAGCATGTGTTCTCCAGGGCTGTTCAGAGGCAGCTTTTCCAGATTTCTTGTGCTATTTCAACACCTCAGCTCAGCCTCATTTACCTGCCAAAGTGTTACATTCAAACAGAAACTCCTTTAAACCCCACAAGCTTAAAATTAGGTCATGCATGTGCCAGAAATAATTTTGCAATATTCTCATTACCTTTCTTCTTCTTCCCAGAGTATTTTACTGTTTGTTTGGGACAGAGGGAATGGAGCTGCACTATTTTTTCTCCCAACAGCATTTGCATAGAAGCTTTAGAGAAGCCATGCATTTTGAAAGCCTAATGCCTATTGCACTGTCTAAAATAATGTAAATCTTTCAAACAAATCCCTCTCAGCCCAATAGGGATTCCATGGCTGATTTTTTTTTTTTTTTATGTCACCCAGGACAAAGCAGCAGGCACCCTGAAAGCTGCATACATCAAGAAAAGCTGTTTAAATGATGTGTGTGTCTAATGCAAGCCTTCCTAGTCAATTTTATCTTTCCCTGTTTAGCACAGGGAGCTGAGCTAACTTTCAGTTTGACTCTCAATTACAGTGTTTTACTGCTCAGTTGTAACCACTTTAACTTCTGGTTTGCTGTAAGCAAAAATAAACAACAATTAACTACTAGGTATTTGCAAAACAGGTGACAGAATTAAGGAGCCTTAATTCAATATCCATCTTCAGAGGTTTATGACTGAATCCATACTTGAATTTAAATACCAAATAATCTGCTGATTATTATGCATAGTTTGCAGTCAGTGTAACAAAAACATGATGTCGCAGTCATGCTGTGAGCTCTGTAGCTAGGTTTCCTTGTTTATATTAACAGCTGTAAACACAGTCTAACTCAGCCTTGATTTAAACACAGATTTCCCATACTTTCAAGAGTTCACCACATTGTGAAAGCTACAATTTTAAAACTTTTCTCACGTGCATATTGATTATGCCCAGGAAGAGCTTGCAATGCTACACATGCACTTGCAATGACCCATTTTAGAGACTCTATATTAAAAGAGCCAGTATTTCATCTTCATTAAAAAGTAAAACCACTTTTGTGAGTGTTTGTGTATAAACTTGCCCCTGAATATTCTGAATACAGCCTTCTACATAAGATACTTTCAGTAAGGAAGAAGGAGGGGCTTTTGTGTGATATTGCAGGGTCCATCAACCCTACCAGAAGAGCTTTTAGAATCACATTGCTCTACCATGAGCTAGGGATGTTCCTGGGAAAGCTGATGCCATGTCTCCACCATTAGCTTCACCACTGGTGACCAAATTTCACAGTTACACCTCTCCTCCCAGCAATCTGTGCCAGGAAAACCTGATTTAGACCATCACAGACCAACTGCAGTTTTTCATAGTGCATACGGTCCAGGGAAATACATCTCCAGCCCAGGAGGGCCAAAGTTGACCCTCATGACCCTACTCATCTATGACCAGTGGCGAAGCTTCAGGCTCCCGTTCAGATCCTGTACTCACACAGAGGTGAGCACAACACTGACCACCCATATTGCACCAGCTCTGCTCCTCCTAAGCATGACAGGCAGGTTCAGGAGTCCCAGCCATAGCTAGGTTAGGCACAAAGAGAAGTGTACAACTTAGAATCCAAGCGCTTTGGTCTGCTCTGAGGCTGGTTCTCTGCCAGGATGCTCCCCAGAATCTTACAGCATTTCTCACTGTCTGTTCCAGGGAGTGAGGGCTGCTGGAGAAGCACACAGTATGACTCATACAGAACTCCAGAACTTCTCATGGAGAACTCTGGATCCACTCCTTTGTGTAGACTAGGACAGGTTGAGCAACCTCCTACTTCAGTATTTAGGTCTCATGTTTGAAGTACACTTGTCCAAAACTTCATTTTCCCTCCTCTGAAGTCACATACAAATGAGATCTGACAAGTGCCTAGTCTAGCCATTTGTGGTGATGCTAAAATACAGCCTGGATTTTGAAAGGATCCAAAAGGAGTTTAGTTAGGCCTTTCCACATCATCCTTGGCAAGCTATTTTTACATGTCTGAGATCTCATTCAATTTGCTTGGCTCTCAGAGGATGATTAAAAGCAATACGTAGCAGATGGGAGAGGTAGGACAAACAGAGGTTAAATGACTTGCCTGAGGCTGGTAGAGTCTAGCAGAATGGGCGACAGGAGTCCTGGGTATTAATTAGTTAATATTTGTACAATGCTAAGAAAATATATAGCCCTATATAAGTATTATTGTAAGGTGGCCCCTGCAGTTTGGAGAAGCAGAGGGCAACAGTGCACAGGCAAGTGCAAATATCCTTTCTTGTTTTGTGGCATTTCGGTCACCATGGGGTCTGGGAGGAACAGAGCATTCCCAGGACATATGAAAGAGGGAATGAGAAAGCCCAGAGAAAGAGATCCCACCCAAGCAATGCCTTTGTGCACCCCCAGGCTGCTCTATCCACGCATTAAGTCCAAGATCAGCTGTTTGTGCTTTCCATTGGGACCAGTAAATCTGTGAGGTACAATCAAATTGGGCTACATGGTCAGATGCCTTCAGCAGAAACCTCGGAACTGAATTTGAGATATTTGGGGGTGTTTACAGCATTAAGAGGTGTAAATCTCTCTGAAGTGCCACAGGACCCACATGCCACACTGAGCTGTGCTCTGCTGAAATCCCAGGAGGAAGGTCAGGCCCATCTGTATTAAAGAACAATCTATGGGAAAGGAGAAAAGGGTCACAGTGTCAGATTTCTCCTTTTTTTTCCCACCTCTCTGGGGCATTCATCCTGCTCCCATGACTTCAGATCTCATTTCTTCAGATGCCTTTTTCAGTCCAGCTTCCCTTCACACCATCACACATCCCAGCCTCCTGCTCTGAGCCTCCTCCAGATTCCAGTATCAGCCTGAACAAAGCATGCATCAGATTTTCTCCAGGATAGCTCTCAATCTCCAGTGTTTTTAACATGATTTTGCTATGCAGTTTCAAGAGTGGTGAGAATTTTTGGCCATTTCCTTTTTTGCTCTTGGCTAGAATACAAGAATATTACCTAAGCTGTGATGTACTTTCCTCTGCAATTTTAAAATCATTCAGACTTCCCGCGAAGTCTACTAAAATTTTCATCCAGTTTTCATCACCTCATATCTTCATTATCTGAACCTGCAATTTCTTTTCCCATCACTTTAGCTCAGATTTGATGGAAATGCAAAATTTCCAGCTGAAAATTCCAATGTTCATTTTCATTCAAGACAGGATAAATGGCACAAAATTTAAAAGTACCTCCTCAGAAACACTAACATTTGAAGTTCTACATATTTAGGCAAAACTTTCCAGCATTTCTAGTTCCTAAATTCTAAATGTTGAATGTTTTTTTTTGCTTACTTGGCAGGCTTTATTTAGAGTAGAATCAATGTAAGGCTAAATTATCTTTCCCTTGCAGATTCTACTTGCTCTGAGTCAAAATCCACAGGAAAATACACTCCAGTGTTATGTGGTCTTTACTGACCATGTGTCTTTACCATGCCCCTATGGCATGGTACAGTGGGAAGAGCATGTGGTGTGCACTGAGAAATAAATATTTATGGTAGCAAGGGACAGCACCCAGAAAGGAACAGAAAACAGAGGTTTGTGGCTGCCCTACAGCTCCCACCAGCCTCCAAAAGGATGCTCATTTCTCTACCATGCAACCTGGTGTGCTGGCTGCAGATCACACAATGGGAGATATGTGTCCCACACCCCATTCTTTTCCCCTAAGTGATACATCATGCTTTTATCTGATTATTTTTTTTATGAAATGATTTGCATAATTTTAATGAAAAAAAAGTCATCGATTTGGTAAAGCTAACTTCAAATTAAGTGCTACAGAAAATGTTCATTGCTGGGAAGCTGTGCCCTCAACTGTAAAATCATCCTGATAAAAACATTCCATAGCCTCCAGTACAGCTGCCAGAATCATTATTTTTGCTACTGCCCTAATCTGAGCAACCTGATGCCTCTTTGAATTCTTCCATTTCTTCCCTTACTGTCAAACCCTCTTCCCCATCAATCCCTTAAGCTGATTCTCTTGTCCCTCATGTCACCCACTGCAGCCTTCCTTGTGCTGGGCAACCTCCTTGTGATTCTCCAGCCCAAACCAACCTGCAAAGCCATCAAACCTCTATTGCTGGATGAAAAACCTTTATGTTATATAGTGACAATTAAAGAAAAACAGAAAATTGCTGCTGTCAAGAGGGTTGTCAATGGTTCAGCCAGTATTCTGAAATGGTTGGAGAAAAATAAGTTAAAAAATATAAATACATTTTTACTCAATTCTTACCAATATTTAAAATGTTCAACAGCATTTCTGATTGCCAAGAATTGATGGACTGTTCTGCAGACTGTTTTAAAAGCATTAAGTATGAGGTTAAGTTTGTGGTTTGAAAACTTTTGGAGCTTTTCTTCATCAGAATTGCAATTTCCAATAAGAAATATAAAAATAATATGACATGCAAGCCAATAAAAACATAAACATAAAAATAAAATCTACAAAATACAGTCCTTTCAGCCAGGTTTGCTCTCCTTTTCCAAATCTCATGTCAGAACTTTGCTTCAGCAGCTACAAGAAATTGGCAAATTAACAAATACCAAGGCAAGTCAGGAAGCCGTGCTTCTAAATGACTCTGAAGTATCACATTCTGACCATAATTAATGAACATGGCCAAGAAATCACATTGCTGAGACGCTCTAAGGTCACCCCCAAAACTTCTTTTAATTTCTTACAGTCATATGCTGTATTTTTG
Source organism: Pseudopodoces humilis (assembly GCF_049639895.1). Lineage (NCBI taxonomy): Eukaryota > Metazoa > Chordata > Aves > Passeriformes > Paridae > Pseudopodoces > Pseudopodoces humilis. Next base: position 79,622,205 of record NC_142202.1, on the reverse strand, counting down.
TCATGTATGTAACCTTGGGTTCTCTGGATTCCAAAAGCTCCTGGTGAAACCTGCTCTTTAAGACAGTGGTCTCTATGTTTGGCAGGTTGTGTCTGACCTGCAATCGGGGATCATCATGCTTTGATTTCAGGGAGCTCAAGCTTGGTGGCTGCAGTTGGGCTTTGGTTCTGTGCTGGGCTGCACACACCCAAGGAATGCCAAGTACCCTCAATTCCATTAACTTCAGTGGGAATTAGAGAGCTCAGCTGTATTTAATATTCTACAGGGTCAGGCTCTGAAAACTGTATTAGCATTTTCAGTTCCCAGTAGGACAAAATTCAGAAAAGCATTTGGATTGAGATTAACTGTAAACATGTGAACACTCCCCCTGATTTCAATATGACTATTCTCATGCTTAAAGTTAAGCATATGCCTAAGCTATGTCCTGATTTTGGGCCAAAAACTACTGTTTTCAAGGGCTACACAAGTTCAAAAATTGCTGGTCTTTAATGCCAGTTGCATAATCTAGTCTTCCCTTTTTCATAAAGGCTGACACAAGACTGTCTTTTTTAAATGGAGCAGCTACACTGAAGAAGATGGGGCATTCTGGTGAAACACTGAGTATTTCTCTAATGCTACTAAGCTATTATTATTGTTATCATTACTGTTATTCCTATGTGAATGCAGGAAAAGCACCTATCTCAGACTCAGAACTTTTGCTGTTCCTGAAAGAATATAAGCCATACAGCAAAGAATAACAAACTCTCTCTACATGACAGCAAACATCAGTCAAGTGACAGATAAAAATATCCCACCCTCCCCAGAGACCCTCAGTGTCTTGTACATCTGAACCCTTCCAGGGGCACTAAAAACCAGAAGCATCTTATGGCGCACTCGGAATGTCCCCACCTCTCACCACTCTGGGGGCCAAGGAAGTCTGTGGACTTCTGAAGAAGGATGGGCTGGCATCTCTCCTTTTCTGAATTAGGAGGGGGCTTCTCCCTTGAAATGGTGCTGGTCCTCAGGAGACAGTATCTTGGCTAGCTCATGGCAAGGGACAGATGTGGCTCTCAAGCAAATTCCTTCACCCAGAGAAACATCAGGGGATATGGAGCCTGCTGTGATGGCTCTTCTCTGAAAGCAAAATGCTCCTTCCTCTGGGAGGACACTGGGGCTCAGAAGACAAGGGACAGAGGGGCTTCCCAGGAAATCTGTTGGGGCACAGGAAGAAAACATAACTGTGCATCACTCTACATTTTGGGATCCATTAAGACTCTTACTATACCCTGCAAAGTGGAAGGACACAAAACAAACCAACCCCCCACTCAGAGACCAGGAAGAAAGGAAGAGCTTTTGGGGCTCATTTTTCACACAGACCCCTTAAGTGTATGTAGCTCACAGCACCGGAGCCATGTTCTCAGGAGCCATAGGAAGCCACACAGAGGAGGAAAAAACAGAGTGTGGCTCTCACTCCTCTACTGTGCAACTTTGGGCCAAGCCAGGACTTGCTGATGTGCCTCCAGGCCAGCTCCAGAGGTCCATGCTGAGGCTGCCTCCCCTGGACATTCTTCCCCCTGTAGCAGGAGGTGTCACTCTGGCTTGCTATATCAAACTTTGGCTTCTCCATAACTCCACGATCTACGAGCCTTACAATGCAATTATCTGGCTGCTGCAAAGGCACCAAAAAGGCAGAACAAGGACACATTTAAGATGGGGCAACTGCATGTGGTCATAAGCCCACAATTTGCTGTTCTCAGTCTGCATCTCCCTTTTTTGACACATTTCACAGCACATTTCATCACACCATTTTTGGTATATGTGCAGCTACTGAACTGACAAGACAGCTTGTTGGCATATTTTCTTGGGTGAGGCTGATTGGGAAATGTCCCCTACCTTTTGTTTCAAGCTCTTGTAGAAGAATTATAAAATCAAAGCAACAGCATTGCCAAAATCCATAATGCCAAACAAATCTCTCTTGGCACCCTGACAGAGAAATGGCACCCACTGCTAGAGGAGAGCCTTGGGCAAGAGATGCAGCACTGGCAAGACAGAGGGAGAAGGAATGACCTGGACTGGTGGGCAAGGCAGTAGTGCTGACACTTAACATCTTCTTCTTCCATCCCAAATGGCTCTGCTGGCAGGGGCTGATGGCAGGGGCTCCCAAACAGTGGCACACATGAGTGTTCCATTTATCTCACAGAGGTGTTGCCCGAGCACCTCCATGTCCCAGTATGTGTCCACCCAGCCCAGTCCAGGCAGTACATCTGAGAGCAGCACTTGCTGCGGGTGGCTGTGCCTGAGAGCCTGCTGTCCCAGCTGCCAGGGAAATCACTGCCGTGATGAGATGTACGGCATTTTCCTGTATCGACAGAAAGGTAGCGCTGGGGAAGGTTCTGGACACTCACCCCAACGCTGTGGAAACAGATGAGCAACAAACGGAACCAGGACTTCTACACTTTGTAAATGCATGCTGGCTGCCTTCATTTTGCTCCAATATGTCCAAGGGCCTTCCAAAGACTTGCATCCCCATTGCTGCTCTTGGGCGAGCGCCCGCCGTGGGATTTTCCCCCGAAAGCTGTCTCCGAGGGCTGCCGGGCTTCACATCTCGGGTCCGGCCGGGACCACGGCACACCCACCCAGCTCCGCACACCCACCCCGCTCCGCACACACCTCTGCTCCTCACACCCACCCCAGCCAGCTCCGCTCCGTCCCGGCTCAGCCCTCCCCATCGCCGCCCCTTGTGCTGCCACCTCCTGGGCTTCGGGGCTCCGCCGGCGGGGCTGCGCTCCCGTTCCCGCTCCCATTCTCGCTCCCGTTCCCATTCCCGCTCCCATTCCCGTTCCCGCTCCCGTTCCCATTCTCGCTCCCGTTCCCATTCCCGCTCCCATTCCCGTTCCCGCTCCCGTTCCCATTCCCGCTCCCGTTCCCATTCCCACTCCCATTCCCATTCCCGCTCCCGTTCCCATTCTCGCTCCCGTTCCCATTCCCACTCCCTGCCCAACGGCGCGGTCCTGGGCGACCACTTATGGGCGTGGGCAGTGGAGCTGCAGGTGCGTGTCCGCCCCGCTCCTCCTTCCTGTCCCGTTCCCGTCCCGTCCCCATCCCGTCCCATCCCGAGCCGCCCTGCTGGCAAGCGGGAGCGTTCTCTGCCGTGGATGCGGTGTGCTGACATGAAACACCCCAACAGCGTCCTGCTTTCCAGCCAGTGTTTTTTGACGTTAAGGCGTCCTGGAGGGAAGACCCCAAAGCCCATTAATCACTTCAGGATGTCTGAGACGTGGGCAATAACTCTGCGGAGAATTCAGGCCCTCTGACACTCCAGCGCAGTATCTGAGCATTTAACAATAACAGTCAACACTGCTGATGCCTGTGAAAATACAGATGTAAGCCAGCTGTCTGTCAGGGTGAAAAATGTGTTTGTCTTTTCGTTTTAACGTGTCATTTCCCTCTTGGACATTTGCTGTGTTACTGCCAGGATATCACGTGCTTCCAGCACAAACTCTATCCCAGGAAGATGAACCACGTTCACATGGAGGGGAGATGTTACTGTGCTGTTTCTGCAAAGTTTTTTCTTCATCTGAAGCTGAACAAAACATGGCTGACCTAATTCCTTAACTTTTATTATTATTGAAGTAATTTCCAATATCTGTTTCTAGCCAAAGGTAATCGCAGATTTATTCATAAAAGGATCATAGGAGGGGTGAAAGAGTGGGTGTGCTGGGAGGTGTCAATACTGAGATTAATAAGAGGCAATGGAAGTGCATATATCATGATCAAAAATTAATAGGCATAAAATGTGCTTATGGGGGAGGGACGACTGAAAGAGGGCAGATTTGGATCACATGTTAGGAATAAATAATTTACTGAGAGGGAGATGAGACACTGGAACAAAGTGACTAGAAAACTTGTGGATGCCCCATCATTGGAAGTGTTCAAGGCCAGGCTGGATTGGGCTCTGAGCAACCTGGTCTAGTGGAAGGTGCCTCTGCCCATGTCAGGGGGGTTGGAATGAGATGATCTTTCTAACCCAAAACATTCTAGAATTCTATGATAACTCATGACTGGCATTTTAGAAGAAAAAGATGCAGATGTTCATGAAAGACCAGAAAGGGGTCTTGAAGGACATGGATCGCAATATATTTAGAGAACAGACAAGTTCATATGTAAAGTCATTTTATGTAAAAAAAGAGATAAGGAAAACTGACTTCTTTGTTTTTATGAGAAACAAATATTGCAAGTAGATTACCAGGAAGGCAAATGCACAAATGAGTATGAAAAGTCGCTCTGTAAGAGGAAAATCAAGAAAATACTGAAGGAAAGCTATTGGAGGGCGATCTTCTGAAGGCCAAAAGCTCTTTTGCTTCAGCCCTCATTGAAGATAATTACTAAATTGGATGGCTTAAATACAATATAGCAGACAGAAAATAAGATCTGCTAGAGTATGGGAAGAAAAAGCAAGAGAATGCTTACATAAATAAGAGCCTTTCAGTTTAGCCACACCTCTACTCTAAAGGATCTGACTAAGGTCCTCTCTGAGAGTTACTGGTTGCAAATAAGCTGCAAAAACCTGGAGAGTTCAGGTGAGAATCAAGAGGAGCAAGAAGGCTAAGAAACGTTCCAGTCTCTAAAAGAGCAAAGCTGGAATCATAGCTGCCTTGCACTGGATTGAATTCTCAGAACAGGACCAGAACAAGTAAAAATAATCCCTAAGAACCTAAAAGTTAACTATGCAAGTGACAGCAACATGGTTTTCTCCAGAATACACTGAATCAATTTGAAATATTTTCCTCAGACAATGTAACAGACCTCATGGATGGATAGAAAAGAACTAATAATTATTGGTGTACTGTGATTTAGCATGATTTGTGACACTGCCACATAATCCAAAGACTGAGAGACATGGTCTAGATGAAATCATTATCAAGAAATGTAAAAAAGTGTGAAACCGTGCCCTCAGATAATAGTTAACCATCAACTCACTGTAAATGGTATTCTTTAAGAGTTTGTCTTGAGCTTAGCAACATTTGCATATTCTCTAATGATCTGGATGTTGTATATTGAAGATTTCTATGTGGGAAAAGCTTCGGGACAGAGAGAGCAAATTGGAGAAATTATCTGACAAAAACATAGGATGGTCTTTAGATTCCTTCCTGCATGCTACACCTAGCCAGGAATAACCACCCAGAAAAGTAAAGGATGGATGGGTTTTCTGGGGAAGATCTTGTGCTTCTGGCAGCTCATAACTGAGCACAGGTCAGCAACATCTTGTTGCTGCCAGGAAGGCAGAGTCAGTAGTGGGCTCCATGACCAGGTCTTTGCCCTCAAGGCAGAGGAACACAGGTCCTCTCAGCATGGGCCAGGCTCTGGCTCAGACAGCCCATGTGGGTTTGGTGTGTGTGGGGTCGCAGAGCAATGGGTATGGAGGGAGATCTGGTCAGGTCAAAAAATATCCATAAACTGTATCAAGCTTTTGGAGTAGGTGTCAGGGAAGCAACTGTTGCAGTCTGGCTGGCTCTTTTTTATGTTTTAATGCAGTTCTGCGGTCACCCTGATAAGCCCTTTTAGCCAAGAGGTTTTTAATTTTATCTAGAGAACAATTTATGCAATGTAAGAGACAATCTATCAGTCAGAGTGGAGATGTCATCCAGAGACCTGCAAGTTAAAAACCAGATTTTGGTTTTGTTGTCTAACAGACCTGATTAACAGTGTAAATACATGTAAATATCTTTGACAAGGACAATTATCTCAGGTCTGTTTCAATTCATTTTATTTCAAGAAGGAGGTAATTCTCCCTGGAATCCAAATCGTTCAGCTCGCTTAGGCTCCATGACAACCTGTATGGAGGAAGTTGTGTTGGGGCAGCTGGCTGTTCTGTTTCATTTTTTAGAAGTCAGAAGAAATTATCTTGACATTCCTGAAAGGAAAAACTTGCCAGAAGTTTCATGAGAGATTTTTCCTTTCAGTGAGAGTGAAATCTTTTTTAACATGCCGCATTGTCACACAAAATGGAAATCTTGAATTTCCAGACATTTCTGCTGGTCAGTTAACTCCTTCTAAAAGCTGCTTGCTCTATTAAAAAGAAAAAATAGCTTCAAAGTTTGTAAGATTTACAGCCTCCTCAAGGGTGGAGGCCTGGGACGCAGACATTGCTGCTCAGAGGTCCAAACTTATTTGCTTACTCCCTTTGACTTCCACTGACACTTTGGTATTCTGGTGCTACTCTTGCCTTTGGAAATGTTTTTCTGATTTATTTTGTCTTACCTGTACAAGAAAACGACCACAAAGGCAGGTGTGAGACTCTAATTTTCAGAAACAGTAAAGGGAAAGTTATTCATTTGTGTTCTTGCCCATCTGCTTTGCAGTATTCATGAGACCTAAAGCAGTGTTTCCACTCAGTTTCTATGGTTTAATAATCATCCAATTCTCATACAGAGTCTGTGGCCTGAGCCAAGTTTCTCCATTAGCCAGCCTGAAACATCTTTGGTCCTGAGATGAAATAAGATCAGATTCATTAAGCCCAGCAATACCATAAGGAAAATATATAGATATTTATTTGAGGAAAAAAACCTCAAATTCCATCGCCCCAGATAATTTGTTCCTGCTAAATGTCACATGTTGCAAATGCCTGCAGTTCATAGTGGTTTTCTGAATCAGAGCTTGGGAAGGATGATTAATGTAAAATGGGCTACGTGGCATGGACCAGGACACAAGAGAATGGCATGACAGGGAACTGTGCTGGTGATTTCAGGTTCTGATGATACTTTAGTAAATGCTAACATGAAATCCACCTAAAAACCTGTAGAATAACACACCTCTTCAAGCAGAACTTTTCCCCAGTGACTTATTTGCTAAACACAAAGTGCCTTGGATTTTTCACTGGTGGAGAATATTTTGAGCTTGACTATGGCATAAAGTAATAAAGTAATAAAAGTTTCTTTTTTTTCCTTTATCCTTCATATATTTTTCCTTTAACATTAATCACAGGATAGATGAGGTGAAAAATGTAATTCAAAGTTTTATATTGTATTCTTGCTCATTTTCTTCCCTGTAATATATCCAGACAAGTTGCATTTTAATATTCAGGTCATTTGAAAATTTCCTTTTTATCTTTACAGGAAATGGAATAGTCATACTGTGCTTTGCCTTTTTTTCATAGATTTTTTTTGGCAGTGGTCCTCAGGAAAAATCTTTTCTATTCTGAGTCTGATAAACTGGAGTTGTCTACAGTGCTATAGAGCAATGGTATTTATTCACCATGGACCTTGTGCTAAGTATCGATCACAGACAGAACCAAAAAGACAGTCTAATTATCAAAAAAAAGTTAAAAGAGACAATGTGCCTGATTCCCTCCCAGAAGCATGGGATGGAGTATCAGAAGAAATTAGCTATGAATGTTTTAATTGGTTATTAGATGGAAGAAAATTTCCTGAATATGAAATTATCAATACACAACACCTATTTCATGAATTTAAATGCACAAGGCGAAAATATTTGTGGATGATACTTTATCAGTTTCAACCTGCCAAGGAGTAGAGCTAGACCCTTAAGGTCAATTTAATTTTTTTTCCTAAACATATATTTTTTATTCTAACATATTATTTTATTTTAAATTTTGGAAAAGAGTAATTTCCAAAGAAGAAATGCCCACGTATAGGTCAATGTATGTTTAGTAAAAAGCATCATGGTCAGCTACCAGTAATTTGGAAAGCAAGCTACCTAAAGCTATTTTTTAAAAGATTATTCTTTTTCTTTTGTACCCACATATAATGTAAATATGAATAAAATTATAGATCATTCAAAATTTCAAGACATCTTTAAAGAATTTTCACAGATGCTGCATTAAATAGGCATTCTGTCTTATATGGAAGAGCAGCCCTGTGATGTTGTCAGCTGTTAGATGACAGAATTCATGTGCTCCAAAGCCTCCTCATATACTTTCTCCACAGGCCTGGAAAGCTGCTCAGTCCTTCACTGGCCAGCTTAAAATGGCATTTAGACTTCTGAGCAGTGGAAAAGGACAAGTTAAAGGTGGTGATACTTGCTGCTGTTTTGTGGCAATGACACAGTCTAGGGCTGAAATTATGTCAGTGCTTGGCAGTAGAGTTGCAAAAGTGCAATTGCTTATCATTGTTTGTAGAGACAGTAATATAGAAGATAAGGGGGCCCCATCTCTCATGGGGACCTTAGTACTCATCCTTCCCACTCCTTAAAGAGAAATGAGTGTCATAGCAGGGAAAACTGAAATCCAGAGTCATCAGCAGCCCTCCTTATAAAGCTGGAGCTCTGCATAAGCAATGACACTAACTCTATTGCACAGACCAACAGCTTCCTGCAGGCTTCATGTTCCAAAGCATTCAGAAGCACTGAGTCAGGGCCAGCCTCAGCAGAATGAATAATTACACAAAATTAGGCCATTTTCAGCACTGGCAAAGCTTCATTAGTGCTTGCTCAAGGAAGATGCTTTTGAAGAGTGGAAAAATGGTCTCCCAGCTATCACACTGGCAAGGGACTAAGCATTTATAGGGTCAGTACTTCTCCAGGTATTGCCTCTGTGACTTTAAATAAGTCAGCTGAGGCTTGATTTCTTCAGCAGTGCCTACCAGGCTTCATTATATATCCATTAGCAGGAGGAAGGTGGCTGAAAATCAGGCAATTGTGCCTCACCTTCCCTGCACTAGAAACAGCAGTGATATTTCCCCAAGCATGAATGGCTAAATTTGTGTGAATGGGGTGAAAAGGGCCATTTCAGTCCAGCATGGAGCTCTGTTCCTTTCCCTAGAGGAGCAGATGCACAGCAGCTCCTTACATTAGCTGCAGCCACATAGACCTACACTATCAGCCCTCAACCCCGAGCTAGCAGCAGTATCCAAAAGCTCAGTATGGAGCAGGTCCAGGTCCTTCAGCAGTTTTACAGCTTTGCTGTTTTATAGCTCCATGCTGCCTCAGGCAGGCTGTTACCTGTACCCAAGCAAGCGAGTTTAAAGCTGGCTTAGCATTTGTGGGTGACAGTACCACCCTGTCTTACTGCTTTCAGTATAAACATGACCCTAGAAAAACAACACCTCCCATCTCCCCCACCGCCCAGGTGACTCTGGGGCACAGGCCCTGCGTAGCCATGCTCCCTCACTGGGATCAGAGTCCACTGTGCTGTGGCAGGAGCATGCTGGCAGCAGCAGAGGGTGTCACTGTCAGGTTGCAGTCACCCGCAGCTTTCCCAAGCAGCAGCATCGTTTGGTAATGCCAAAGGCTGTAATTTGAACACTGCAAACTGCAGGGCCTCAGCTAGAAGGGAAACGGTGGAGCAGGAAGAATGACCATCTCTGTACAGATTATGAGAGATAAATTACAGGCAACTGGAAAAAAAAATAAAAATCACAGAGCAACAGAGAGGTGGCTGGAAATCTTGGAAAAAAACCCAATTCAACAGAACATCAGTATTTTGAGAGTCCCAGCCAGGAAGCAGGACACAAATACCATGCAGTAAAGTGCTGCCAGACATGTTGGTTATTGATTTTTCTGAAGATCCCACCTGAACTGAATGTGTGGACTGAATCCCAATGAGAGTCCCAGATGGAGCAGGCAATTGTGGAGGCAATGGACTTATTACTCTTTAGGACTCAAGGGACCGAGATAGGTTTTTACAAGCAGCTAATACGAAGAAAGAGATCATATGGGAAGGTGCTAGGCTCCTATTGTTTCCGGACACAAGTCTTATAACCCAGGGCAAAAGGGAAGAATTAACTGTGGTTAAAAAAAAAAAAAAAAAAAGAAAAATATTTGCAATATAAAATGCATCTGCATCAGTTTCTCTGGCTTGCCAAAGTGTACAGTTCACACAGTGAGAAAACCAGCATCTTTGGGGAGCAGAGGCAACAGAAGCTGCTGTCAAAATCATTGGAGACAGAGAAACTCTGCAACTGCTCTCTTCAACGTGCTGGGTCCCCACTGCTCCCCACAGCAGGGAACTGAATACTGGTGCCATGTGGGAGTAGGGGAAAAGCTTATTTCTTTCTTCTTTCTCTTTATTTTATGTCTTGTAGCCTGTGCTGCCATGATGCTGCCATACATCTGAGTAGTTAAAAGTACCTGCAACTGCTGCCAGGAGTTTTGTGATAAGCACATCCAGTCCATCACAGAACTGCATCTGGCACTGGTATGTGTAGTGGGTTCAATTGCTATGCAAGCACCACACGTATGCTTATCTATTTTGGCACTTTCATCCATGTCCTGACTGTGTTTAATGCATAACAAAAGAATGTCAGTAACATCAGGGCCCCCTGGCTTTTGCAGCAGGGATGAGTCCAAGAGCTCAGAGACTATCTGCTTGTTGCAGCCTGAAAGTTAGCCTTGACTAATGTCAGCTTAAGTAAATGAGCCCAGAAAGGTTTGGATTTCAGTGTCTGTCCTCCTCCCTGGAAACCTGGGAGTTTTCAAAGGGGAAAAGATGACTGCTCTCCCTCCCAGGGTCCTGTACCTGAGGAGGAATAACCCGAAGTACCTGTAGAGGCTGGAGCTGACCTGCTGGAGAGCAGCTCTGCTGAGAAGGACCTCAGAGTCTTGATGGATGACAAGATGACCATGAACTGGCAGTGTGCCCTCGCAGCCGGGGGGCCAGTGGGACCCTGGGGTGCATCAGGAAGAATGTGGCCAGCAGGTCAAGGGAGGTGACCCTGCCCCTCTACTCAGCCCTGGTGAGACCCCATCTGGAGTGCTGTGTCCAGCTCTGGACTCCTCAGCACAAGAAAGCTACTCAGTAAAAGGAGCTACTGGAAAGGGTCCAGTGAAGGCCATACAAATGATTAGGGGATCTGGAACATCTCTTGTGAGGAGAGCCTGAGGAAGTTGGGTCTGTTTAGTCTGGAGAAGAGAACACTGAGAGGGGATCTCATTAATGCACATAAATGTGTCAAAAGCTGGTTCCAAGAGAATGGCAACAGACACTTTTCAGTGGTGCCCAGTGAGAGGGTGAAGAACAGTGTCCAAAATCTAAACCACAAGCATTTCCACCTCAACTTTAGGAAGAATTTCTTTACATTGAGGTGACAGAGCCCTGGAACAGGCTGCCCAGGGAGACTGTGGATCCCCTCTCTGGAGATATTGAAAACCTACCTGGACACATTCCTGTATAAGCTGTGACTCTGCCTTGGCAGGGGGTTAGACTGCATGGTCTCCAGAAGTTTCTTCCAAACCTAATGATTCTGTGATTCCCTCTGACTGGGAGGGAACCTGAGGGCCACTGGTGGCCCTTTGCCACTCAAAACCATGGCCCGGGCCATTGTGGGAGATGAAACTCTTAGGAAAAGGCCTTTATGAAGCTGAACAGCAGGTAGGTGGAGGGCCACATAGAAACTGCATGCGAACATCCCATTCTCTGGCAGTAGCTCTCATGGGCAAGGCAGTGAGACACCACAGGTTGTGGGAGCAGTACAGGGCTTGTGCCCCCTTGGTGCCCTGGTAATGACTCTGCTGCTGACAGCATGCAGCATCTCTCAAAGACACCACGCCTGAGCTGTTGCCTGGACCCCTGTATTTAAGCAGGACTGCTTCAACTGCTTTAGTTTTATACATCTCCATCCATCTCCTGGCATCTCTCCTTCCATGAACAAGGATGGCTTAAAGCATGCCAAGAGTTTTGCCACCCTAGTAGCTGCTGCTTCTGAAAATATCCCAGGGGCCACTAATTCTCCCTTACCCTTTCTCCCCTCCATACATCCTCCTCTTCCTCACAGCAGGAAAAATATATGCATTTTTGGATGCTGATTCCACAGGTGTTCCTGCCTGTGTTAGTAGTGTTCCATCATTAAGGGCTGGACTTACGCCCCCTTTGAATACTTTCAAATTTGAATACTTTCAAACGTGTAGAACCAAAATAGGAAGAGAGCCACTTGCTAATAATATGCATTGAAATACACTGTCATTTGACTGCCTTCTGCTTAATCCTTTCATTTTCTTCTACAAATGAGATTTGCTGCTGTTAGCCCAGATTACAGAGCAGTAATGAGTGAGGAAGGAAGCTGCCACATGCAAAGAGAGCCTTAGCCAGAAAATAAACAAACAAATCAAATAAATAAAAAGCCATCCCACATTAGATGAAGTCGTGCTGCCACCTCAGGTTTACCATCTGTTTCTGCTTTGATTCCTGTGTTTCTTTCAACCATTTTGTCTACTACTTATGAGTTCAGCTGGCGGCTGTTGTTTCAAAACACAGTGGGGCCTCCGGAGAACCACAGTGCCCCATTCTCCTGATCCTGGGGTATGATCTAGGAGAGAAAGAGAAAAAGAAGGAAGAAGATAATGAGAGGGTGAAAGAGTGAAAGATAAAAGAGAGATAAAAAGAATGAGAAAAGAAAGAAAGAAGAAAGAGGAAGAAAGAAAGAGGGATCTTTCCCACTATCCTTCATTTTTCTAATCTTTTTTTTTCTTTTTAAAACAACTCTTCAGTTTGGAGGGATATTAAAAATAGAAGAGTGTTAGATTTGGCAATAAATTAATGTCCAGATGAAGGGAAAACAATTACAAATTGGAAACAGATTTATTCACACTCTGTGTATTAATGAAAATGTAAAAAAAAAGCTAAACTGGGTATACTGTGTGGAAAAAAATAATGGCCCGGCAGGTCTACTTTTTATTAACAACTCATCAGTGAGCAGGTTGTAATTCATAACAAAGAATTTACCCCAAGGAACACCACAGGACTGTGAGCTTTTTAGTTTCCTAAGAAAATACATATGTTGTTCCACTTGGTTTCCTTTCAATAAAACCCACCAGTTAGCACTTCATTTTCGAGCTGTTCTGACAAATCAGGTGAGTTAGCTTTGTAGAAAAAACAGAAGCCAACTTTTCAGCTGAGAATTTTAGGGAATTTTTTAATAACTTAAATAAATTTCCCAAACGGCAAGGAAGTATGATAAAAGGCTGTGAAATGAATTTGTTTGGAACAACTTGAAAGAATTTTTCTTTCAATTTGCTTCATTAATTTTTCCTGAGGAAATATTTAGGGATACATCCCTTACTGCTAAGGTATGTGTTTGAGACAAAAGGAATTTTTATGATTTTTGTTGTGTTTTTATAGTGTCTTGAAACCTGATTAAAGATACTGATGAAAACCTGCCCACTGGTTTGCAGCTATGTGCAAGGCCTGAAGGAGATTGAGGCGCCAAGAAATCGGTTTTGTGGAGGTCACGCTAATGCGATGGGTCTCTTACGACATAAAATCCTGTATTGTTTCCTTTAGCTGCCCCTATCACCTACATACAGAAAAGCTCTCTTTATGGAAGAAAATAATCAAGAAGGCAAATAGGAAACCAGAGAGAATTATATGAAATGAAAAGAAAGAAAAAGGACCCGAGGTGCAAAATTGGTACAGATTTAAATAAATCACTCCAGTTTAAATTACTGCAGAGCAGTGCTGGTCACGATGTGAACCATGTCCAGCCTGGGTTCAGTGACAGACCTGCCACAAGTGCCAGGGCCTCCCAGTTGCACCAGTGTCTGCTATACCTGAACAGAGTTCTCCCTTCAGTCATTTTTCAGAAGGAAAAGAGCAGCTTTCCACATATTTTGTCAGCCTTTCTGCATGGTTTGGGAGAGCGGAATTCTAGCACAAGGCTCCAAGAGATCACTGAGTGCCTTCCCATCAACTTACTGGTTCATATTCACTGCTTATCAAGTATCACTGATGGAAAAGTAACTACCTGCCCCACTATTTCCAAACATTATACTGAAATATAATTTGAGATGCAGAGGAGACTGTGTTCCTAGTTATTTATCATTCTTGAGTTGATGAGAGAAACACGGAATAAATAGGGACTAGTAAGGAACACAGAACGTACATGGAAAGACTGCTTATAGCAACAGCATGTTTACAGTGAGTAAATGCAATTGAAAATTCTAAACCTTCTCCAAAAGGAGAAGTAATTGTATTTGAGAGTCAACTGTTTCTCTTGCATCTGCTGTGTCTCTGATGATCAGGGTGCAAAGTTCTCCATGGAAAAGATGTGCACAGTCACCCATTTCAGAAACAGTGAGATGTGGGAGTGTGCTGGTTCACGTGTCACTGCCGTAACCATGTATGTTCCAAAAGCACGCACATCAAGTGGCAAAAGTCTCTGTGACACACGTGTAGATTATAAAGCTCACATGAATAAACCCAGGAAGGTTCTCAGGCCCAACTGTAACCTTTTAGGACTCCATACAGCTGTTTAAAGCAAATTTACAGTGGTAAAGACTGTGTCTGAAGATAACACTAGAACTTTTCTAGGGTGGTGTTCTTAGGTCTTTATCTCCAGACCCACTTTGCAGGATCCAGCTGCAGAGAAGGACCAGCCTATCTTGTGAATAGCAACCTATTACTGTGACTGTTGGGTTGGAGTAGGATGTGGACACTGACATTTCCTAAACACTTCATCTGAAAAATGCTGGTCAGGCAAGTGGTTAATGCTCAGAGACCTTTGCAGTGACATACCAATGGAAACAACCTACTCCCTCCTGCATTTCGATAGAAACAGACCATTGTATCCTCAATAATTAGAGATAGTGTAAGTGCTTAAGGATGCACTCATAGCTTGGAAAGTGTAGGCAGCTGAAGCATTTAGGCCCATGAAATCACTGCAAGATTAAAACTCTTACTGTGCTCATCCGCTTTCAGCCAATCTCCAATTTGTAATCTGTCCAGAAAAAAATGAGATCATATATCTGCTACTCAAATTATTTTGCTATCTGCCAAAGAATGCTTCTGGGAAGGGTTATTCTTCCCAGCAGAAATGTAGGAAATAAGTTGGAAAACATTAATTCATATTAATAAAAAAGGCCTGTGAAGACAACAGCTGTTTGATCCTTAGATAAACTGTAGACAGTTTTCACTATTTAAGTCATCATGAGTGGTGTACTGTAGGCTTAGAGAGAAAAAAGGAGCCAAGAAAAAGAGGAGAGAAAAGAAAAAAATCTGGAGAAAATATTTACTTGCATACTTTTCCTAGGAAAATAGAAATGTAGCTAATGAGACAGACTTGTTTAGATACTCTGTAGCACTCCCCGAGGGATCTCTGCTGGAGATATTTTCCACCTACTCCTAAACTCACTTCAGCAGTCACGGCTGGGGTTCTGAGGTGAGACCCCTGAGGGCAGGGGCTTTGCAGGCATTTGCAGAAAGCTGTTTTTGGGGGACTGACAGTGCCTTTGGGGCTGGAGGATGGCAGTCCTGCCGACGTGGCAGCCACGGATGCTTGACAGGGCAGCTGCTCAGCTGGGAATCCAGCTCAGGGGAGATGCCTGGGGGAGCCAGGAGGTGCAGAGAGCCGGTGGGGATGAGGTGTCCACATCCAAACAGAGCTATAGCATGTGAGGGGGAATCCAAAGCATGAATTAGTTTCAATTATCCTGCTGCCTGAGAGGGGCTGTTGGTGCCTTTCAAGGTGGGCAGTGCTCTTGGGCAAGCCTTCACACCCCTTCCTCTGCTGCAGTACCTTTCCCTGTTCCCAGAGGATACCCCTCAGTAGCTACAACTCAGATATAGGTGACTTTAAATCAAGAAGTATTCTGAAAAAGAAAACAGAAACTAGCACGTGGTTTCTACTGCAGGGGCAAGCAGACCTGAGTGAGGATGGGCATGGCCCCTTGGCTGCTCTCCACTGCACTTATCCAGGGAAGGGATCTTCTCCATGGTAAGGAGTATCCAGAGACAAAAGGAAGGAGACTTTCCTCCCTCCTCAGGTCACAGCTAGGAAAGAAGGTGTCCCAGTGCAGTGGTTTTCTCCAGCCTAAACTCCAGATGGAATACCTGGGTAGCAGGAAAGCTTGCTAACTCCCAGTCCTAGCCTCTGCTCCTGCTGGTGAAATCAGTCTTGGTAAACTCTTTGTGGTTTTTTTACCTGATTTTTCTGGATAACACATTGCCTGGATGTCTCATATATCCTAAGTTTATATCAGTTGCAAAAATTCCAGCGTGGGGGTTGTTTTTTCCCCATGATTAATATTTATTGCCCAAGGTCCCCAAGAAACTCTCTTTCCTGAGTGCTCAGCAGATGCTGGGGTTCACTGCAGATGCTCACACAGGGGTGGACCGGGTGACATGAGGAAGCCTTTGGGAGGCCTGTTGATAAATGTTTGTCAGTGGAACAGACAGCTCACTGTGGCTCCCATTTACAAGCTTCTTAAACTAGCTTCTAAACTAGCTTTTAACAAAGAAAATGTGTCAAAGTACCAATAAACTGCTCTAATAAGCCCTCCATAGCAAACTCCTAATTGAAGCTCATAAAGAGAGCTCTAAACAGTATTTAAAGTGCAAAGAAAACATATTGGTCCTCAATGCAAACAAGTAGATGTGGTGCTGATGCTTTTTATTTGACCAACATGAAAGCTGCAGAACACAAAAATGTAGGTGTGGGATGTGTGTGGTTAGAAAGCCGATTATTGGACTTACAGGCAGGTTTAAAACCTCTCCTTCAACAAGCAGGCAGTTCAGCTCCAGCGCATTCAACCTGCCCAGAAACTTGTACAAATTCCTATTTCACTTGTACCCTTTCCCACACACATGGATGTACCTGCAAATGCAGGACAGAGCATGCACACATTTAATTGACTACTTAGTTATTTAGTTTTGTATTTCAGCAACTGCAAATTATACTTCCCCTCTCGGTGCTCTTGTGCCACAGTTTCAGCTCTCAATATCGGCACAGAAACTGGAATTATTCTGCATCCCACTGAGATCATGCAGCAACTCTTTGTGACTCCTGCTGAAAGCATCTGGAGGGCTTCTAACAGTCCACTACGAGAGGTCCCCCATGAGCCACAATGGTAAGCCTCCTCCAAATCTACAGGTTTTTCTGTGACCTAAGGCAAAAGAAGCACACACAGATGTTAAAGAGGAGGGAGAGGGAAAGGAAAATATGTTTGGGAAGAGTGTAACTTGGGAGAGAATATAGCATTCATGGCAATCCATCTTGCCTCACTGCAACTCCTGCCCCATGAAGAAGCAAAATTAAAACACATTTTCCTCCTAGTTGTATATCCAGCTATGAGCTCTACAGAATGATTTTCCCAACAAAAAGTAATTTCCTTGTTCCTCCAGTTGCTGCAGCACTTGTTCCCACTGAAGGCAATAAACTTATGATGGCAGGATTATCAAATGTCCTTCTGGGCAGGACACAGCCCAGGGTGTGTTTAGCTCAGGACGTACACGTACTGCTAAAGCACATCAGGGAGCTCCAGCCATGCCTCCAGCTTTCCTGGCCCTTTGCTGCCCTGGCTGGTAGAGGGAGGCAGACTTGGCTGGGCAGCCACGTGTGGAGGGGAGCGGGGATGGGAGTCAGTCTGGTGGGGGCAGGGAGAGTTAAAAGTACCATGGGATGAAATTTTGGGATCAAAGGAGAGGAAATAATAGACTTTGAAAATGAGGAAGGAGGGAAAATGAAGACTTAGAAGACACCATTAAAGTAAAAGTCTTTTGCAAAGGCACTCAAACAGTGTACAGCATATTTGGGCTGTGAGGCCGATATACATGGTGGTGGTAGTGGTGTCCCCTGATCTCTGCCTTCCTCAAGCTCTTTTCAAGGAAGAGCTGCATTAAAATCCATTGTGATGCTGATGAAACACTTTGTGGTTTTGCCTCAAGTAATTCACTGGTTTCCACAAAAACGAAAAGCATTTTTTATAGGCAAAAGCTGTCATTTCACTGTGCTAAGCTGTTTCTGCCATAAAAAAGGTGTGATTTCACTTCCTGCACATGTGTGAAAATTTAGGATGTGTTCCAGAATAAAAGAACATGTTGCCACATGAAAAGCTGTGTTTTTAACAGCATTTGCAAAATCTCACCCTTGACCAAATCTGTGAGTTCTCACAGAACCTTGAGGACCAGACCATGACTTGGTTTTCTCTGAGTGCTCAGAAGCGTTAAAATACTGCAGAAATAAGAAAAACAAAGAAGATGTAAAAGAAGAACAAAAAGAAAAATAAGAAAACAAAACTGTAAGAAAGAGGGAAGGGAAGGGAAGGGAAGGGAAGGGAAGGGAAGGGAAGGGAAGGGAAGGGAAGGGAAGGGAAGGGAAGGGAAGGGAAGGGAAGGGAAGGGAAGGGAAGGGAAGGGAAGGGAAGGGAAGGGAAGGGAAGGGAAGGGAAGGGAAGGGAAGGGAAGGGAAGGGAAGGGAAGGGAAGGGAAGGGAAGGGAAGGGAAGGGAAGGGAAGGGAAGGGAAGGGAAGGGAAGGGAAGGGAAGGGAAGGGAAGGGAAGGGAAGGGAAGGGAAGGGAAGGGAAGGGAAGGGAAGGGAAGGGAAGGGAAGGGAAGGGAAGGGAAGGGAAGGGAAGGGAAGGGAAGGGAAGGGAAGGGAAGGGAAGGGAAGGGAAGGGAAGGGAAGGGAAGGGAAGGGAAGGGAAGGGAAGGGAAGGGAAGGGAAGGTGCGGGAAGGGAAGGTGCGGGAAGGTGCGGGAAGGGAAGGTGCGGGAAGGGAAGGTGCGGGAAGGGAAGGGAAGGGAAGGGAAGGGAAGGGAAGGGAAGGGAAGGGAAGGGAAGGGAAGGGAAGGGAAGGGAAGGGAAGGGAAGGGAAGGGAAGGGAAGGGAAGGGAAGGGAAGGGAAGGGAAGGGAAGGGAAGGGAAGGGAAGGGAAGGGAAGGGAAGGGAAGGGAAGGGAAGGGAAGGGAAGGGAAGGGAAGGGAAGGGAAGGGAAGGGAAGGGAAGGGAAGGGAAGGGAAGGGAAGGGAAGGGAAGGGAAGGGAAGGGAAGGGAAGGAAGGGAAGGGAAGGGAAGGGAAGGGAAGGGAAGGGAAGGGAAGGGAAGGGAAGGGAAGGGAAGGGAAGGGAAACCCCATATATGCTGAGAACTGACACAATGGTAAGTGTGGAATTTACAAAGAATTTCAGTGGTATAAAGAGCATCTGCCTCAGACAAGGCTGTTGTCCTGAAAGACCTCGTGGGACTGTGGTATGCTAGAGGAGGAGGGGAGAACTCCTTCCCTGAGGCACACTGCGCACCTAAGGGATGCTGCAGACTTCCGGTTGCACCCAGAATCTGGAGGATAGACCAGCAGGTTCAGGTGGATGATGGAAGACAAACAAATCTGAAAGTTTTCCTAAAATCAGTCACATACTTCTTGTGAGGTTGGACTCAAAAGTCTCTCCATGTACTGAGAATCCATAGACTGGGATGCATCATGTAGCATAAGATTAAGAGAAGAAATGGTTGATGAAAACTCTCGGGCCATCAGTACATCCTATGAAGTAAGACCACAATAGTTTCTCATTTTCAACTACAAGTCTAGAAATATTAAAGTACAAAAGGTTGATAAAATTATTTTACTACTGAAAACGGAGCACTTCTGAAGCAGAGAATGGAATGCAGCTGTTTGTCCACATTGAGTTTAAAAAAAAAAAGAGAGAAAATAAAATGTGAATTTCAAATATTTAAATAAAAGACATTTCTTTACTTCAAAGTAGCCTTGTTCTGTGTGATACCCATGTCCTACATATGGCCTACAGTGTACTCTTCAGTGTCTTGCTAGTACTCAGATGTACTCAATAATGCTTTATAATGCTTCACTGGGAAATTTAAGAAATTATCTAAAACACTATCAAAGGGCCAAGGCACTGCAATCAAATTCACCAAAATCATCAAGAAATGCTCGTTTTCAGTTGCAATTGTGAGACCTAATAAAAACTAAAATCAATAGAAAGCTTAGGATCAAGCTGTGAATCAGCTTTTCTAACAGGTGCAGAACAGTGAGTTAGTCTAGGGCTGAAGTCAATTATACTCACTCAGGCTTGATCAATTAGTCATTCCTTTGATCTCAATCTATCAGAAAAGAAAAAAAAAAAAAGCTAATTCTTACTCAATTCTTTAGCTACAGGGAAGGAGGATCGTCTCTAAGTGTTGAAGCAGAAAAACTTGTCTGGACTTCTTTTCTGTCTCACACATTATCTGGCTTTCTGCAAGAGGACGGGTTTGCAGATGATCAGATGAAATACTGAGGAACAGGTTCCTGAAAGGCACTGGGGCCAGATCTTTAGGATATGAAAGAAGAGTAATCTGATGTTGAACCAGCATCAGCTGCACATGAAATGGCACTGGGCTGGGCTCAGTGATGAGGCACCTAAACTTCCACACACTGCAGTGTGAGCTTACTAAAGCTCACATCCTCAGCAAATACACTTGGAGAATGAGCTGGGATGGGTCCAATAAAAAGCCCCCACAAAAAATATTGCATAAACAGGCGGAGTTTTATAACTGGAAATGACACAGGGAAGAGCATGAAGAAATGGTTCCAAATAAAAGGTATAGGATTGCCCTGAGGAGCTCCTTGGGTTTCATGTCTTTAGGTACAGTTAAGAAAATCACCTCCCATCTCCTCCCATTGCTTCCCTCTCCATCACTCCCTTCCTAAAGCTGCCTGACATAGCACTTTCCAGCTCCCCAGGGAAACTCTCTCTACCAAAGTAAAAGTAATTACCTCCACCTTTGCACATTGAATATTCATTATTTTTAATGAATTTGTATGTATCTTGCAAAGTAAGTAGTTGTATCCTAAAAGTTAGTCTTATCCTATGAGAGAATAAAGGACTTATCCTTTCAATTCAATTCAATTCAATTCAATTCAATTCAATTCAATTTATTTGAAATAATTGAAGTGCCCAAGCAGAACTGCTATTGTAGACTAGCCAATTCTGCATGCTTAGACAAGGCCTAAGACCTTTAACAGATAAAATCAACATAAATGTGTTTCCCAAAGTAGAGCTAAAGCAGATTCAAGGATTATTTATAGTAATGAACATAGAATTTTGCATTTGGACACAAATTACAGTCTGCCGTACTGAAACTGTTGGTAGAACTACAGAATAATTTCCTGTGCCTTGGCACAGTAATGTGTACTCAAAACCACACAGACCTGTAACTTCAGACCACAGCTATCCTTGTGGAGAACAAAGCACTGCATGTCTTGAGGATGGCATCAATACAATATTGAAGGCTTGAGCTGCTGGAGACAAGCACATAAAATAAAATAAAGAACATAAATTAAGAACCATTTTACAGTCCAAATATGTTGGAGACTGTATGCAGAACTGACCCTTTTCAAGATGATTTGAAAAGCACGTGGTTTTAGATTATTTTGGTGGATAAGGTATTTCATTGAACTGCCTGTTTTAGCACGTCCTAATTAAATTTCAAATAATAAAATTCTACCATGTTTTTAAATATTTTAAGTATTTGTGTATTGTGGGATAAATGAAACAACTCACAGAGTGAAAACTTGGTCCTGCTGAAATCAGTAAGAGTTTTCCTTTTGGAAATTCATGTTGACTTCTAGAATAGCAGAATTTCAGCCTGGAGAAAATACCTCTATATTGAACAAACATGGAGTGAATTTCTTCCTAATAAAGGACTCTGGAACTAAAAAAAAACATAATACCATTTTTGCAATAAATATATTTCATATAGGGTCCTTTAGAACAGAGGGGATGGAAGCCACATTACCACAATAAGGTTTCCATACTCCTTCGCTCTATAATTTGTTGTAGGAATGCTGTCACACAGCCTATGTTGAACCTGACAGTCTCATCATTCAGTTTTTATCTCTGTGTGCACCCAACCCTGACAGACTCAATGTATAATACAGATGACCCTAATAAACCGCAGTTATTGTATCAATTTCTGGATAAGCAAGAGCTGGTATAGTTGCACTGGGCTCGTTGCTCGTGCAAATGTGCATCCTTCAAACACATGTTTGTGTTTCTCCACTGACAATACCTTGCCATAAGCCAAACAGAAAGGAGAGGAAAGCACAGGAAAGTGGTTAAACCACTTTGTAACAGTGAGTGGCCATGGTCTTGCTACCCCTCCAGCTGTGCCCACCTCCCCTGCAGGATGTGATGGGCTGGGTGAAGGGGTGGCTGGCTGCCAGCTGAAATGGCCCCCTCGCCCTTGCCCACATACCATGGCAGTCACAGGGGCCAGCCTTGCACCAGAGAAAACATACCACAACCACTTGTGCCCTCGTCATCTGCCCTTTACCACTCCAGAAAGAAATTTTACCAGGTCAGTTGTGATTTACCAGCAAATGAGAGACCAGTGGGATTGTCTAACTGCACTCTGCCCGAATTCATCTGTGCACATATTCCTTTATATTGAAGAAGTCTTGTATCTTCTGACTTGTGTGCCAAAAACATGGCCGATCAGTTATCTCTCTGGGATAACTTTGGAATACTTTCAGGAAAGTGCTAGCTCTCCTGTGATCTGACCAGATGCCACAGGACTTGACTGCACAATTCCCACTAGCTTTGGTCAAACCCTTATGTCTCTGCAGAGGTCAGAGAATCCACAGACACAACTCTAGTGGTCCTAGGACCAGCTGTGTTGTTGACTCTGGCATGTTTTTGTGTGCAAACACACAGAAAGCCCAGAGCCACACAATAGCTTAAGTACACAATAGCTTAAGTACACAACCATCCCACTATTTGATTCTGGAAGTCTGAGCCCAAAATTAATTTCCTGTGAACTGCACTTGACTGCCCATCCATCCCCTTGGAGACCATGAAGTCTGTGTGTCCCAATATTTGCTGCAGTATAAACCACTGGGCATCCAAGACCCTCCTGCTAAAGGTATTGGGAAGTAAGGACAGTCCCTGCTCTGCTTCTAGGGAGCAAATTCCCATCCCTAAAAGATTTCTCACCCATCTGTGTTGGGGGATGCAGATGTACTGTTCAAATCTGTTGTATGACTGGAAGGCAGGGATGTTTCTCACTAATGTGGGAGCCTGGCAGGCAAAATGTGCAGCCCTCATGCCAAGAGCACACAAAGAGCTGTTAACTGGACTGAGCAGCTGAATCTGCAGCTCCTGAGTCCTCTCGCAATGAGGGGCAGAGGTGGTCAAGCTTCTCATCTGAAAACAGAAAGGCTATCTCCAGCACTGCTCCATGGAAAATGTAGTGTTGCATATTTCAATATTCAGCTGGAGCTTTTCAGTGCCCTCAGAAAACTGAACCGTGGTAGAAAAAAATCAGTTAAAAGTAGCAACAATTATTCAAAATCTGAGAGAATGTAGATCTCTTTTTCCTCTTTTTCTATGACTCAAAATCCTGAATTGCTTATGAGCTTGTTATAGTGTATAAACTGGTGGCAGACACAGCTGTTAACACTGTTAGGGCAGCTGCCACTTTGCAAGTGTCCTCATTTGCAGGAGCTAGTGCAGAAACATCACCCCACCCCTGATCTTATAGTTGTCCTGGAAGGTAGAATTGAAATCATGAAGCAGTCTACTCCATTTGTAAAACAAATGTCTGTCTTTGCCGTCGCAAGCCGTAGTTCCACTGAGGGTTTTATCAATATACACATTTCCTAAAAGCTACCACACTGCCAGAACCCCATTACAGCATCAGCAGAAGTCTCTGCACAGAGCCAGTCTCAGAAGCAGCAGAAGCGGGAACTCGCTTTTGCTGGCCCCTGGGGGACGGGAGCCGTTCCATGAATTTTGTACATATAGAAGTTGTTGATAAGCCCTCTTGCAACATCAATGCCTTTCCCATAGGCATTGGAGTAACCACTTCCTTTCTTCTAGTTTGCAGCTGCCTGTTTAACTCAAGACAGAGAGCAGAGATTAAGACCAGCTTAATAGGAGAGAACACCTGGAGCAAAGCCTGTTAGCAGCTCCTGCATCCCCAGGAACAGCTCAGTGAAATGAAAAAGCCATGGCAAGGTCCATTCCTTTGACGGGGAACAGTGACATGATCCTAATTGCAATGGGGAGTGGAGTGACCCTCCTGGTCTGCTCCACAGAGAGCTTGACCACTATAAATTTTTATTCTCGTGGCACTTTGCTTTCCCGTGCTCGGAAAGTTCTGAGTTTGTTGACTTTGTGTCAGCTGATTAATTGGGTATTAGCAATGCTTCGGGTAAAATCCTGGTCCTGCCAAGCAGGAGGGGAATTACACCAATGAATAAACTCAGAGCTTTAAATTGAATTTCCAAACTTTTACTTTTTAAATGACAGACAGTGTGACAGGATCTCAGGGTAATTTACAAATAGGAATGTTCTTCCTAATTGTTGCACTCATCTAGGATATGTTAGATTTATTTCACATATTGTAAAAAGAGGAATATTTTGAGGAATAATTTTCCTTGGACGTGAAGATTATATGACAATGTGCAATGCAGTGTGGAAAAGTCCTTGGCTACCTTCTGTAGGAAGTATGTGTTATGTTATTTATTTTTCAGGGATATGAAAATAGAGCCTAGACCAGGGAGAGCCAGGGCTGCTGCCTTTGTTTGCTCTTGAGTCAGACCTGGCAAGCTCACTGCAAGGACTTGCTCTGTCTAATTTCAGTAGCCAAGCTGATGCATGATACGCTTCCTTTGGCAGTGAAGACACATTTTTCCTGCTCTCCTCTACGTGCAACTGTTCATTTCTGCATCCTGCTTGCCAGCCCTTACCTGAAAAGGCAAGTATGCATGTGGGGACTATGTGTGTTTTAGACCGAAAACAAAAATTACCTTCTCCAGGAAAAGATGTGTTGGTATTTTTTTTAACCTGGATTGTTATTGTTATTTTGGTTACAGCATGGCTCTCCAGGCCAGCCCCACTGCCAGGGCAACAGGATGCGAATGGGAAGCAGAAGAAAGCAGCCAGGAACTTCTTTTGTTGCTTCTTTCTGCCAGAGAAAATGTATCCTGAACTGTCTGCAGGCAGGGAAACACCTCATCACTACCTGCTGCAGAGCAGGGACTGGGGATGAGAAGCTGCATATTGTAAAGGCAGAGATGATGTGGGATAAAACATCCCTAGCTTTCTTGAGTACAGAAAATACAGAGTGAGCCTTAACACTTCCTACCTCATTCAGGTATCCTCCAATTACAGCTTCAGGTAATGAAGTCATATACCCCCAGTTTTCTGGGCCTGAGGGTGTAGGGTGTCCTTGAACCTCAGGCCTAGAGGGATTGGTTTGTCTGACCAAACTGTGAAGACAGTTAACTAACACTCTTTTTGGAGCTATGCACTAATGCAATATGGGATTTGAAAAATATAAAGGCTAAAACCCTAAGGCATCAGCAGAGGTGACTGAGAAGCCACTTCAAGGACTGAGAAGAGCACTGATGTTAGCCTGACAGGCTACAAATGAATAATGTCAGTATTCCCAACAAGGCACTGCCAAGGGAAACACTGGACCACACTTGTTTTTTCAGCTTTCCTGATCAGAGCAATAAACATACCACCTGCTAATAAGGTTGGTGGGGCTTTCTCTGAGAGCCACTCCCACTCAGAAGGATGTAGTTGTTCAGGGAAGCATGGAAGGAGTAAAAGCAGAGTCATCAGGGAGCCTTTCAGCTCTACTCACTAGTTAAATCCCAGTGATGCGATGTTAAGCACATGCTTAAAGGATAACTTAAAGGATAAATCCCCATAATATTTGCATTTATTTCTTTAAGCTGTGTCTTCTATAAATCTTCATCGCTCTAAAAATTACTACTCAGCCAGAGTAATGAAATGTACCTCTTCATGCAGAAATGTACACTGCTTCTTCTAATCACCTTCCTTCATTGCTTATTAGAAATAATCACTTCTACATTTTCAATCAATGACCTGTGATTTTATTTTGACCAGGTTTCTTCTTTCACCCAAGGATTTCTTTTTGCTGTTGTGTTCCAAGATTACTTCCCCCTGGAGTTGGAAATTACGGGACTGTTGTTCCAATTATTGTGTGAACTTAGGTTTCTAAAATTCAAAAATGTTTGTACTCAATGAGTTTGACAGGCAAGCAAAACCTGGGGCAAAAAAAAAAGAAAAAGGAAAAAAGAAAAAAGTGAAATAACAGCAAGACAACAGTTTCATAAATTTGGAAAGACGGTTTCTTGCCAGTTTGTTTTTATTAACTGTTATATAGGAAATGAGGCTCAAAATATTGAAAAGATGGTGGGAGAGCAGGATCAGGTAAACAGATTGCCAAGCTACCCCAGACCAGTTTAAATTGGTCCATTGAAGAATCAGGCTTCACATGGCAGCGAATCAATAACCAAGAATCACCACTGGCTATAAAAGTGCTCACAACTAACCAGTAATAACCAGTAATGACCATTTGACTTCTTTTTTACTTCCCACCATAAAAAAATCTGAAAGAAACAAGGAAAAAAATACATATGAGTTCATGTCAGAGGTCTGCAGGAGTTTCTGCCTGTCAGACCAGTGCTTTGTTGACTTTCCCTTGAAATGCCAGACCTGTTGGCATAACCAGATTTGCAAGTACTCCCAGAGCAACAAGTACAGGAGATATTGAAGGGTACTGCCACTGACAACAATATAACAACACACTTGAAAGGAAAACAGACCTCAGGTGGTTTGGGAGGGAGAAGCCATTGGTGAAATCTGTCTTTCTGTTTGGATTTTGTTACTATGGTTTTAGGACTAGTTGTAGTAGTTGGTCATCTAATATCTTTCACAGAAAGTGCTTATTTTCCAGTTAAATTTTCCCTTTGATTTCCTTGTAAACCATCCTTGGCCCTTCCAATCACACCCCAATGATCATGTGCTCAATAATCCTTCTTTCTGTACTTCACAAATTTTTCATTTGAAATTAGAAGTGATTATTTTGCTGCTCCTATTTATCATTTTTTCAGAAAAATGAAAAAAAAAATCTATATGAATTTTCTAAATGCTATAAATAACAAAATTTATTCTTGGATTGAATAAACAGGGTTATTATTCTATCTTGGAGATTTGCTGCCATTGATAACTCCTCAAGTTGTACCCTGGTGTTTCCCCCTGTCAGTAGAAGACCATTAGTGAATTCTACCCATGCAGTCAAAGAGGGACCACATATTACTCAGGATATTTCTATAAACAATAGGTTTTGAATGCCCTGAAATATAAGGCAGTGACAGAGGAATAGGATATTAGTTATAATGAAGATGGTAATTTTTTTATATGTTTAATGAGACTGCAGCATGGCTTGTGGATCTTCTTTTTTCCTTTTCTTCTTGGGGAAGTAAATCATGACTTGCACATACAGAAATCATATCTTGTAGATAAGCAAATGCTTTTCAGTTCACTATCAAAGAAGGAATTAGCAGAGAAATGAAGAAAAGAATGGCGAAAGAAAGGAAGGAAGGAGGGAGAGAGGAAGGAAGGCAGGTAGGCAGGAAGGAAAAATTAGCAACTGAGATGCGAATTAAGCTCTGGTTTCCTGTTACAAAAAAAATCTCAGTAAATATACAAATAGGAGGGTCCTGAGTTGCCTGTTTGTTGTTCAAGATGACAAACGTTTTTGCACATCTCTCTAGTTTTCACTGGCTGCTCTGTGTTGAATGGCCATGTCAGCAGGCAGATGTCAGGGGGACAATATATTTAATGGGCCATCACAGAGGGAACTGGTCAAGTGCTGTCAGATATTTCACAGAACCACAGGAAATGCTGAGTTGGAAGGGATCCACAAGGATCATTGAATCCAATTCCTGGCCCTGCACAGCACCATCCCCAGGAGTCCCACTGTGGGCCTGACAGCATTGTCCAAATGCTTCTTGAACTCAGTCAGTCTGGTGCTGTGACCCCCTCCCTGGGGAACCTCTTCAGTGCCCAGCCACCTTCTGGGTGAAGAGCCTTTTGCTAAAATGCAAACTCAGCCTCCCTTACACAACTTCAGGCCATTCCCTTGGGTTCTGTCACTGTCACCAAGGACAAGAGACCAGTGTCTGCCTCTCCTCTTCCCCTCAGGAGGAAGCTGTCACTGCAGTGAAGTCTCCCCTCAGTCTCTTGAAAGCACGAACATGTGGTGTGATGCACAGGTGGGTCCATCACTGAAACTTCAAACATCAAGGCCTTTATAGAGGCACCTCAATGAGTCACAAGCCACATGGGTTTTCATTTGAAAACCCTCCTTATTTTTATAGTGGCAAAGAAGATTCACAGTTGTGTTGGGGTAGGGCTGTTTTTAAGAGATTCACTGGAAGATTGTCAGATGATTCTTTGAAATATAATCTGAGATGTGTTTCTGGGAGCAGAACAATTGCACTCTGGGTACGCAGCAACCTAACTTCAATTTGGTATTGTGATACAAAGACACATTCCTTTGTTTTTGTTAGCTTGCCCAGGAAAAAAAAAAACTCATACTCTTTCTGTGGCCTTCAAAAGTGACCTAGTCCTTTTTCAGGATATAATAAAGGAAATAATTAAAGTCCTGGGAAAGGTTTGTTATGGAATCACTGTTTCTCTAGAGCCAGATCAAGTAATAAAGTATTTTACTAGGATACAAAAGGCCCTGGTAATTTAAGAGAGGAGCAAACTTTTTTCCAATATAGTTTCAGATTATATCATCTCTCAGGAATCCTTTGTGACTGGTCTTCTATTTAAAGAGAAATAGCCCCAAACTAATAGGATACTTGACCCCCAATTATAAATTGTTCTACTGTCATAGTCAGTACTATTTTTTATTACTGCTCATGTTTTTTTAATTTCTCTTTCAAATAAATCTCGTCTTTCCACTGTTTTCACCAAACATGGGCCAAAAGAATTATTTTTTGATTCCAAATTCCGAAAACCTGATGTCTCAGGAGCTGGTTCCACAAACTCTTCCTCTGTGTTATTTTTAATCTTGGGAAAAAGGATCTGTGGCAACAGCCAAATCTTCTGTTTCCTGGGGTAATTACCCTCCTTCAATAGATCCCTACCCCTGCAGAGAACTTACAGAACTTTTCTGTGGTTGTGAAAAGGATTGCAGCAGATTTTTTTGTTTATTTCTGAGCGCTTTGTCAAACCTGTAAGATATGTCCCAAGGCATCACTCTACTATCACACAGATACAGGTATTAATTTGTCTGACATTGCTGACCATATTTATGAGAGAAGCAGTAAGAATAGTGTCACAAGAAGTTTGTGAGAGCCTTTTTCCTGAGGCCACCCCCTGTAGCTCCCTCCCAGTTTCCCAGTTACACACACTTTCCATACGGCAACACAGATCCAGGCCTTAAAATAGGAATTTTGGGGAGGGACTTGCCTTAAATGTAGGGATTTTTCCTGGCTCTTTGGCTTATTTCTTGCAGCATTAACAGTTCAAATCATCTGTTTGTTAGATTTCTGAGCCAATGATGGCATGAAAGTTGTAATCATGATGTGCACCTAAACCTAACATACCAGCACAGTCTAAATACCAGCTAGACCAGCTTCAGCTGCTAAATAGGATGAATTCAGTGCTGCACAATATTAATATAAAAATTATTTTTTGTGATCCAGGTATTATTCTATGTAATTCCCTTCTTCAACAGCATAATTGGTCCTGCATCATGGACCAGCTACTTCTGTTTCTGCGATACCCATAAAACGCATAAAAGAAATTTCCAAATGTAGAAGATAGGCATGGATTTTTTTTTTTCCCCAAAATCTTTTGTGCTATAAAACAATCACATTCACCTAATTTTACCTATAGTTGCCTTCTTCATCACCAAAAGAAGAGATGTATGTTTCTGTTCTCAGGTCTAAATGGAGGGTTGAACCAAGGCCTGTCCCCAGACAGCTGGGGAAATGCTCATTTTGGGAAAAACACATGTTGGGCCTCCTCAAGAAAGATCAGAGAGTAAATCCTGTGTCCTGCAAACCAGTTCTGAACCTGGACATCAACAAGTAAAGCAGCTCAGAGCATGCTGCCTTTCAAGGGGGAAAATCATAGATTCTCATATTTAGTTGTCTTTCCATATAAACCCAAATTTGTCTGTTTTAATTCAATCTTCCCACTTCAACCCATCTAAGCTACTTTGGAGGTTGTTTTTTAAGGATTACCTCATTAGAATCTCTGCTATATTACAAAAATAGGAGGTGGCGTCTCATGCTCCCTACAAAAGGGAATTGACAGGCCTGTCAAGGACTTTTTTCTGCTGGGCTAAAAATGTTGTGATCTGAGAATTAATCAGCACAGAACTATTATATACCAAGAGTCTGATATTTTATTTTTAAGTTGACTTGGGTTCAGTGGTAGTTAAGGAGACGTACAGCTATGCAAGAATAGGTGCTAAATCTACTTTGCCTACAGAAATTTTATTTTGCTTTGGAAAACCCCAGTTGAATTTCGAAATTACTTTACAAGTTCATGGGCTGCATTTGTCAGTCTAATGTCTGCAGTGCTTTGCAGAGAAGTCTGTTTCTTGTGTCAGTTTCCTGCAACTGAAATCTCTTCTCCTGTAGCACCATTTAAGCACTTGATATTAGCTTTAACAAGTAAAATAGTAGCTGCAGCTGCACCTCATCCCCATTGTACTTCATAATGGCTCACTTTACCTAGAAGAACCCTCCAAAGCTTTCACATGAAAAAATCTGGGTAAAATCTTTCGGGAAAAAAAAAAAAGAAAAAAGAAAAAAAAAGAAAAACAACACAAACAAAATAACAACCCCCCAAAAAAAACCAAAAAAAAACCCCAAAACAAACCTGTTCAAAACCAACCTTGTGTTGTTGTACCATGTCCAAAACTGAGAGCAGCCATTATCTGGCCTGTCAACTAGACCTTTGTTTGGGCTGGGTTGTTCTGGACAGTCTGGAGTGCTCCTCTGATACTTCTGCATGGCAGTAATTTTGATTACCTCGCTGTCTTTTCCACAGAAGCTATCTGAGGTGAGGTATTCGAAACTGCTGTTAAGACTTCATATTCATATTTATCATATTCATGTTCATCATTTTCATAGAGCTGTGCAGATTTAAATGAATTTATCAACATCTATGTCAGCTGGGAAAAGATCCTTGTATTACCATCAACATTTCAGAGGTGGCAGAGGTGAATTAAGACCTGTATTTCTAACACACCTGTCAGAAGTTGCAGAACAAGACACACAACTAGAATTTTTAACAACTTTATATGTAAATGGAAAAACAGTCAGTGTTGCCGTTCTGTATCTCCCCTAGTTTCAACAAGCATTTGGATAGCGTCTGTGAGATGAAGGACTGTCTCTGCATCAGGCATTTGTTATAAATAACAAAAATACATTTGCAAGGGGCTATTAGAAATGATCCAGAAATGTCCCCAGTCTCTTCCTAAATAAGAAAAATAAAGTCGTAGTATTAAAACTTTTTTAAGAAACACAAATGTTTCAATGAAAAAGTTTTCAAGAAATTTTTATTCTCTGGGATAGAATTACTCTGTGGGAAAACCACCTTTGTAAAGCCAAGATGCCCCATCTCACCTTGTATGGGGAGATCTCAGGTCAAGTTCCTCACCTGAACCACTGCCCTATCCTACTAGACTAGTAAGTATCTTTTTAATATGCCTATTGTTTTATTTTCTCCTCTCTCACTTGAAAAAATAAAAAATAAAAAAGGAAGAAAGATCTCATATTCTTTCTGCACTGGAATGAAAACAAATTTTGAAACCACAACATTTTTCACAAAACAGAATTCTTGTTTTCTGGCCAGCCCTATTACTTATTATTATTGACCTTTCAGAGACTCCAGTTTGAAATTTTTAGCTAAGTTTCAGAGGGGATCAGTGCCAGAGCTGCAGTCAGCTCTTCAAAATCCCCAACTGCCCATTCTGCTAGCTCTCGCACAGCAAAGATGCCTCCCCTCCCCAGAAACAGCCCAGGAAGAAAAACCACTAATGATCTTCACCCTTGCAAAGAAAACCATCTGAGTTTTGCATTTGGGCAGCAAGAACTTCTTCTGTCCTTTCCCATAATAACCTGCTCAGATATCTTTTAAACAGCTGTAACCCATGCCGTCCTCAATAAAATAAATGAAGGAGAGGAAAAACACGCACCACGGCACATTTGACAGTCAGACACCTAGAAGAGAAGTTGGTTCAGGCCCCAGGGGACCCAACTCCACTGCTTGAAACTCCCCACTCTGACTAGAGTTGGAAAGTGTCATGTTTTTTACACCTTTCTCTCAGAGATGCTCCCCTGAGGCAGATGCTGCTGTGATTAGTATTAGGGAAGCTCAGGATGAGCATGACATCATTGTGATGTAATTTCTCCTGTCCCTGGGGCACCTGGGAAGCAGGATTTCCACAGGCACTGCAGTATCCACAAGGGCCTTCTCAGGGGCGTTGTAAGGCAGTGACGCTTTTAAAGCCCGTCTCTCATCCTCTTGCATCCGCAAGGTTGGCGTGAGCATCCTAGCCAGATTTACACTCCCCATTTTACTAGTGCATTGGGCTGGGACATACCCTCTGGCAGAGATGTATGGAATGTGAGTGACTGTGCTACTTGGCAAAAGAAAATTTCTCTGAGAAGCTAAAGATCTGAGGGTTTTTACAGAAAGCACTTTTTTCCCCCCTGAAGAAAGGTCAGAATTGAAGCTTTTGGAACAGTCTAACATGTTTCCCAGGTCTGTCTGACATACAGTCCTGTTCCCATCTTGCTAACCACTAGTACTCCTCCACCTCATCCTTTGTTGGAAGTTTAAGAACATCTTGTGCATGTACACATAGCTAGAAAGATGCTGAAGCCTTCAAAATAGTCTGTTGACTTGGAAAGGAATAGGGCAGGCAGAACCTTTTTTCTTGGATCCTCTCTGTAATGAGCTTTTGATTAAAATGTTCTTGGCACCTCCCTTTTATTCCATCCAGCAAATAGAGTTTCTTTGAAAAATTGTAGTTTTCCTGTATCAAAACTCAGTATCTTTTAAAGAAAACTTTTTTTGTGCCAGCAAAATGGGTCAGGATAATGATGCACACTAAGGATTGAGTGAACAGCGAAATTAGGGGTCATGCCCGTTCCTGATGCAATGCAATTACCTGTACCAACACTCAGGGGCTGAATTCTCCTCTTAAAGCATATAGGACTAGATCACTCTTGGGCAAGAGCCCAGAAAATTTCTGCCCTGCCAACTGAAAGCAAAATTGGAGCATGATCTTGCTCTTACTGCATATACCTAAGCATCCAGTGCTTAGGTATATGCAGTAAAATACTTGGGGCCCTCTTGAGCTGTCCCCAGGGAAGATAGACATGCTGGGTTTTTTAAAACTTTTAAGGGAAGTATGTTGTGAACAACAACAACAGAAAAAAAAGTACTAGAGAGCCTGCCTGCAGACACTCTCAAGGAAACTGAATCCTGGACATTCAGAATCAGATACAGATCCTGTGTACATGACCAAAACTCCACTGGTGTCTGTCATTTACCTTGGGTCAGACTGACTCTGTAGGATCCTTGCACGTAAATGTGCGGCTCAAGACCCAGAATGTTTTAAGAGATTTGCCACTTCTGTAAATGTTATAGTCCATAAGAGAGATTTCTTCTTTCTAACAGACTGGCTTTCATATCAAAGGAGTGCTTTTGCTGTGTCATGCTTTTTAGTCAACTCAGAGAAGACACTACATGCCTGGCTTATGTTTGGCATGTCCTTGCAAAAGAAAGGTAATCCCCTGTGACTCACCATAGCTGTTTAGAAAAGACAAAACATTGCAGTGAGCAATGGTCTGTTAAAAAGACTTATCCCCTGGAGAATAGCTTTTCCATAAAGAGAAGGTGGCCACTGGAGAGTAAAAGTAGGAGGAGAGGTGCTGAGCACTGTCAGATGTCGAAACCACACGCTGGTTATAAATCACAGAGATATCCTTGGCTGTGATGAGGCTTGGACTCAGAACAATTCCCAGCAAGGGGTTCTAGATGCATGTTATTTCAGGATCTTATCTTGATGAATGGACGATGGCACTTCAGTGGATAGATATTGCATTAGCCATTCTGCACTTTTACTGCTAATTGCCTGTAGGGTGAAGACAAATCGTCTCCTTTCCCCTCTGAACAGTGTCAAGATTAAACAGTGAAAGGACATGGAAAGAATAATTGCTTAAGGCTCTGGCGTGATGTTTTCTCCTGTACAAACATACAATTAGGCTGTCTTAACCTCCCAATGTAGCAATAAACACCACTTCACAAACTAATTTACAGGCAAAAGTCAGAGACAGGGCTGGAGCTGTGCTCTGCAAGGCGAGGGCCTTGTCATTCAGCCAAAGGGGCAGTTCCACTAATTTAAGCCAGCAAAAATCTTTGTATGCTTTCCTCCAACTCAAATGAGACTGAAATAAAGTCTATACATTTGAATTATTGAGCAAACTAGCTAATAAAAACTGCTTTTCTGACTGGTCATAAAAAAAGAATGTAATTGGTCATACTCAAGAAACTACTCAGAGCAGGGAAGCAAGGGGAGCAAGGTCTTAATAATATTGACTTTTCTAACACTTTGACATTTTTCCGCCTCCATTGCTATCTGTCAGTCAGTAACACGTATGGACAGGAACTTCCAGCACACATTTCTTCAGTCAGGCTGATGGCAGGCCCAGGCTTGCATGAGAGACACTGCACTTTTCATGCACCCCACGCTGCCCTCCTTTTACTGAGGGGTCACTCGAACCATACTCAGGGCTCTATTTGTAAAGACAGGACAGGCTTTTATTTCCTAAATGCAAAGAGCAGTACAAACTGTGAAATATGAATGGACAAACTGTGGCATGGGTTCAGAAGGAAAGCTACCCCAGGTACTCCCCAGACTGGATATGGGGGGGTCCCACATCCATCCCGATGTCACACTGGGCACCTCTTGCAGCCACAGGCACTGCCTTGACTGTATGTCCACTGAGCCACAATACAACTCAGTAAAGGACAGAATTCTAGAGACCTTACAAGTTTCCTGGACCCTAAAGCTTTCCACTCCATTTTACCTGACTTAGGGGAAAAGATCCCCAAAACCAGCACAGCTTGAGCGAGCTGCTCCAGTCTCTGGTATAAACTTGATGTTAAGACACAGCCATTGCCTAAAACCCAAGTCATGTTGTTTTCCCATTGAATTCAGATTGAAATAGTGAAGTTGGATTATCTAACCAGAGTTAGGAATTTACTTGATTAGGCAATGCTGAACCTTCTGTGCTGGAAAAAAAATCTGTGCTAGACCAAGAAAACCACCATGTAAACTTTGAAAATGTTAATAATCCCAGTTGTTACCTGTGAGTCCTGTGGCAAAGATTCTCTGTGAACCTGACTGGAACCATAGTGTCACTGGTTACACTGGAAGGAATCCAGTGCTTCCAGTCCTTTGGATTCTTACTTGTGTTCTAGTTTCAGGCTTTGGTCCCTGTCTCAGGTAGCAGATGGAGCTCCCCTCATCCCCACTGCATCTCCATGCTTGGACTCCGCCAAGACCCCAGCTGGAGCTAAGGCTCTTCTCCAATCACTCTGGGTCACAGCAGACTTCTGGGATGGTGTGTGGGGGCAGATGAGCATTCCCTTCCCAGAACTGGTATTTCTGGCCACTAATATTCATTTCTCCAGGATCCTTCAGCATAAGCAGGGAAGAATCTAAGGAATTTACCTTCCTGTGAAGTTGGAAAAGGGATTGTACTAAACTCTTTAGGTCTTAGGTTCTCTGTTTAGGAAAAACAAATCATATATTGTATAAAGAAACAACATGAAAATATTTCCTTCCCCCAGGGGATCCACTCACTGGCTCAGGCAGCCTGCACCACGTGTTGTTCACAGCATTCATCACTGACTATTCACTGCAGCATCATTTCTTTTTTCATATACTCAGCCGTGTGCACGATAGGTATTTTTGCTTTCCATGACAAGTCAGGACAATCGATAGTTTTGCCACTTGCTAAGCCATAAAGAACTGACCCTTGTCAGCTCTCTTTGTGTCAGCTTGACAAAAGCATGGGAAGCTTTATTTCTTTCATTTATTTCCTCCCATAAGCTGTCAGTGTGGCCCACTGTCCATTGTCTTTTGTAATGTGTCTCCTAAGGGTAAATATGAATCCAGATGAAAATAACATTTTGCTGAGACTCCTAACTAGCCCTTTCTGTAAGGCTATGCCTGGTTTTGTCAAAAACAGTATCACTTTCTTCAGTAAAGTGTCTTTGAAAAGCAACAGCACCTCTGTATTTTCAAAGGTGAGCCAGCTCTAGCTGTGCTGTTGAGAGACTACAGTCTTTCCATTATTCCACAGCCTCCAACAGTATAACAAATAATAAGGTTACCAGAGGGTATGCAGCTTAGTGTGTAAAAAAATCCCTAATCAGATATCTTTGTTTCCCATAAACACTTACAGCTGCAGCTTCTCTGCCAAAAATAAAGGGTGGTTTTTCCAACGGGGTTGCTAAATTCAGCATCTCACTGGGAAATTTCAATGGAAAGGAGGGTAAAAGAGCATATGACAAATGAAGGCAAATCCCAGGAGGAGTGAAAGACCTATCTCAAAGTAAAAGCCACCTGTGCTGCTCTGAATCGGGGTTTTACCATTGGGTAAGCAAGAACTCGTCCAGCAGCAAAGACATAACCTAAGAACAAATTTGTTTCCAAGAATTATAAAAATGATGCAGAGGTCCTTTTCTCTGAAGTGGGAGTAAAGGCCATAGGTGATGTCACAACATCAAGGTGGGACAGACTAACTTACTGTTTTTCTCTTTTAAAGACAGCTCACATATTCTGGGAATTACTGTTCATCATCAGGCTCCTGGGACTGCAGAGGTTCACCCAAATCACACTTGTAAGGGGTTTCAAGCTTTCATCTCTACTTGTGATAATCAGGCATGTATTTTCTGTCTGTTCTCATAGCAAAAGCCTCCTGGTGGAGTCTGTATGAAAGGAATATTTCAGCTCTGCAGGTAAGCTATGCGAGGACACAGGCAACCAGAGAGAGCTGAGAGCTGTAAAACCTCTGAGAAGACAGCCCAGTCACTCTTTTATCCCTGGTGCAGGTGCTAGACATATGATTTTTTCTGAAGAACAGAGCAATTTCCAAAGGGAAATCACAAAGAGACTTAACTCCCTTGTCTGCCTCCTGCATCCATCTCACCCCACCCAAATATCAGGCATCTGGATGAAGCCATAATGCAGTTGCCTATATAAAATCATTGTCCTGGAGGGTCTGCAGATTCTTTGTGGTCCTATTCTGAGCTGCTGTGGGAGATCCCATCACTTAGCTTCCGCTGTCTTCCCAGGCTTTGAATTTGGGGGAACTGCATCTTATTCTGGGAATCTGCTTTGCCTGGAAGCATGTGCCCTCAGTCCCGGCAGGGCTAGCAAGCTGTTCACAGAGCACAGTTTCAAAAGCATGTGGGATAAAAGTCAATGAGACTTTTTTCCTGAGTAATAAGACTGGGTTATCCAATATCAACATGCAGCTATTTCTCCAAATGTGTGACAACATGCCACAAACCTACAGAGCAGCGTTCCCAAGAAATGCCACCAATGCATTAGGCTGCCTGCCATGATTTTCTGGGCTTATGAACAGCAGCAAGGCAGCCTGGGATCAACTCAAGAGCTGAAGCAAAAGCGGGGGTGTTCCTGCGAGAGGCACTCTCCTCCAAATTAAAACTCTGATATTTTATACCATGGAAGTCAGTCTTGGAAAACTGAGGATTCGTCGAGGTAAGGAACAAGTTAATAGTTTAATTATGAGCCCTTTAATGTCTTTTCATAATCAGTTAATAAATACCTTAACAATAAAATTGAATTTAAGCTTTTAATAGGCTGTGTTGGATTGAACCTAAACAAAAGAATTAGCAGCTCCAGGCATTGTGCAATAACTTCTCACTGCTTGGTGCCAGGAGAAACAAAGCATTTCAAGTACATTTTTTTGTACCTCACTATAATAAACGCTTGTAATATTCCCCAATTTCTGGAGTGTAAGATGCAGATCTTATTTATCACAGTATGTGACACATCTGGCACACGGATCAGGAAACAACTGTTTTACTTCATTTCTGTCATCACCTTCCAACAGATTTCTTTCACATTCCAATTTGGACGAGAGAACTTGGACTTTCTCTCCATAAGTTCTCCATTAACAGTTTCACAGCAACGAGCACTATTGGTTCGTTCTCCTTCCACAGCAATTAGTTACACCAAGCTGCATATTTTGACTTTTACTACAAGAGAACATGTAAAATCGCTGGTATTTGCTCCTATCTGCTCCCAGCTCCTCCGAGGCAGGCAGAGCAGAGACGTTTGCTGACTGTCATTGCCTCTCTTTAGTGCCTCTTTCAAGTGGCATCGCTGCCTTGCCGTCCTCTGCCGCTGCCTGTCACCGTTATGTGTGTTTTATTTACAGTAGGGCTTTTGTTGTGTCACTGGGTGCGTTTCCCAGCTCTGTCTTCTGCTCGAGCAGGGGCGGGCGTATCAAACTCGCCGAGATGGGAGCTTTGCAAGCTGCACAAACGACTGTGCACTAATAAAGCTTGAAAAGCTTGAATTACACTGGAACCCACAAAAATTTTCAAATTAAAATTCCATATTTAGAGGCCCCCTGTGGGCCGTGATTTTATTTAGTTTAATCCCCTCTTGAGGCCAATTAGGTAGACACTCTTCTGCACATGCACACGCTAGCACAAAAAAATAAATATATAAGACTAGTTAAAAAGGAGAGGGTAGTATATCACTCATCCATTCAAAGACTGAAATTCTTTTCCCTTCTGTTGTCCCTGAAAATAGCATGGCTGTCAGAAATCAATAAAAGTACATGCAAACAGTACTCATTTTTTATTTCTAGGCTGTGCTTTAACTTTCCCTTGCTTCTTTCTGCAACATCTAGTAAATTTTCACTGTCGCATACTGTTTCACCAAATGCATAATAAATGCAAAACCTCCAGTGTTACTGGCAGAGAAGGGCTGGATGCCTTGTTTCTTAGCCTGGGAAGTAAAGAGGTGCTGTGAAAATAAATTCCTCAGGCAACTGATTGAAATTTATCATCGCTGCCTACAGGGTGTGCAGAGGGTGGGATAAGGATGCACTCCACTCTCCCTAGCTGAATCCCCTTAAGTGCAATAGGTTTGTTCCACCAGGAAGCTCGAAGAAAATATTACTGCATATGCCCAGATTTAATTCAACCATCCCCACAACTTTTGGGGTTTTTTTTTGTATAAACAGTTGGGAAGGATCCAGCATTCTCACTGTCACTCTTGGCATCTAAAGTCACTTCAGTGAAGTTTGCACTTCTTGCCTTCTTTGTACCAAGAGGCAGACACCATGTGCCCCATGTGAAAAAGGAGTTAATAAAATGCATGAGGAAAGTATAAAAGAAGGTCAGAGGTGATGTTTAGGTAATGAGGATTTCTCCAAGTGTGGAAAACAAAAGAAAAAAGTTGTTATAACTGTTACAGCTGTCTACAACAAGGAAAAATAACAACTTGTGCTTTCACTAACAAAGCAAGTTCAGAGTTCAAAATTGCAACTTCTTTGATATTTGTCAGATATTTAGCAGCAAAAGCACCTTTCCCCAAGGTAACACACTTGTGTTGAAGTGCTTACAGGAGAAGGTCTGTCCTGCCACTCCAGTGTGCCCTGGATTGAGCAGCCTCCTGGAATGGGTGGGGGGCTCAGGGCAGAGGCAGCCAGGGGATTTGTAGAGTGTCTCCTGGCATATTTTGGGAACAAACATGAGCTATGGCTAGGAACTTCTGGCTTCCACCATGTTAGAGAGAAAGCAACCCCCTGTATGGAAAAGGAAAAGCCAGTTCATGAAATTCAGCAGCTCAATTGAATTTTCAGCACAAGCATCTTTCTGATTATCCAAGGAACCCCATGGAGTCTGTGCTCAGATACAGTGGCTTAAATCTTTGAGAACAACGTAATGAAAGCAAAAGTTGAGGAAATGTGCCCTAAATAAATGCAATTTTATTACAGATTAAATTAGAGATTAGGGCAAAAAATCTATTTTGTTTTACAGGGGCTCTCATCTTATGCTCATTGCTACAGCATTGGAGCAGCATTTCGCTGCTCCCACATGTTGATTATTCTCTCATCTGCCACACAGGGGCAATGCATCTGCAACAGCTGTCGTGTCTGGGGAGGCTCCCACTTTGCCTTTTTAGAGAGATTGCACAGAGGCATGCAGGGGAGCACTTCTGCCTTCACGTCTGGTTTGGGATTTATGTTTGAGAAAGTCAGGTACAAAAAAGAAAGCTTATTAGACAAAAAAAGAAACAAAACCAAAACCAAACAAAAAAACCCCCCAAACCTACACCCACAAAAAATAAAAACAACACCAAACAAAGCAAATTCAACCTTTTCTTCCAGACCAGCTAAAGCTGCATGGGAGAATCCTTATTCAATATATACATTGGGGGAAAAAAACTTCACCTAAAGGAAATAATCTGAAAAGAATAAGGTTCTGAAAAGGTCATAACTTTGCAGATACTTTAAGGCATTCAACAGACTTATGCAAAAAATATATATACCCATCTCTGGATCTGATTCAAAGGCTGGGAAAAGATGTCTCATGCTTAAACTGAGGTATGGGCCAACTGAAGGGAGAAATTTTGCTGCAAATAATGGCATGTGGGAATTCAGTCATTGTAGTGTAGCACAAGTTTACCCTGGTCTTTCAGGAATCCATCTTTGCAGAGTGCAAGAGGGAGGAGGAGAGGGTGGAAAATGTTAATGTGCCCCCCACACATATATGCCCCAAACCAGAGAGAAAATCATGGACTGAATCGTCAGTTTTCTCCTTTTGCCCCGAGCATCTGCCTCCCATCAGACACCTTCATGTGCACAGGAGTGGGACAGGGTTGAGCAGTCCCCAAGCTCAGTGGGCTGAAAGATGTAGATGCTGCTGCAGTGATAAGAATAAACAAACACCACTATTCCTGCACCAGATGAACAGGTTTCTTTAGATACCTGAGAGAAATTACATATCCCCTGTCTTTGTATATTTTCTCTCTATATAAGCATAAAGCACACATGGTATCGGGGACATTAAACCCATGTGGCATAACTTTATGGCAACAATGAAATTTTATTTT
The DNA here is from genome assembly GCF_049639895.1 of Pseudopodoces humilis. Lineage (NCBI taxonomy): Eukaryota > Metazoa > Chordata > Aves > Passeriformes > Paridae > Pseudopodoces > Pseudopodoces humilis. Next base: position 79,581,545 of record NC_142202.1, on the reverse strand, counting down.
ATTCAAAAACATGGCAGACCTCACACTGCCTGTCTAGGACTGCAAGAACTCAAGGGTTGCAATTTACAGCCAAGCACTGTGCTGGTGTGAAGGTCTGCCAGGGTGCCTGGAGTGCTGCATGGACACAGAGCTGCCACTCCTCTTGTGCTAATGGCAAGACTGGAACACTCAGCTTATTTGTCTGATGTTTTCTGAGGGACACCAAATGATGCAAAAGCAGTCTGTAGGACAACTAACTAGAAAAGATGTTCCACCTGTAAGTTATGGAGGCAGACATTTATTTTGTTCCATGGAGAATGCGCACACCAAGTCCTTACCCATCCCCCTCCCACGGAGAAATGAGCAGGAAGCTGCATGCTGAAATTCATTGAGTTTCCTCTACCCTGCATGTGTTATTCCCCTGTAGGGGAGAATGGGGCCCTTTATACCTCCATAGCTCTGGGCTCTTTGAGTAATGAAGGGAACACATTTATTGGTACAAGGTTTGGTGTTTATTGATGCTACCCATTTTTCACCAGATTTAGCACTCTGTGGGGAAGGCACATGGACTTTCCAAAACACATTTTATAATCAAGCCATTTCAAGGTTTATGTGGTATAATACATTTAACTGTTAAATTGTAAATAAAAGTCACTGCCCAATACTAAGCTCCCTTCAAGAAGCCAGCTACATCTTTAATTATCTGATTTATAAGCAACCCTTTGCATGTGTTACATGTATGTGTTATTTGTCTGACAGATGTAGCAGGTAAAATTATCCTTCTAGAAGTTGTGGGCTTAATGCGCCCCTGCCTCACTGACCTGAAGAAGGGATGTCCTCGGCTGCAGGGGTGTGCTGTGTCCCCAGGCCCTCCCCAGCCTCTCCCTCTTGTGACAGCACAGACCCCACGGAAACCCCAAGCACATGGGATTTACTTTCAGAGAGTGGCTGGGAATACAGCACAGCTCCGGATACACACTGGAAAGGTGTTCCAGGAGGCAAAAACACATGCGTGTGCACGAAAGCATAGGCACCCCCACCCCACAGCAGACATTTCCCAGGCTGTATTCCTGATATAAATCAGCAGGGAATTACCTTGCTGTGTGTAAAAATCCTGTGCTGTGGTTTAACAGAGGAGACCCTGCTGCCCATGGCCTGGCAGGGACCCACCTGCACACCCAGCAGAGTTCCCCAGCTCTCCTTGAGGCCACACAGAGGGGTCCATCCAGGGAGGCATGAGGAGTATTAACCATTTCCAAAATCACACATCCAGTATGGATTTAGCAGCCTGGCCCTGGCAAGCACTGCTAGCACAGGGAAGGCTTACAGGAGCTATTACTCTGCCCTCATCTGCATTGTGCCTGCCAGCTTAGCACTGCCTGTTCAAACAGCCAAGTACTCCAACTATTTACTTAGTGTGTTGTTTGCTCTCCCCCAAAAAGCCTCTAACAAATGAATAAATTAATAAAATAATAAAATAATAAAAGCATACCACCTCCAATTAAGGCTGAGAAACAGGTATCCCATCAGTTTTAGCTAGTACATCAAAAATCCCCAAAGTTGATGATGAAATAGCTCTTCTTTTTTTTTCTGACAGCACACCCAGATCAAACACTTCTCATGGCAAGACAGAAACCCACAGCGGGAAGCTCTCCTTTGCAGAGGTTCATTTGCTATCTGGTACTGATGTGCTACTTAATTTATTGATCCACAGAGGAATGAGAATCTGAAGGCAGTACAAACTGCATTTTGCGCAGGTTTTTTTGAATAAAAGGGTTTTAGCTCCTCTTCTTTTTTGTAACTATTTCTGAAAATAGCCATCACTGTCATGTTCTCATTGTATTGTCATGGAATAAAAAATTCCAGGTCAGTTGAAACCTGACAGATTGTCAATAGGTTTGCACAGTAGGCCTTACTCTCCAGCCCCTCCATTCCTGTTCTTCACTTTGCTAGTACTAAATCTGCAGATGTTCATTTAAATAAATAAATTAAATAACTTGCTTGTAAACATGATCTGTAGTCCTTATTCTTACTTTTGAAATCAAAAACCCAATCAATTAAATGGAAAGGTGTTAAGGGGACAACCCATGTAAGACACATAGAGAATGGGTTAATACTTTCCTTTTCTTTTTACCATTATAGTGTTGTTCAGAGGTTACAAATCCATGCAAGTGAAGCTTACAGCACACTACAAAGGATCCTGTAAAATGAGGAAAAGGATCCTGTTAAACGTGTGAGGACAGAGGATGGAGATTTCCACTAAGGCTGTGCCCTCTACAACATTCATAGAGAGTTTAGTCTCATGCTGTTATTTGGGGCATTGTGTTTTCCCCTAACCACCCAGATAGTATTGACATCTCTCCTTTTCTCATCTGGGAGCAAGGGCAGGTGTAACAATAAGAGTTGTCTCCCTCAGGACTGATTAATCCCTCATTAAGAAGAAAACACAAAACACTCTTTTCCCATTGCAGGAACCAGATGTTGGTAAGATCGAGGGATACATCAGTAAGATCAAGGGATACCTCTTTTCTCTTGTCTTCCAACCCTTCAGCCAGGTAAAAGGCACTGGGCTCCAGCTTGGCTGAAAAATCATACCACTGCAGGAACCTGACTATCACCTGAGCATGATCTCTTAATTTGCAAGATCACAGCAGGGAACTCACCCTTGTGGAAGTTGTGGAGCTTGCGAAGGCAAAGATCTCTGTAATTTTCATTTTACCCTGTGCTCAGTGGCCATGCAAGTGGTGGCCATCTGGCCTCGAGACAATGCTACTGTAGAAAAGCAACCTGTAAACAGCATATTACGTTTCTTGCAAACTACAATTAAACAAACAGAGGACACAATTCAATACAGAACTCAGCAGCAGATGGACAGTCAAGAACATGGATACGGTAATATAATTCTTTGTATTGTTGACACCACAAAAACGTGCATTGATCTTGTACAATTTGGTACCTTTACATGTTCAGGATGTCAGTAATCTTGAGTGCTGGGCAGAGGGCATTGCTCCTACTCCTGCATGCCTGAAATCTCTGGATGGTGAGGAGTCAGAGAGCAGGAAACCAAGGAGAAATCTCACAATCATATGAAGTAATGGCTCCCATTTGCCTCTTTCCTGCCAGCAGTATATTAAACCTCTGAACACATACAAAATGTCTAAGTTTTTTTTTATTATTGTCCACTCTCCTCTTGGTCTCCAATGATCATTATTAATTGGAAGTCCAACATATATTTGCATTAAAGTCTATCAGGAAATGGTATGATCTCCGCCCATCTTCAGTGGGATTTCATGGCTATTTATCGCCATGATTCTGCTCCCATTTCAGTGAGAGGTAGTTTTTCATTCACTTGAGCAAGGACAATGTTAGGTCTATACTCAGAGTTTTAAGGGAGAAAAAAAAATAGCTGATTACAACAGGCTCCAGACAATAATAGTATCACTCTCTTATATTCAGAGCAGTAAAGCAAATATAAAACAAGCAACAAAAAAACTGACAAAAAAAAGGGAGTTCATTCTAAGTTCAGTTCATTAAGAGTTACAGTTTGATACTGTTGATTTCCCCTGAGTTCAATAAAGACAAACTCACAAAAAAAAAGAACGTAGCTATCCTCTTCCAAAAGACATTAATGGAGAAAGGTAATAATAAGATCTGACTTTATCTAATCAGTGAATAGCCCCAGCAATACAACTTCATGTTCTGAAGTCATCAAGCTGTGGACAATCATAATGTTACACGTAAAACTTCACAATGCTGCAGTGATAAAATTCACCTTTAAATTAGCATGTTATCAAGGGCAAGGTATTATCTTCACACACACACACTTAGCACACTGAGCAGTGGTTACACTCTGAGATCAGATTTCCTTCATGGAAATTCCTACATGCAAGAAGAGGCTCAGAATTCCTGCTGTACTCCATGGAGGTCCTAGTAGGGTTGGAGAAGCCTCAGCAGTGATTAATCTCATCCTTATCTTGACACTGAAAGATCAGTCCCATGGCTAATATAGCTGTCTGGCATCACTTGAGACACTGCATGGTATCCAAGACACCCTCCTGGGGCTGGCAGACGTGACATGGGACCCTGGAGATAACCACGTCTGTCTTAAACAGAATCTGAAAGCTGTCAGGATATCTCTGATCAATTCAAGCACCACTAAGTGCCTAAACTTAACCAGCAGACCCCCTTTACTGGCCCCCATGAGGACACCTAACTGTAAATGATCAAGTTAAGGTGTCTTATTCTTCAACTTTATTCCACCAAAGTCAGATGGGAACACCACAGGTCAAAAAAGTAAATAACCCTAGAAACACCCTGTTTCTGAATGCATAGTAGTTGGTCCTTCCCTTCATCAGGCTACAGGCAAACAAGTAAAACAATCCAGATGCTATAGTACTTGATATTCACCACCTTAGTGACTGTCTTGTCCCAGTCACAAAAAAAGCCTCAACAGACCCAGCTCTTCACAATCTGCACTAAATGCTTATGATTTGGGGAGTAAAAATAAATTGATACAACAGGGAAAAAAAGTTGAATTAACTGAAAAAAAAAGAACTCCAGTTTCAGCAATATCTTTGATACTCTCTACTTCTATCAGCAACCCAAGTTCACCTCATGCCTCTGACCACACATTCTTAATACCTTAGTGAAGGTAGAGCAGAGTATCTCAGTTCAGTTTCCAAAAGATTAATACAAACATAATCTATGGACACTTTTAGTAGCAGATGCCAAATACTATTTAGGTTTATTTTGGAATTTGGGAATTTGGGAAAATTGCTCTTGCTTCTACCAACATTGCTCCCTTCAAACCACATTGGAAGTAGATTGCAGAGATACTTCTGCCACTCCTGGTACACACACAAATGAAGGACTAGCATTTCTCATCATAACATAACACTGAAGATTATGTTGAATTTAAGGATAAAAGTGGTGGATATCCATAGGTTTTGAAAGATACTGTTGTAAATAGTGCTGCAAAAAGTCAACAGAACCCACCTTTGGCACATGAAGCCCTTGAGTGGGCAAGTGGTTGGAGGCTGGGATGTGTTCCTGAGAGGTGTCAGATAGGCTTCACCTCACATGCTCAACTCCAGGTACCTGGTTTTGGCCTTGCTCAAAGGCTTAGGGATGCTTTTTGTATTTCATACTCATGTGCACATGCCTGATATAATACTGAAACATGAATGAAAATACAAGGTATCTCAAGGAAAAAAGTGAGGATTACTAGACCAAAGTTGTCAATACGTTTGAAAAAGACACCCACACTTAGTTCATGTAAAATATACCATGAGCCAGTAAGGAAAAATTATGAAATGTGCAAGATTTCTTTCCTAGAACTGGAAAATGATTGTAAAAGGAATATCAGCATTCATGACAAAATTTTTGTAAATCTGGTGAGCATCTATTGCATTGCAGAAGACAAGGACTATCTGCAAAGTAAACCTATTCATCTTTAAACTTAACCACCAGCCTAAGAATCCATGCAGAATCAGATGCAAATTTAGTGGTGATATGGATGGCAAGAATGAAATATGTTCACAAGTGACATCTTGGAAATACTCTTACATGCATTAAAATTTAATACATTATGGAGAATAAAGTCTTTTGCACTTTAACAGCCTGATCCAAGTCCTGAAGACAAAAGAAATATTCCCATTCACTTGTGTGAATGCTGGACCAGATTTATACAGAGAAAATAACAGACCATATGTTTCTGATTCCACTGGTCTTTTGGTGGTGGAGAACAGACACTTCTTTGACTAAGGAAGTACTAGGACTCTCAAAGAGAGCAATTCCTGATTTACTCCATTCTGGGAGGAGAGTGTGACCTGCCCTTGAGTGCTTTCTTAACTCCTTAACACATGGCAGTAAGTAAATTCTGTAGAAAAGCTGCTGAACTTGCACATGCAGTAACTTCTAAAGTAAACTCCATGGCTGCCAAAAAGTGTATGAGAAGTCAGAAATAACTTACAATATGGCAGGTGTTACAGTGCAATAAGGGCATGTCTTAGGTACATTATAAAACACAGACTGAAGTGGTTCCAGGATCTAAGACTTATTACGATACAGACTGTGTGGTTGCTATTTAAGTTGAATTCCTCCTATCATGCCTTCAAACCAATTTTTTTCTCCCTTATTTGTTCCATTCACCACATTTAGATGCCACCATCTTGGATTTCCTTCTCAGTAAAGGAAATCCCCACTTCTCAGCATGAAATCAGAAAAGCTTTCAGTCTTAGAAGGAGCTTCTGAGCCTACATCCCACAGCCAGGTAACCTAAGCCTCGTGGAAATACAAACTGTTCACAACCTTGAGGACCTTCACAGTGAGCCAAGCTCAGGACCTAAGCCAGCACCATTAATACCTCAAGCAGCAGACAGCACCAGTTAGTGGGGAAGTAGGAAATCAAGGAAGTGGAGAGCATTGCCAAAGCACCAAAGGATTTCTGTGCATTAAAGCACCACTCTTGGAAAAGAAATGCTCGCGTTAGTTCTGCACACACTGGTACATCTCCATGAAAATGTTGATCCAGGAGGTGCTGACTTTGTCCTGTGAGTGAGATGCTACCTCCCAGTTAACCAGACCTGTCTCCAGTGGAATGCTGCTCCCTGACTAATGAACCTTGTTTCCCAGCCCACTGCAGCATCACTCCTGCACAGCAACACAGACTCCACCAAGTTGGCATGCCTCAGTATCTGTGAAAAGCACATCTCTAGGTAGGGCATATGCTCTGCAATCCCAAAAATCCAGGTTTTGAGGGAACTCCTAAATCAATTCAGAGAGACTTCACAGCTCTAAGAATCTGATTTTTTGGCCCTTTTGAAAAATCTCACACTAGATTTTACAAAACTGGCATTATTCACAGAAGTATAAATTAGGACTTCAAAAAGAATTCCTCCAAGAAATAAACCCCAGTCTTTCATCAAGCCAAAGCTCCATCCTGAAATAGCTAAATCCAGAAGCCAGGATCATTTTTCTTCATCTCTAATGTAAAACAAGAAGAGATTTGGAAAGAGCTGAAGGCAGGATTTTGCTTCACAGGAGGAAATCCAAGATGGTGGCTGCAAAGTGACAAATTCCTGCTTGTGCTGTTGAATTTCTGATGAACCAAATAAGGCTATTTAACGAGCCTGGCATTAACATGAAGTGGCCCCTTGCACCCAGATGGCCTCATTTTTTTTGGATCAGTAGCAGACATATCATGAGAAAAACTCTTCAATTTCCATGGAAGGTAGTAAGAATATGGAGTGATAAAGCAAAAGTTTTCTTCTTAAACATGGAGCTAGTCTCCAAGTCATAGGATTTTTTTCTTTTCACTTGTTGGTAGCAAAACTGTAGCCCTTACTCAGATCTGAAGGTTTGTTGCATTGGTTTGTTTTATTTCTTAGGGAAGAAGAAGTGTTTCCTCTCCCTCCACACCCCCAAATGAATGCTCCACGGGGCTTGTTTGGGGAGAAAGGCTGTACGTTTATTGAAGCCACTAAGGTTGTCATTCTTTCTATGGTCATTCCTTCAGAAGGTCATTCCTTCCTTTTTTGTCCTCCTTGCTGGAGATTATTCCTTACTGGCACCTTTCTTCTTCCAGAGATCTGTTCTCTTTGGTCTCTCCTCACACTTTCCTCAGGTTGCATTGCAGTACATCACATAACAGCTGAAACATAGAGCAGAGACACACCTAGCACTGGAGGGTGGCTCCCTTCTCATCCAGCATTTCAGCTTCATATGTTGTGTGATCAGTAGCCATTGACGTCCTAACAGAGAGATGGACTCTCTTATGCTCCTTCTGCCCAATCCCCCTTTTTAAAATCCTCCCCTGTGCCAAAAAAAGCCCAAACTTTGAAAGGTATTTGGAAGCTTTTTGATTTCAACATTTTTAAAGGTGTTGGGCTGGGACTTTCCCCAAAAATAGCAAGAGTTAAGTTAGCTAGCTATCATGTTTTAAATGTTTGATATATATTTTTAAGAGGCTTTTTCCTTTCTTCTGAAATGTGCCAGAAACAGGGGGTTTCTGTTCTATACAGTGGTTCCCCTCACTTTTTTTGTCCTGTTTTCAGTAGGAAGAGTGATTTAGGAAGACATGAAAGAGGCAGAGAAAATAGTAAGCACAAATCAGGGACAATTTCCTTGTTCTTCCCTTAAAAAAAGTTTCTGTAACAAATAGTTAAAAGCATCCTAAGTCCCATTCCAGTGGGGCAACATATATATCTCAAAGTGTGACAACCTGTTCAACCTAGTGGGACTTTATCTTTTAGACGCTAAAAGACAAGTGTTTGCCCTGTGCTTGCAAGCAGCTGTGTACAGATGGTGATGCATTGAACTCACACAGGAGAGTTTGAGCTGCAAAGCAAACAGTAAATCCATTTGGGAGTATAAACACTTCTTTTTTTTTTTTTTAAATTCCTTCTAATTTTCACTCATCCTGGGAAATTTTTGCCCTTAGTGAGCTCCACAAGTCAAATCAGGCAAGCAGGACACTGCTTATTTTTCAACTCCAAGTGATGAAGGGTGGAGAAAGGATTTGTCATCGCACTGAGTTCTGGGAAGGGCTTTGGGTCCCAAACATTGTAGTCAGTAGAGGGAGATGGCAACTCCCATCTCAAATTGCAGGTATGTGAAAGCACTCTTTGGAAAAGCTCTTTTCGCTCTCCATGACTTTGGAAAGAACCCAGGTGATGAAGACAGATATAGCCAGACAACAGCTGTAGGAAAGAAAAAAGCCTCTTTTTTGTTGTTGTTTTTTTTTTTAATCAGTCATTACTGTACAGAGGAAAAAGCTTGCACACACATATACACCCAGACACACAGAGTCCCCACTGGACAGAGAATTACATCCCATGAAACACAAAAGACCTCTGTGCGACCTGGAGTCAGACCAGTACTTAAATGTGTTACAAATGCATAAATAGTTTTATGTTTTGCACAGCAAATATATAAATGCTTGCAGAGCATCAGGTACATAACTCAGCTTTGCATCCATCTGCTTTGCACAGTGTTTTTAGAGTAAACTTGTGTCCTTGGACACCAGCCATATGCATGTCAGGAAAATTGTGACTCAGTTTAGTTTGGTGCAACTTGCACTGAACATGTGTTTAGGGAGTTATTGTAGGAGGAAAAGAGCCTCATATTCCAGGCTAAGTCTGGGATTATGTGTCATCTGACTTGGCAGCTCTGGGGCATTAACTGGCATCGCATATCAGGTTAGGTTAATAATCCACCACTTGGTTCTGCTTGAGCAGATCTGTGTGCCCAAAATAGGGATCAGTTGACAAAGCTGGAGTCTCAGGGGAAAAGGATTAGTTGCTTTGTGATCAGCAGGATGGCTCTTGCCCCACGAGATATTCCGACCTAATGCCTGGATCTGCCGTGAGTCGGAAGCTACATCTGGAAAGTAGCAGTACAAGTCCAGCTCCACAGGGACACCCATGGCAATGAAGGCAGGCTTGGATGACAAAATGACAGATACCAGCAACTTGGATGAGATATTACCAGAATGGGAGAAAATCTTAAAGGATATAAAAATACCTGCTTTTTTTAACAAGATGCCCCAAGAGACTGGGAAAACTTTCCTTCACTCCAAACAAGTTGGGAATTACCTAGTAGGCAAAATGATCAACAAGGGCTCCTTTGCCAAGGTGATGGAGGGACTACACATTCCCACAGGGGAGAAGGTAAGCTCGAAAGAAGAGGGTAACACGCACTAGGAATTGCAAGTAACCCCACACTAATTTATGGCAGAAAATTTCAGATGTTTAATCTGAAAACCACAATCTACTCAGTGAATTATCCTCTGAACCTTATCCTCATAAATTAACCTCATAAATTCAGTTTACTGCTTATGTATAATCAATCACATGTGTGAATACATATTGAGTGCAACTTTTTTCACAGTTATAAAATATAGACAACAAAGATATTCTCCTGAAAGAGAAAAGGATGCTGGCATAAAGACAATTTCAAATCTGCTTTGCCTAATAATCCTCACTGAGCAATTAGTGCCATGTGTCTCAACTTTAAAGCTATGGACAGCACTGAATGAAAAGTCAACCCTTCCAACAGCAAATATTTATATGGCAGGACACAGATAGCATCAGTTATCTCCAGCTCAGTTGGGCTAAAGTAACATACCACCAGACACAAGTGGGTTACTCTCAAGGGAATTTTTGACTTTTACTTTTCTTGTGGCTTCGGTAGCTACGCTATCTGGCTAGCTCCCCAGCCCATAATAGCCAGTATGTGGAGTGGCTTTTAGACTAAGTCAGAAGGGAGCATGTTAGAAGAAAAGTGTGGTATGTTTCAGACACTGTTACAAGTCAAACATGAAGGGATTTTTGCATTTCAGAATATTTCATATATGCATTCTTATTAATGCAATGAGAGTGACAGATATGACAGACTTCAGCCTTCTTGTTTTGGCCTTCAAGAGAAAAGTGCATTCTTCCATCAGAAACATCATGTGATTCTGATTATCAACACCATTTCAAAAAAAGCATCTCTCCCATATCATCTTACTCCCTATCCTCCTGAAAACTAATCCTTGTTGCAAAGCTTGTTGCTAATTTGCAAATATCCTGCCATTTAGGTAGCCATAAAAGTCATTGACAAGAGGAAAGCCAAGCAGGATTACTATGTTTTAAAAAACATGAAGCGTGAGCCGCGGATACACCAGATGGTTAAGCACCCCAACGTTGTTCGGCTATATGAGACCTTGGAGACTGACAACTCCTATTACATGGTGATGGAGCTGTGCCTCGGTGGGGACCTCCTGGACAGAATCTGTGACAAAAAGAGGCTGGTGGAACAGGAAGTAAGGAGATATACCAGGCAAATTCTGTCTGCAGTAGAGCACCTGCATTGCCAGGGGATTGTTCACAGGTAAGATGTTTCTCCTCTTTCAAACAGTAAGAAAAGGAAGCGTGCAAGAACATAGAGTTCTCTTCTTCAAGAGAAATATCTTTATTTTTTCCATCACAAAAACAGGGATTACAAAGAAAACTATTTTCTCTCAGCTCATATTAACAACACATTTTATTTTCTGTAGTGGTTAGTACTGTTATGAGTTGTTATGAACCCCTTAGGCAGTGAAGAAAAAAAGATACTTATCCCAGGGACAAGAGCAGATGAGCACAACAAACCAATACTTTGTCACAATTGTCTCAGAATTAGTTAATGGCAAATGAACTAATTTGAATAATTTTAATAATTTTATAATTTTAAAATAATTTGAAATTATTCAAATATTTTAGTGTGGCTATGCATATGGATATTGTTGTACTTTGTTTAGCCACAATGTATTGAAATAACTCAGAACAGAAATCCAAGGAATCACAGCCCACTGCTTATCAAGAGGACATGTCCTGCCGGTGGTTGATGACTCTCCATGTTGGTTTTTGCATTACGAGGACAGATCATGAATTCAGTCACTGCTATAGGAACCTGAGCACCCTTGCAAGGAGAACTGATCTTCCTCTCTATAAGGGATCTTGGCACAAATGTCAAGAGCAGCAGAATAAGACTTCCATTTTAGCTGGAAGAATGGGCAAGATGCAGTTTTTCCCACCGGTTTTCTGTTTTACTTAACAATTCACAGTCAATCAGATTCTTAATTTTAAATGGTAAATGCACTCACCAAGAAAGCCCACAGGACCTAAAAAGTAACCCAGTTGACTCCATCGTTACAGCAACCATGAAACAAATAAGCTGTAAATGTGATGTTTCAGCCATTACAAGTGTTTTGTGACTCAAAATGCTTACAATCCAGCACTTCATTATATTGAATTTGTCAATTAATAAGGAATGGTCAAGAAAGAAATAGTCAGTATCTGACCTAGAGAATTTAAACGAACAACAAAACCAAAAAAACACCAGAAAACAAATGCAAGGAGCTGCACCCATTTAGTCCAGGCTGATATCCCTGCCCTGCTGGTTTCCTAACTAATCTATTTTACAGCATTTCTTCAGTGCTCTTTATCATAACATTTATGTTCTTCCCATGACAACATTCGCCATTAGTTTCTCAAGTCCTGTTCCCATCTTTTCATTTGGAATAATTCTTCACAGTGAGCTGGAGACTAGCCTGACTTCTTGCCCCACTTGTCTTTTTCTGTTCATGCTTTGCTGGAAAAGCTTTGTGGGAGAGAAGAATTTTTCTGCACACCCTGAGAGTAGGCAGGTACAAAGTCGTGTGGGCTCCTCTGGTGACTTGATTTACTATCAAACTGCCCATACCAAAGGAAAATTCATTCCTGCCTCTCCAGCACTTTGTCACAGAGTTTATGAAGTTGCATGGCCTGGCAGGAGCCCAGTCACAGGTGTAGGTTCAGTCAGCAGTACTTCAACTCGTGACCTGCTTCTAGCTTTGAGATTCAGAGCTGTGGCCTTGACCTCTCACCAGAAGCAGATTGGGAAGGATCTGGAAGGGCTTCCCCGCTCAGCTCATCCAGCTGCAGTGATTTATTGCAACTCACTGCAGAGGTTAAACCAACATGGATAATTGTGGGTGTATCCTCTTTTGAAACGAAGGCATCAGTGTTTCCAGAAAGATGAGGGAAGAAGTAGGAAAGTTGCCTCACAAATCCAGTCTGGTTTTCCCATCTAAGCACTGAGGAAAACTCAACTCCTTGCATTGCTTTAACACAAGGAAAGGAGGGTTCCCAAGCTGCCTGTTGGGAACAGCTGCTGATCTGTGGAGAGGATCCTGGTAGAATCACACCAGTTATGAGTTCATAATTGTGTGCCAATGCTTGGGTCTATGCCAAGCATTGAGGTGTTTGCTGATAGTAGGGTCTCATCCCTAAGCTCATCACTTAGGAATGTTTTAATTTAATTTACTTTTCACCAAAGTGTTTAATGGGCACTCCTGATTTTTAACCCTGCATGTATCTCAGAAAAATAATATTTTCTACTGTCTTAACAAAATACCTGCTGAAAAACTGGTCAATTTTGTAGCTGTTTTTAGTCCAAACTGATATATCTCCAGCGAAATTTGATACTGTGTTTGGACAACTATTTGGTGTTTTAACCTTTACTTCTCCAATTCATCACTAAAATGAGCACTGATGCACCAGATCCTTACAGGTTAAATTGAGTCCACATTTCAGAGCAAAGGTAGCAACCTTTCTTGTCCATGCAAGATCATGGTTGATCTTTTGTCACAGTTGCCAAAATGACCCAGAAGATGGAGCATTGACGCCCAGCATTTTACTGTGCCAGATATAAGAAGGTTCAGGCACAAGAGCTGGCTCAACAGCTCCACAAGCTAACACTCATCAACTGAGTTCTGCTTACTATCCCTGTGCCTGCTCTGGACATGGCCAAGTGGTGAGGTAATGCATCTGAGCTTAGAAACCCCAAATAAAGATGTGTAAGCTAAATCCCATTGCCTTGCAACTGGATTGGAGTGGCGCGTGCGCAGACAGCTACCGACCCCTGCAGCTGGCACTTGCGAGGTGACAGTAACTTACTTGTTTATACAGTTCCTAATTTTTCCTGCCTGTTTTTCCTGGATATTTTCCCTCCCCTCAAATAAAAATGTCATATGTTCCTTTGAATCCCTACTGAACCAAAGTCCTGGAGAAACATCACAAGCTGCCCTCTAGGCTCTCTCTCTCTCTCTGAAGCGCCCATGGGAATGAGGAGGAAAAAAAATCATGGTCTTGCTTAAATTTACAACATTCCTTGGGAAGTTTCCTTTGGTAAAAAAAAAGAACATGATGTATCTTTGATGTAAGATAACTTCTGACATTATGCAAACTTTCATAGTGACCATTATCATGTTTTTCAGGCAAGAAAGTCTACATTTTTATTAACTCTGTGAGCAGTCAGCTCAGCCTAAAGAACAGCAGTTGTAGCAATCATAGCAAACATAACATTATTTAATGGCAGTGAGTAAAAGTCATCAGAGTGCACTGTGGGGTGCTAAATCTAATAGAAATGTCAGATTTGCAGTAGCCTGAAACACAAATTATTTTAAACCACAGCATTTCAGTGCATAGGGTTATGGCACAGGCAGGCTATGAACAAACTTACCTTAAATCTACCTCCCAGCTTTTGGGCACTGTTAATTTGCCACTCCAGAAAACATGCTATTCAAATTAAAACTTATTAAAAAGATATCATTAAATCCATCCCCATTCTCAGCCTGGGGCAGCAGAGAGTTTTGAATGCAATGCTGTCCCATCCGGAGCCACAGAGTTAAAAGGATGCTCCCCTAAACCCACTCACCACGACCACCTCCAGGCTTGATCCCCTGCAGCAATGCAAGGCTGTTCATGCAGCACCAGTTCACCCAGCCCTTGTGCCTTGTTCCCATCACTCCTTCTGGTTTGTCCTCCAAGGTCTCCCCAAGAGTTGACAAAAGCACTTCACAGATTCAGAGCAGGTGGGAGGGAAATCCAGGACTTAGAAAAGCATTGCAAGATCTTTGCCTGGCCCCCAGCTCAGAAATTACACTGGCTGAGAACTCCTCCACGATGACAAATATTTCAGTTGACACTTCAGGCACTCCCCAGAGCAAGGCATTATTCTGGCTTTTGTTTTTAATTTGGAAATATGTAAATGCTCACACAAGTACCTGAGCCAGTATTTTTCTTGCAGCTTGGATTACATCTTCCTGTAATCCTATTGATTCTGTTTACATGGACATCACCAAAGATGTCTCTGCTTTCAGGGTAGCTGTCTCCAACGCAGCTTTGATACATATCCCCTCTTTTACAAGCAAGGCAAATCTCACTTTCCAGCTCCCCTCTCACCCTTCACATTTCCCGGGCACTACTTACTTGCAAAGAAATCAGAAATATGCAGGAGTGCTCAATACTCCAAAAAGCCAAATGAACTGTGGTCCAATATGTGCAACTTTTTTACTCAAAAGAAGAAATAAATGCAATTCACTAAAAAAAAAAAGTCTAAATCAGTAGAACATGATTCCTAAAATTAATACTTTATTTAAAATGTATATTCTTAAAATATTCCCTGAAATACAGATAGTTTCCATTTTCCTGACTGAAAATTTCAGGAAGGAATAAGGATCTTGTTAGAATTGTAGGCAGAGCTTTGCAGAACTATTGTTATAATTTCAATTAAACTTTGCCAAAAACTATCTGCAAATGTTTAGCTGGGACATCAGGCATCCTAAAGTTTGTTTTCTGCCTTAATTTCAGGGACCTAAAAATTGAAAATTTTCTTCTTGATGAGAACAACAACATCAAAATCATTGGTAGGTGCACCGCTGTCTGTGAGGCTTGCTTTCTGCTTTTTTTGTGTGCGTGCAGCTTCAGCTACTGTTCAAACACCATACTTGACAAGTGAGCTTGTGATTATTCAATAAATATATTTGAGTTTTTAGAATAAATTCAAGTTAGTAACAGCTTGTTTATTTGAACTTTAACTGCAACATATTTTTAAGAGAACAAGAAAAACAATTTTGTGGATTATTTTCCCTTGTGTATTGCTGGTGAACCAAGAAACAATTACAGCATTTATGTGTAGAAAGCTGTTCCTACCAGAAGTGATTTGTAGACAAAGAAATAAATCTTCTGGGGTGAAACACAGGTATGGACACATTAGTTTCTGTTGAGTCATTACTTCAGCTAGAGACCTCATCATTTGGTATGTGTCAAAAAAAAAAAGAGAGACTCTTTTGGTCACTAACAGAAATCTTGCTAGGGCTGTGAAGCAAACAATTATAAAAATGAGAGAATTTGCACCAAGCAGTTAACACAGCTCAGAGAAACATTAATTTTATTCCATGAAACCTCGCAGAAAAGTCCTCACAACGGATTCTAAATCTTAGGGAAGCCACATGTTTAACCCAGTGTTTCCCAAACTTTTAAAAGCTTAACACCTCTGAGAAAAAAAGGCACCAACTCTTCACCCCTGTTTTATAGCCAGCCAGTCCTTTACAATCACACCTTTCTCCTTCCTCCCCCTTGCACACGTGCACATACACAGAGAAAAAGGCTTAAGTTAGTCCTTTTCCCCCCACATTTACCATGGGCTGGAGCACACAGAGCTGAGCCCAATGTCATAGCTCATTAAGCCATGCTAATGTGGCTATGTTGTTAAGCTCATGCAGTCAACAGAGACAAACCAAAATAATTAAACCAAAATCAATCAAGCCAGGTCCATGGCTGGGTAACTTCACTGTAAGTCCCCTGCTAATTCATGGCATGTTTATTCAAACCCAAATTGGCATCCACAGCTGAGACATCAATAGATGCTACAACTGGATACTGGTTTTGTCTTTCTCCTACTTTCAGATAATTGATAAAGCAATTTCAAAAGACACTAAAACTTCTTTGTCTTTGGCTTTGTGACCATCAGATTTTGGACTGAGCAATACTGCAAGGTTTGAGGGTCTCTCCCAGGAGCTGTTACATACCCAGTGTGGAAGTCCAGCTTATGCTGCCCCAGAACTCCTTGCTCATAAGAAATATGGTCCAAAGGTAGATGTCTGGTCCATGTAAGTAGATCTAAAAATGTACTTATTGAAACATTCTCAGCACTGACCGGTTTAGAGAAGACTAAATGGGTTGGTAACATTCAGCTTTGGGGCATTAAAGGCAAAAGCAGAGATATAACAGGGAAAGGTTACCAGAAAAAAAAACCAAACAACTGAGTATCTTGAAATGTGCTTCCATTGCAAAACACTGGAGAAAAAAAAATGAATGATCAATACACATGCTGCTCTGGATTAACCCAGTGCCAAAAGAAGCCAGCAGAAGGTAGGGTACCTGCATGTAGGAACCTGTGCTATAGGTTTAAGTCAAAAAGTCAGAGAAAGAATTGTGCATATCAACCCCCTCAAATGACCCCACTACCCTCCTGTCCTGGCAGCTGGTTTCAGCTGACAGCTGAGTAACTTCTGTGAAAATCAGACTCCTTGAAAGCTCTGGACTGACAAATGGGCATTTTCTGTCTAAGGCAAATTTTGCAAAAAAAAAAGTAAATCTGTACAGAAAATTTGAGTCTCAGGGACACACAGGCCAAAGATGTATAACAGAGCTATGAGACCTCCACCCATACCTTAGCAAAGCCCTTTATACTGAATTACGATAATAAAGTGGAGTTCTTTTCCTTCATAGATGACACAAACCTTCATGGCCTCCACTGTCCCTTTTCATTACATCTACAGGATACATCTCCTGTAATAAGCAAGAATGCAGAAGGTGCCAGGAGAAGAGCAGTTTTTCACATAAAGTATCTTAGACTTTTTAAACACATTTGCAGTTTGTAGTTCTAGTAGGGAAGTTATGAGGTTTTTTACATTTTTCCTAGGTGGAGCTGGGAAAATTATGATATATTAAGTAGATTAGTCGATTTTTGTATTCTTTAATCTTCATGGATTTGGACAGGAGAACAGCTCTCTATGTCCACCATTTTGCCAAAAGCAGTTCATGATTATCTGTATATATGTGTGCTTATATACATACATACATACATACATACATACATACATACATATGTATATATATGCATATACATATATATGCCAGTGTATCAGCTTCTCCTCCACTTTTTCACTGTAGCCAGATATCTGGGTCTCCACCCAGGAGACATTTTTTAAGCCAATTTCTAGCAGGAATGATTCAGGGCATGGCAAATGAGTATGAGTAATACAGACTAAACCAAATCTTCGCCTAGAATATTAAGATGGAAAAAAAAATTGGCTCATTAAATGCACTTTCATCCAGACTCTTCCCATTTATTTACAATTGTAACCATAATTCCTTGCAGTATCCTGACTACCAAGTGTTAGAGTGCAAATCCAGCTCTTGAAGCCAGTGATAAAATCCCATGAATTTCAAATAGCTCGCAAGGCTTCTAAGAGTAACAGCGCTTTTTAGTTTAGAAATACCCCTCCCATCCCACCTCACAAGCATATTTATTTGAGGGATATAATGATATGCTTCTGGAATAGGTTGTCTAAAGAAGCTGTGGATGCCCCATCACTGGAAGTGTTCAAGGCCAGGCTGGATGGGGCCCTGAGCAACCTGGTACAGTGGAAGGTGTCCCTGTCCATGACAGGGGCGTTGGAATGAAATGATTTTTAAGGTCACTTCCAACCCAAACCATTGTGTTTAACACACAATGCTGCATTTGATTTAAACCACTTCATTCAGGGCACCTGCAAATAGGAAAGGAAGGCCTGGAGGTACCCAGCTGCTCTGAACAGGGATGTCACACTTGCCTGTCCATCTGCAAGGATATGGAGTCTCCTTGAGGAGTTCTCAGCCATAAAGAGAGCTGTGTAAAGAGCAGTAAAGACTAAACTACGTGTTCACAAAGGACAAAGAGTTTTAGTTTGCTCTACAGGGTTGCTGGTAGTTGCATACAGACACCTGGTTCAGGTGCCTAAAACAGAAGATTCGTTTTCCTATATGCTCAAAAGGTAAAAAGGATTTATATACATATAGAAAGTATATTATTCCTCTCAAGACCTGCTCTGGCAGACATACTATATATTTGAGGTTTTATCTAACCATGGTTCCTATATCTCAGCTTCTTCTAAATTTACAGGGTATGAATAGTACACAAAGTTAAGGGTGAAGGAACACGTGCTACCAAACTACTTCAATGTTTGTCTGGTTTTCAAGAGTGCTACTCTGGATTTATGTAAACATAGCACAGATTAATCATGTCTAGAGGATGCTGTCAACACTAAAATAGGGTAATTCTGATTTCACATTTCAGATATCTGAATGGGGCAAAGCAGTAATCTTTAGAACTATTTACCAAGCTCACTCTTAATAAACAGTAAATAACAGGTCAAGGTCTATATAAAACATCTATATGGCCTTTGTTGTTTTACACAGACATATTCTGAACCTCAGACATAAAGCACGTATAAAATTTAAATTGGAATTTTTCACATTATCATACTGGGAAAGGGAATTCTGATGGACTGAAATATTAGTTAAAAGGTAAGTTACTTCTGTTGTCACAAAATAGGTAAAGGACTACAAACTGATGGGGCTCTAGAATGAAAATATTTCAGTGTAGTGCAGAAATACTGACTTTATGCAGCAGAACCAACAAGGGGTCATTACAACAGGAACCAGAAAGCCAGTCTGTCAAAAGCACACTCACAGACCCAACCAGATCCAGCTGCAGTACAGGCAAGGCTCCTGAGATGCACCAGTGAACTGCAGCGCCTGTTTGCCTAATCATTACTTTTGTGCAGAAGATTTTAAAGGTCCTTTGGAGACTGCGAAGTGATTGGCTTTCATGCAACAGCTGAATCGAGGAAACAGCTGCTGTATTCAAACAAATCCTCAAGTTCAGTAGGACAGAGGAGAAGCAGTTTGTTATGGCTAATAAACTTTCACGTTTAACATGCCATTCAGATTCCATCTAAAAGTAACTACCAAGTGTGTTAGTGTTTACTAGCTGTAACTGTGTGTAATATTTTAAAAGAGGTTTTGAACAGCAAGTCCATCTCATGTTTTTCAATTGTTTGAACACATTAATAAAAATCAGAGTTGAACACATCACAGATTTGTTTCACAGATATTATCTGCACTAGTGTACCAAAAAGTCAAATAAATTAGAATTGCCTGAATTCCTAAAATTATTATTTCTGCTGAGCTCAGTAGAGAAATGGTAAAGGACACTTGGAGGGAGGTCTGAACAACCTGGTCTAGGGAAAGGTGTCACTGCCCTCAGCAGAGGGATTGAAACTTCATGATCTTTAGGATTCCTTCCAACCCAGGCCATTCTATGGTTCAATGATTCATTCTATGATGAAGAACAGAGCTGTTGTGGTGGTGCAGTTCAGCTGGAGCAAGGAAGTACCATGGAGAGTGTTCAAGGAAGCCTCCCTGTTCACAAACTCAGGACAGCTAAGCAAGTTTTCCAAAAGTTGGTACTTTTCCAGACTGAATGGCAAACCTTCACAAAGTTTGCTGATTGCTGCTAGCAGGCTGTTAGTCTTTCACAAGAGTTAAAGTTTTAAGACTTTAGCCAACAGCAAGCTGTTACCAAACGAAAGCCTTCTAGGCATAAGTCACACCTAATTTAGCAATCTGAGCAAAGCAAGAAGAATTGAATTACTATTTGGAACAAGATCTATTGCATCAGTCCCTGTGCCGTGTTGTCACTCAGCCTCCAAACCAAAACGCTTTATTCTGATGGGCTGGGTACATTACACTGTCACTCCAATTAGCTTATTTTTAAAATAAACAGCAGGTCTCCACTTTCAACACTGCAGGCTTTCCCATCACTCACTGCACACTCTATTTTATGCACACTTCCCAAAGCATTCTTTTCTAGATAAAATGGCATTTACACAAAGAAAAAAAGGCATAAGATGTGTATTCAGTACAAATTTCTGCTTAGGGGTAATTTGTAACCTCATTTGTGATGCTGAAGGCAACTCTCTGAAAACTGATTCATAACTTTGTGAGATTTTTAAATCAGTGTTTATTAGCATTATAGGGAGCTCTGATGTTTGTCTTTTCTTTTGACAGAGGTGTGAGCATGTTTGCTATGCTAACTGGCACATTGCCCTTCACAGTGGAGCCTTTTAATATCAAGCAACTGCATCAAAAGATGTTAATTGGAGAAATCAGCCCTATTCCATCTGATATTTCCCCTGGTAAAACACTTCAGTTTTTATAAAGAATACTGATGCAAAAAAGTTTCAACCCCTGTAATTATGTGAATTTAGCAATAACACAGTCTTCTGGAAACTAAGATGTACCTTTTCCAGCTGCTTCGTTTGCATTTAGAAACAACTTTTTTGGGGCTGTGGCAATATCACTCTATCTCAGGCTACAAGAAAAATAACACTGTTGTCTTTTCAAAAGACCATTATTCTTGGTGCTTACTTACAGGGAGAATAAAATGTATGTTGCTTTTACATAATTGGAGCAGATCTGCAGTAAATGAGAGCATTGCCATGTTTAGTATGTCCCATGCTGTGTATCACAGACAGGCATTCTTTCCTGTTTTTCCCACAAATAAATTATCTAAACCTTAGATATTTTTTCATGGAGACCTTATCTTTTGGCTGCTGACAGACCCTACAACACTGAGATTATTAAAGTCATGGGAGGATTATTTTTGTGAGGAGTCTGCTAATATTTTTCATGAGAAACAACCAAAATGTGGCATTTTTCAACTAATTTTACTGACAATCTTCAATAAGATACAGTCAGTGAAGTATATTTGGGACAACCGAGAAAGATAGTTCTCAAAAATTCTAGCCTGAATTACAATCCATGGCTCTAAACCCCAGAATTCCCATTGGAGTGTACATGCTCTCAGTCAGCAGTACAAGGTTTACCTCCTCAAAGCTCAAAATTCTTCTGCTTTACAACGATTCTTATACACCTCTGGCTTTGATCCCTATTTTCTCTCCACCTGGAGTAACATCCTCCCTGTTGGCCATCACAGGCTTGGGTCCCTTCTCAGAGCTGTTATGGTACGTCTTCACTGACCGAGTTGGAAAGCAGAGGAAAGAGAGACATATTTTGCCCAGCTATCTACCAGCAGGAGTTCAGATCTCCCCATGGTTGTGAGGAACTACGATGTTCTTAGGCAAGAATGATCCTAGGAACCAGGATTAGCTTCAGCAGCTGCCTGCAGCTGAGCCCTGGGAAGCAGCAGACAGTTCCAGATTAAGCTAGCTGGATCTAGTCTGGAGTATTAAGATAATGTGATGATTCAATTTCTTTCTCTCCCCTAGTAAATGGAATAAGGATATCTACCATAGCTGTCAAGAATGTCTGTGCATTAGTCTCCCATTTCTCTTTCTTTGGAGATCAGTTGCCAGATAGTAGCTTCATTTTTGTAGAAACCCTCCGTAGATGGAATTATTATAACTCTAATTTTTCTTATTTATGTTATTGTTATAGCTTCTGCTAATAAATGCATTATCTCTGCTTTTTCTACAAAGCCCACACAGTTAGTGGAAGATGGTGGATAACTCCATTGTTCTCTTGCCCACTGGGAATTCAGTGAGAGAGCAGTAATAAACTGGCTCTGCATACTTTAGATCTAAATTCTTCTGAAGGAGATTACAAGTGAAAGGAGCAGCGCATTCCCAGTTTAATGCTCACTTGCCATTTTTTCCATTTGAAAACTTCCCCAAGGAATATGGAAAAATTCAGTAAAGTTTTCCCAAGAAGAAAAAAAAGAAAAAAAAAAATTAAAAAAAAAAAAAGAGGGACTTCATGAAATGTTGGAGCTGAGTGATTGACATACTGGAATGTTTGAGCTCTCTCTGTCCCAAGTCCAGGGAGACAAAGCACAACACATCATCTGAGCACAGGAGTCCATCTCCATACCTCATTACAGAGGCTTTTATCCATGCAACCAGCTTCTTCTTTGGGTGAGGAACATAACTCCTGTGCAGTCAGCTGGCACTGAAGTGCCCCTTATCAGAGGCCTAATCAAATGCTGTCTAATGACTGCTGGTGGCATGGGCTGCATTCACTGGGGTAATCAGGAAAATTAGGAACTGCATCTACAGCAGCATCCAAAGGTCCCTAGCATGCATCTCAGCATGGTTTGGCCACTGCTGCCCACTCTGCCCTTGGGGGAAAAGGGTCACCCTATGGGACCATGGCAGGCTCAAAGAAAAGCCCTAGAGACTGAATTTTAGCTGAGGCTCTTACAATGTGGAGAAGCAGGGCAAGTGCTACATTTCTGAAACAGGAAAAATATGCAGTGCTCAGATAGTGAAATATTACTAGCAAACAAGCCATTTTTTTGGAATACTGTACAGGAGCTGTACACTTCATGCAGTCTCTACTTGAGCCCGACCCTGATAAGAGGCCTGGAGTCAAAGAAGCAATAAAAGACAAATGGTTGAATGAAGGTTTCACCAGGAAAATACTGAACACTGCTGCCTATGAGAACAGGTAACAGTTTTGACATCTGTCTTCTACCTTTGGATTTCAGGATTGGGGATTTGGGAGGAAAACATTTTTTTGATCCTTTTGGGGGTTTTGTTTTTGGTTTTTTTTAATAAGATTTTTTTATCTCCTATGTGCCCTTCCAAAATGAGAGAGTTTTACTTCAGAAAACACCACATCAACACTTCTAACTCTGAATAAATTTTATTTAAAAGGAAACACCCTTATAGAACTGTTTATATATATAGTATCAATAATTTTGTTCTTAATATGCTTCACAGCTGCCACTAATTTCAGTGTGCTTCTAATCCTTTCCTACAATACTAGGTCTCACATGCCCACCTGGAGAAATCTTTTTTATATTATACCAAATTTCTTGTTATTCTAATAATTTTTATTCTCATCTGTCTTTGTAACTGGTTTTAACAAGTCTCCATTTTTTCTTAGCAAGGCACTTTATGGTTTAAAATTATTATAAAAGTTTGAAATATATATGTGCAATAGAACACTTCACATAAATGCTGCCAATTTTCAAGATATTATTCATCTTTCATATTGGGAGGCTGCAAAGCATGCTTCACATGTTTTTAAATGCCTAAATTCGGTGATGGGCATTTTACATCATACTGCTAGTAAAGTAGCTAGTAATGGGTCACATATTTTATTCCCAAACTGTTCTGTAAGGGTCAGTATTTCACACTAATTGAAAAAGAGAGTAATCTGGCCTGTGTAATCTGCACCATCTGTGTCTAGAGGACTCTTAGCAGGTTTTCCTACCATGGTGATCCACTGCCACTCACAGCCAGAACTGTTAGAAATCTATGCTGCAATTTCTGTGGGAAATGCCCACTGCTCCTGCCTTTGCCCATTTTCCTTCCTTCACGTGTTTGTTCTCATTCATACTCAAGGTCAAAAAATATCTCAGGAGTCTCATAATCTAAGGATGATTTCTATAATGGCTTTACTAGACTTTACTACTCACAGAAACCCATGAGTAAAACAATTATCCTTAAAACAAAACATGTTTTATTTCACAATCTGATTTATATAAAAAATTAGAATCCTACTGTACTTTCTTTAGCTCTCTCTTTTGTCCTTCAAGATTTTCCTGCCTTTGTTACTTTTCTGTCTTCTTACGTATATGCACACACACTATCTCCCTCTTAATCCATTTGAGGCTCCTGTACTGAAATATACACACTTGATAAAAATGAGAAAATGCTGTTTTCCATATTTTAATTTTTCAAGCTTAATCCTGGTGCGTGTCCTTTCCGAGTAATCAATTATATCAACAATAGGATGTTTAATGCTGCAGTAACAGAGCCTCAGCCCAGCAGTGAAGTTAGTGTGGCCAGACAAGAAGATTATTGCACAACTGTGTATCATAATTTGCCTGTAAAATCAACTTAGCCAACTCCAGCTGCATCACAAGAAGTGATATACAGACAATACACAAGAAGTGTATTGTCTGCTTACTGTAAATTCTGACATTGTACCTGGTCGCATCATTTGTATTAAAATACTTCTTCCTAACATTTCAGATTTTCCCCCAGTGGATTGAATCCTGTTGTTTTAAACTACATGACAAACATTATGGAGTTCAGTCTTTCAGAAGTTATCAACAGTTTAATAAATAACAGACCCTCTCCTGCCATGTCTTCTTATTGCTTGTTGCTGAAGAAACTGCTCAGGTACCAGAAAGACCACAAAAGAGCTCAGGTAAGATATTATGCTCATTAGAGACATAAAGTGCTCCCTGGATTTTTATGAGGAACAATGCAGCAACTATGTAGCACACAAGAAAAAAGGTGATTATCCAAGGAACAGGGAAAAATTCATCAAAAAAATAGTTATGAAATTGCAGATCCAAGTGCAGTCTCAAGAAACCTACATTCTGGCATTCTCAGAGGTGATTAATTTATGAGATTTTTTTTATTCCCAGAGATAAATATAATTTTTTATGACTAATGAATTTTTAAAATGAGCTGCTGGTTGTAATGGGACTGAGAATTATTTTATTTTACATATAAGATTACTTTTCCATTGGGAAAAAGAGCATTAGCATCTCAGTGACCTCTCCATCTCTTTCCTTTCTGACTGGTCTGTGAGGGTTTAATCCAAAGTCTGGGGAGGTGAGTGGGAAGCTGTGAAAGTTGTAAAATCTTTTCCTAGCATCTTTTTTTTTCTTATTTTTACCCCTGTATTTTATTCTCACACTTCAACTCCAGCTTACTCCGGAACATGGAGTGAGATCAGAGGGGACAAACATTTTAAAAATAAATTCAAAAAGTTATGGTAATCATTGGTAAGGCTACAATTAGTCAAAAAGGCTGTAAGCTTTTCTTTTACAACCATCTCCACTAAGGGGTTCACAGCTCAGCCATAAAAATTTTGCTTCAGGCAGAGACTAGGCAGACAGGAAGCCAAATTCCAGCTTCTAACACACAAGTGCAATGGGAAAAGTTTCAGCTACAAAAACACACACATTAGCGATTAGCCTCCCATTGAAAGCCTTCACCCTGGAGAAGCTGTACTTTGAGAAGGTCCAGTTGACTCCTCTAGAAATTATTCAGATGAGCTTGAGCAGATCCAGATCTCCATGCCAGCACACAGCCCCAAGGTCACAACAGTCTGTGCAGTGTCTGCAGACAGAGCCATAACTCAAAAATATGAGTTGGAGAGTGTGTGTGTGCATGCTTAGGGAGAGGAGGCTTTTCTTCACATATGCAAATTTTTTCATATTACGATTTTAAGTAGGATCTGCTAAATCATAAGTCACTAAAAAAGACCCATATTGTGAGGGCTATTGACCAGCTTTCTAATAGCTCTGGATATCAAGCTGATTTACAGCCAGGAGAGATCTAGCCTTCCAGGCAAGTGGCAGTGTTTCATGTCATGTATGACCTCTTTCAGCATCCTACCCGGGTGGAAGAGGGAAGTGATCATGCACATAAAGTTGCAAGCTGACTAAGGGTCTGGGATACTTCCTGCCACTCCTGACATCCAAAATGCCCTCTTAATGCAGAGATTCAAACTGAATTCAAGCACAGACCCTTAAAATAGCTGATTGTAAGTTAATAACACTAAAAAATATTGTTTTGGAGTTCTAGTAAATACATTTCCCAGTCAGAATGAAACTTCTGGTAGTGCAAGGAGGAAAAGAGGGGATGTTTAATGAAGCAGTGAGTGACATTTTCTTTCTCTGTGCTGACATTTTTCCAGTTAAAGGTTTACACCCAAACCAGTACTGACGCAAAATAATCTGACCAGCTTCCAGCTCAAAGCAGTGATGACTTTCACAAAATCACAGCATCACAGACAGGCTGCGGCTGGCAGGGATCTCTGGGAGCCATCTGATCTAACTCCCCTGCTCAAGCAGGGCCACATACAGATGGTTGCCCAGAACCAAATCTGGACTGCTTTTTATTGTCTCCAAGGATGAACACCAGCATTCCTGGGCAACTTCTGGCAGTGCTTGGTCACCCTCACGGTGAAAAACTGTTTCCTGATGTTCAGAGGGAAACTTGTGTGTTCTTCAGTCTCTCAATCATCTCTGTGGCCCAGAACTCTCTACAGTGTGTCTATATCTCTCTTACTGAGGAGCACAGAACCAGATGCAAAGCTCCAGGTGTGGCCCCAGCACTGCTGAGCAGAGGGGCAGCATCACCTCCCTCGACCTGCTGGCAACACTGACAATTCCTGTTGCAGCCCAGGGTACCATCAGCCTTCTCTGCAGCAGGGTCACATTGCTGACTCATGGACAACTTGAGGACTGCTTTCCAGCCTGGTGGCCCCAGCACATGCTGGTGTCTGGGGTTGCTCTTCCCCAGGAGCAGGACTTTGCACTTTCCTTGCTGGATTAAACCCAGCAGGGACATGTCTAAGCATGTAAACTGAATATGCACTCTGGGGTCTGTTCAATTCTGCCATATCCCAGCTCCTCATTTCTTCACTTTCCTCATAACTCCCAGGTGTACAGAGCTTTCTTCTGCACCACAAAACCAAGGTGATCTGCAAATATTCACTTGATCAATGTGGGGAGTTCTCAAATTTGCAGACAGAATCTCCCTTTGATGGTTGCACAAGGAAATAACTCACTTTTAGTAGGACATCTTCGATGGGAACTTGAAATACAGGCACAAGATAAATGTCTAAATTTGGCAGAGTGGATTCCACCACAAATAATACCTTTTTATATCTGTTAGGGAGATATACAAATTAGGAAATTAGAACAGACCAATTATACCATCTTTTCATGCCATTAAAAGTTTGTTTCCCTTTTTCCATCAGCACAAAGTTTGTAAATGCTACCTTTAAACTCATGAACACAAAGCCTGCTACTAGCATTGTTTTAGAGATCATTCTGTTATCTAAAACTGTTGGCAAACTCACTGTTTTTTCCCTAGATAATCACACTACATAACTTGTTTCTTATTTTTGTCCCTCTATTCCCTCTTACATTCTTCTCTATCATAAAAATTAATATTACTCCCTTGCTAGTAGTTAAGTTCTGCAACTTTTTGCAGTTAATAATGACCTCTTGGCTGTTTCTTATTCAAGTCTTTTGCATAAGTAACCTGCGCAATCAGTTCTCCTCAAGAGCTCTTTTAAATCACGGCTATCAGTGCTACCACTTTTTACCAGTTTCTCCAACATTCAATAATAATGTTGAGCAAGGCTGGAATTTGGGCAAAAACAGGGAAAAAAGAGAGGAAGGCTGGCTAAGAAATCAAGCTGGGCATTCTTACTCGATCAATGCTCTTATTTTTCCAGCATCCTCTGGCCTGTTCTTCAGCTAAAGCTACTTTATGCACATACTTGCACAATGGCAAAACTTAGCCCTAAGCATATGTGAAGTATATAGGGAAAAGAAAAGAATGCATCTCTTGGATCCCAAGGCGGAGCCCCACACGGGTGGCATGACGTTTTTGGGCAGAGGCAGAGCCAAGAGCAGCCCCCAGCTTCCCTGGAGACTGGCCCATGCTGTGCTGGCACGGCTCTCGAAGGAGGCAGCTGGCAGGGGATTATCTTGCAGGGAGGATTCTCTGCTTTGGTCTAAAAGAGGCCAAATTCAACCACCTCTTTGGCAGGCTGTAATGCACTTCTTCGACCACCCAGCCACAGAGAGCTGGAACCGAGGAAGAAAAGTAAAGACTGTTAACTGAATGCAAGGGGGAAATTTCCCACTTTTTATTCATCTTCTTGTTGAGATCCTGATGTTACTAGAGCTTAATTACAACAGCATGGGTATTTGATATTTGTGTTATAAATTATGCCAAGGATATTTCAAAATGCATAGATAGATGTTCTCTATATCCTGTATAAAGCCAACTATTTGCTATTTATTACTAGCAGTGTGTGATCCATCTTTAAATCACATTATTTCCTTTCAGCTCTCCAGATCTTGCAAACGTATGCATCTGCTTTAACTTTAAGGATACCGATAGTTTCACCAAGTTCAACAAGACAACTTGTGTGTATAAAATTCAAGCACAAAAATTAGAATTTGCATATAAATCAAATCTTACAGAAATAGACAAGTAACAATTAAGAGTCACAGGTAAAATGAAGGAACCTGAAATCTAGTTGCCATTTATTTACACTATTTCTTTCTGGGACCATAAAAATTATTGCATACTTCTGTCTGCCTATGAAAAGAGATATTTGCAGGAAGCTAATATCTGTAAAAAAGCAAATTTATAGTAAAAAAAATACTCTGGTATTTTTGAACAAATTAGAAACCTCCTTCCCTCTCAAGTTACTTGTTGAAAAATTTGGCATCTAGCTCTTCTGAATATTCTGTCCAAAAAGAACAAAACATATCAAATATCAACACAAACAGAAAAGTAATTGCACTCATGATAATGCCTATGAATAACAAGCAATAAAATATTCTACCAACACAATCTGCCCAGACATTGTTTGGAATTCAAATACATATCACAAAACAGTACATTCAACCCATTCTAGGCAGCAGAATATTCTATGATTTTTTTGCACAAAACCAAGAAACATACCATCTCCTGGGGAAAATTTTTCAGGAGAAATTCTAATCTAAAACTGAAAAAAAAAAGTTTGTGGAAATTATTTCTCATGTACAAACCCCCTGCATTTGAAAAACCAGTATGAGTCATTGTATTTGCACCATCTCCTTGTATACAGAAGTTAACGGTTGAACAAGCAAATAATAGTTTTGTTGGATGCAAACAGATGTGATTCTCATTTTTCTGGCTGCAATTAGAAAAGTCTGTTGAAAGATTTACCCTTAAAAAAGCATAAGATCCTTTCCATGTTCAAATTTGAGCCATAAGTCATTGGATAAACTTAAAACACAGCCTGTCCTTTTATGCATCGTAGTTTCTCCAAGCAATGTATTTACATTTTATGCGTTCTGCTGTAGAAGAGGGAGCCTTAATGATTACAATTTGCCATCCAGAACTTTATAGCTAGTCCTTGCAGAAAATAGCATTTCTGCCAAAAAGCTTCCTGCCCAGGTGCTTAACCAATTAGCTCTTAAGAGGTCTGGCAGTAAAACCAGTCATGGCAAGTTTTCCAATATACTGTATATAAGGTGACAGCTTGCAAAATGTAAGATGAAAATTTGTTTTCTTAACTAGCAGTGTGTAAAATCCTGGGAGACTATTTGATTGCATAGCCTAAAACACTTATGACATCTCAAATTCCCAATTGATCTAGTGTGATTTTAGCAATATGTTGTCAACTTAAACTTATTTTGTTTCTTTTTATAAATACTCTTAAAATAATGTCCCTAATTGTGTTTGGGTACTACAAGTATGTAGGAAGGATGGGATGACCCTGCAGATTTGAGGTTTGGAGTCCTTCAAATTTTTCCAAACATTATTGCTAACTCACAAAATACATTCAAGCTATCAAAAGTGCCTTTTCTCCACAAATTACACCCACTTTTAAAAACAACATGTTAAAAACATATTTTTAACAATGGGAGTACTTTGCAATGCAAAGATCAGAAGAAAACCATGAAAAAGATGAGTACACCATAGTAAAATTAATTACCTCTCTGATTCTGGAAGCAAGAATTTCGTATTTTGTGGGGATGTCAGTAAAAAATCAAAAGTCACTAGAGATAATCCTTGAAGTGGTAGCCAGAGACAAAGTGGGTCTGTGAAAGATGATATGGAGAGCAGCAAAAAAAACTTGGCATTGGACTGGGATATCCATGTGGGTAGTTATCTTGGTTTCATAAACTGCATTTCAGAAATATCTTTTTCAAGAGCACCAGACCTGAAGGGAGATGTTCTATGACAGAAGCAGCTCACAGAACAAAACAGTCAGTTCATCACAGGACTTAGTTCTGTAGGAAAG
Organism: Pseudopodoces humilis; assembly: GCF_049639895.1. Classification (NCBI taxonomy): domain Eukaryota; kingdom Metazoa; phylum Chordata; class Aves; order Passeriformes; family Paridae; genus Pseudopodoces; species Pseudopodoces humilis. Next base: position 79,551,369 of record NC_142202.1, on the reverse strand, counting down.
GATTTATTTCTTCTATTCTTTGCTTTGCAAAATGCTCCCCTTGTGAAAAATATGTTTGAAAGCTAATATCTTATTTCACAGCCCTTGCATTTTCACAAGGTTTTGACACTTTGAAACTCAGTGTGAATGAGGCTGACACAGAGAAGACTCTGAAAACTTGGATCATAGGACAGACAAGTGACCTCCATATGAGAACCTATCCCTTGTGCATGGAAGACACTTGTAGGAGTGAAGTGGCACTGCAGCAAGGAGTCCTGAAGCCCATGTTCTTGTTGGGATGAATGGTCCTGTTCCCACAGCTCCATGGAGGTCCTCCTGCTGCAATTCCACTGCAAAACCTCCCCAGATCTGTTCTAGTCTTGTGCTGACTACTTGCTTTCATAGCAAACAGCAGCTTGCCCATGACAATCTTTCTTCTGGATCAGGAGCAGCCCACAGCATTCTGTGATGTTTCTGCTTTGCCTCATGAGCTTTATGATCCCTGACCTTCCTTACGCATCTTGGGAGACTGTGAGCCGTAAGCCTTAAAGGAGGGCTCTCCAAAGCTGGCATTCTAGTGCCCAGTGGATTTTCATGCAAACTTTCTCCCTGCAGCCTGTGTGGCAGAGAGAAGGGTCTGCCAGCCCATGAAATGCTGGGTTTCAGGAACAACCTCTGGAGTAGGGTCTGTTCAGATGAAATGTTGATGTGTGTAGCTAAGGCTTGTTTGAAAACAAGATTTCCTGTTACACCTTATAGCATGATTTCTTCTGAAGTTTAGGTGTTTTTTTGTTCCCTTCAAATCAAATGGTGTCTGATCATTTTACAGAGGGAACATGAAGCAGAAAAACACAGTATTAATTCTGATAAACAGCTGAATAAAGAGTCAGAAACTAAGATTTCCCAGAAGGCTGAAATGGACACGCTGGAAAACCTTGGGAATTATGGCAGTAGGGAATTTCCTACTGTACTAACCCTTGCAATGCAGAATGCTATTCAAGAAGATGAGATCACAGTTGTATTGGAAAACCAAGAAAACTTGTCAAAAGGTACTGTTGTAAGTCTCGGAATGTTAGTTCAAAAGGGTAAAAGGGTTTTTTCCCTGTCTGAGGGAAAAAAGGGAACAAAATTCCTGAAAATGTTATAGAAATATCTTTGCATTTTGTTCTGAAATTATGAGTATTTTGAGCAAAACACTGGTGATAGATTTAGTTTTGATCAAGTGAAGTAATTAGCAGATAAACACCTGACCCAGTACATACTCTGCAGACAGTGATAACAAATAACTGTTCCATGTCCATATGTGGGTTATTTCCTCTAGGAGGGGATGGTACTAGTACCTCTAAAGCACTTGCAAGAACAGACATTTATGAGTGAAAAAGGGCATTTATCTACATTCCCTTTATTTTATTAATATTATATTATTCCCTTTATTCTACATGAGCATGGTGCAAGTGTCACAATTTCACTATACCCAGTGAGGGGTTGTACTCATATTCATGACATCATTTTCCACAGTCTCAGAAATACAGAAGATGCCAGGATAATCAACCTCCATATCTGAATTTATTTCTGCTCCAGTTATGGCACCCTCATGGCTATTTAGATATGTATCATGTTTCAAATGATGTGATAGAAGCATAAATGCACTTGTTGCCCAGAGAAGCTGTGGATGCCCCAATCCTATAGGGCCACGTAGGGTGGAGCTCTAAGCAACCTGAACTAGAGAATGGTGAATGGGGATTGTGATGATCTTTAAGGTTCCTTCCAACCCAAACTATTCTTTGATTCTTTGATTCTATAGTACTCAATAAAATTAAGCTAGACAACTTCATGTGGAGAGGCTCATTTGAGGCTGTTCACCCAAAAAAATCTGACAATTGCCTACCAGCAGATCACCATCTGCCTGAAATCATCAGTGCAAAATTTCATTCTTTGTCAAGACGTACTCTTATTTATGCCTTTACAAATACGTATTTTATTATGGGATGAAGCTGATTTGATAATAACATGTTATTTTCTTGAAAATACCAGTTCAGTGGAAGCTGATCTGATTTGTTTTATATTCTGTTTAGTTTCCGAGTTTGCAGAAAGAGAGTTGGTAAGCTGTGGGCCTCCTGAGTCATCAAGAAAAAGTATGCCATTTGAGCCCATTTATCAGCCACTTTTGGACTCTCAGAACAATCACAATGATTTTGAAGACTTGACAGAGGCCAGAAGACCATGTCTTCATGAGAAATACCCATTCAAAACAGCAAATAAGCAATCTCCCTTTTCAAACATCCAAGCAATGACAAGTACAAGCAAAATACTTCCATGGTCCCTGGTGGAAAACAGAATTACTACCAGCAGTCCTTTGCCTCGTCAGGACAGGAGGTTTAAACACCTTCTAAAAACAGTATATGACAATATTCACATCCCAACACAGAGGCAACTTGATAAAGACGGTGCTGATCTCCTCATGATTAATTGTCCCCAGCAGTCACCTTTCCCCAGGCTGCAACAGGCTACCCTGAGAGAAGCGCTACCTAGGAAGATTTCCTTGCTGGGGACAACACAGGAACCTGCAGATACCTGCCCTCTTGTTACAGCCAATGGTTCAAAAACACCAATTCTTCCCATGCCCCAACAACAAAAGTTTATCATTAGAAATATGAAGCAGTTTAAAGAAAACCCAACTCATTTTTTCAATAATCAAACTAAGAAAAACTTAATTCAGCTCAGACACATACCTACAACTACAGATGTGAATCTTCCAGTTTTATGCCCACCATACCAAACCAGGTCAGGGGAAAAAACAGAGATTCTAAGGTTAAATTTTGCATAAGTAAAACACCCACAAAGCATCAGAAGAAAAAAGGGTGAAGGAGCAGGTAAGAAACAAAGGTGGACAGAAAGAGGGAGCAAGAAAAGGAAGGCAGGAGACATGAATCCAGTCTTAAAATGAGAATCCTCCTAACACAAAATAATTATATGATTAAAGCTGTGTATTTATTCTCTGATATCAACCAAAAACCATGATACAAATTTTGTGGCGCACACCAAAGACAGAGAAAAACAGATGCTACTGTAGCAGATCAACATCATATATATTTAGGCACAAAAGTGGACACTGAGGGCAAGAAGATGTGATTTTAAACATTTTGTACCAATACATGTATTATCCTAAACTTGTGTTACTTGTACTTATGCATTTCATTAAGGAAATAAACCTGTGAAGGCAATTTTCATTAAGCTGTGAACATAATGCAGAAAGTAAAAAGTCAGCAACTATGAGGGAATAAACAATTTGGAGGGGATTGCCATGACACATAAAATAGTCATGGCACTGATAAATAATTCATTTGTTTCTTTCCTTGATTATTAGTTTTAACTGTGTGTTTTCCAGCTAATGGAGACTATGCAGCCTAAGTCCCTTGAAAGAGAGTTACTTGCATTTTCTCTGTAATATTAACAACTTGATTAGTATTGCCTATTTGTAACTGTTTGCCTTTGCAATGTTTGTGCCTTATTATTGAAAACATGGATTTGCTTTCTGTTTCAATGTATTTTGGTTTTCAGTTAGATTGTCATAGTTCTAAGATTTAAACCTGTTTCTGTCCTCTAACAAGTTTTATATCAGTTTAAATCCCTTAAGTTCAATGGATTTTGACTTGACTGACACCAACAAAGGTGAGAATACAATGGGTATCTTCATATTTGCTGCCCTGTAAGCGCCCTGTAAGTAAAAGACATGCAAAGCTTTTTTCTCAGAAAATCCAATTTCCTAAAAATTTAGGAAATGTTTATGCTTTGAATAAGTTTTAGGCTTTGAATCACACTTAAACATTTTTTTCTTTGAACATACATTATGAAACAAATGGATTCAGCTGTAAGTTTACATTTCAATTCACTATTTTCTTTCACAATACTGAAATGCTTCATTCTGGACATAAATTATAGAACCATAAAAACATAGAATAGTTTATCTTTGAAAAGACCTTTAAGATTATCAAGCCCTCCACTAAACCATGTCCCAAAGAGTCATACCTACACATCTTTTAAATAACTCCAGGGGTGGTGATTCAACCACTTCCCTGGGCAGTCTGTTCCAATATTTCAACCCTTTCAGCAAAGACATTTTTCCTAATACCAAGCCTAAACCTACCCTAGTGCAGCTTGAGGCCATTTCCTCTTGCCCTGTCATTTATTATCTGGAAGGAGACCGACATCCACATGGCTACAGGCTCCTTTCAGGTAGTTATAGCGAGCCACGTGGCTCCCCCCGAATCTCCTTTTCTCCAGGCTAAACAACTCCCAGCTCCCTCAGCCACTCCTCGCAGGACTTGTGCTCCAGACCCTTTGCCAGCTTCTTTGTCCTTCTCTGGACTCACTCCAGCACCTCAATGTTCTTCTTGTAGTGATGGGGCCCAGAACTGAACTCAGCACTCAAGATGCATCTTCAGTGCCTCTCCACTTGGCACTGGAGAGGAACAATCCTGGTCCTGCTGGCCACATTATTGCTGATACAAGCCAGGATGCCATTGGCCTTCTTGGCCACCCAGACAAACTGCTGGGACATGTTCAGCTGGCTGCCAACCCCTCATCTTCTTCTAACAGGAACTTTTCACCAAGCCTGTAGCACTGCATAAGGTTGCTGTGACCCAAGCACAGAACCCAGCACTGCCTTGTGCACTTCAAACCTCATAAAATTGGCTTTGGTCCATCTCTCCATCTCCTGTACAGATCTCTCTGCAGAGTTTTCCTGCCCTCCAGCACTCCTATCCAGCTTGGGAACACAGGGGAATACCCATTCCCTACTAAAATAAACCCCAGAGAGATCAGCATTAAGTGTCTGTGCACCATGACCCAAGTGCAGAAGAGGTAGCTTTTCCTGGAGGAGCTCTGATTGTGATGCCTCTCATGACCTCAGCTGTCTCCAGTCCACTCTCTTCTCTGTGACAGGGAACAGGGGCTTCCAAGGGGTGAGATAAGTAACTTACTTCCCTGTAAGTGGTAAGAGAAAACTTCAGCTCTTTGTGGGGTTCAAATTCAAGGTAATACAATTTTCTAGTAGATGAGCCTGGCTGACTACCAGGTGCCCACCAAAGCCACCCTGCCATTTCCCCACCTCAGCTGGACAGGACAGGGAAGATACAATGAAAGGCTCCTGGGCTGAGATAAGGGCAAGGAGAGATCACCAGTTACCATCATGGGCAGTCAAAATAGTCTCAGCTAGGGGAAACTGGTTTAATTTATTATCAATAAAATCAGAGTAGGGTTATGAGAAAGAAAACTGCATTTAAAACACCTTCTCCCTGCCTCTCCCTTCTTCATGGGCTCAATTTCACACCCATTTTTTCCTACCTACTCCCCAAAAGTGGTGCAGGAGGACAAGGACTGAGGGTTGTGGTCAGTTTATCACTTTACATCTGCTGTTCCCCTCTACTCAGAGGGAAGACCCCTCATACTCTTCCACTGCTCCAGTGTGGGGTCCTTCCCATGGGAGACATCCCTCCACAATCTTCTCCAACATGAGTCCTTCCAATGGGCTGCAGATCTTCATGAACCTCTCCAGCGTGGGTACCTTCCACAGGCTGCACTCCTTCAGGAACAGTGTGGGTCCTGCTCCATTCTGGGTCCCCCAAGGGGTCACAATACTGCCAACAAACCTGCTCCAGTGTGGGCTCCTCTATCCACAGGTCCTGCCAGGGCCCTGCTCCAGTGCATCCACCTGCTCTGGTGTGGGATCTTCCACAGGCTGCAGGTGGATTTCTGCTCCCCCATGGCCCTCTGTGTGCTGCAGTCAGAGCGACCTCACTATGCCCTTCCCTACAGGCTGCAGGAGAGTCTCTGCAGACCTGGAACACCTCCTCTCCTCCTCCTTCACTGACCTTGGTATCTGCAGAGCTGTTCCTCCCACATATGCTCACTCCTCTCTCTGATTGTTGAACAGGATTTTTCCCCCTTCTTAAGTCTGTTATCCCAGAGGCAGGACCCCCACCACTGATGGGCTCAGCCTTGATCAGCTGTGGGTCCATCTGGAGCCAGCTGGAATTGGCAGACACAGGGGAAGTTCTGGCAGCTTCTCACAGAAGCCACCCCTGCAGCCTCCTGCTACCAAAAACTTGCCATGCAAAACCAATACAGATTTCTTATTTCTAGGACTCTTCCACTAAAAAGCAAGGGAATATCCCTTCTCCTGCCATCCATCCCTTTAAAGGTAACAGGTTCCCAAAGAGAGAGTTTGTGAAGGAGCATTTAGCTATTTCATTACATCAATAGCAATTCCTTGTACAAAATAGCTTCCCATAGATTTGCTGCTGGGACGACACTGGATCTGTCTTCAGGTCTTTCAAGTCAGTCTCTATAAGTGGATCCTGCTATTTTCACAGTCTGTCAATGCAATCACAGGAGATTCCCAGACCTCCGTTTCATAGGTTTTCCATTTACACATAGGAAATGACACCTTTTACTTCTATCCTGTTTCTGAGTCATATTAATAAGTTCAACTGCTTTATGTATTACCAGCTTCAACGTTGTTCTGTTTTTCAAATCACAACTGTTTTCATGTCAGTAAAAGAATTTCAAACCACAGGAAATTCTGAGGATGAGGTAAAAAAATACACAGAGCTATCAGGAAGCAGAGTCAAATCTGCAATTGAAAAAATATGAAAAGAATGTTATTTTCACACTCAACTTTTAATTTCATCATTCGTTAAAGATGTAAATGAACAAGATTAATAATTCAGACAGTAAAGGAAAGCCTTTGAAAATCTCTGAATAATTCACAAGTCCTGACATTATATAGCCTTTGTCATACTGATCCATCGACCCTGGGTAAGACACTGAAGAGAGAATGAAGTGACTATCCAATTCTCTCACAACCCTATCATATTACAGTTTATGAACAACAAAACTCTGCAAATCAGAAGGTCACAAAAAGAAAAAAAAGCAGCCCATGTTCACCAGTGCTCTGTACTATCAAGATGATGAGAAAGAGAAAACAGGAGCATTAAAAACACGGTTTAAAACTTCAACACCTGACTTGCAGCCCAAGAAAATCCGCTCCTTCGACTTACCCAGGCTCTAATCATAAAGTATGTGAAAGGTTTAAGAAATTCAGAAAATATTCATCATACAAAAACCATTCTAAAAGAAATCAAGGTTTGCCAAACCTAGAGTGAGCCTGAGAAATATATAAACACATATTTCTTTCTATAAAGCAGCACTTAGAATTTTTATGTCTTCTGTAAGTAATAGGCATTTACACCATCCACTGAACTAAAATTAAAATTTTTCAATATCATAATGATAATGAACTATATATACCTTCCTCTTTTTCACCTCTTTTCAGTTCTGGTCAATATTTTGAGTCACAGGTCATATAGATGGATACTACAGAAAAATGTAAGTTAATAAATTTAAGAAACCCTGTCTTCTTAATAAATATTTGAGATTTCTGCTAGGGCTCCTGGCATAAAACATTCCAGAATGAAAGTCATCCACCATTTGCCTGGCTGCAGTATTTGGGCTCCAGTCCCATATACACACATATTTTGTGGCTAATCCTTTAGAAAGCCAGAGGATGCTTTCAGAAAAGAGTTATTTCCAGCTAGGAAGCTGGAAACTTCCTAAACTCTCCATCACAGAGTTTAAAATATCTGCCACCACTCAGGAGAGTGGCCTGAGGGGCAAAGGGATTAAATAGAATTAAACACCACAAGGCATACTCAGGTTGAGATTTTGAGAAGCAAGGAGGCTCTGCAGCAGGACTTTGCTTACCCAGCACTAAACAGAGGAGGCACCTCTGACTAAGGTGGTTTCCAGACTCTTTTGTAGCCACTAGAGATTATGAACACCTGGAAAAGGGGGAAAGTAAAATTGATTTGGAGATCCTTAAGCAGACTCTTCAAAGGTTGCCCAACAGCACTGCCGTAAGGATAGATCAAATATTTGGGGCTTTGAGATTCTACAGACTGAGGAATAAGAACTGAACATTCATGTCATCTCACGAACACTTTAGATGGCAGGACTCTTTCCTGACCTCTGCACGAGCACAACAGTAGGGGTTTAAGTCTTTATCTTGAGCATATATCAAAGGCTCAGAAAGGTAGAAAAGAGGATCAAATAGGTCCTTAAACCTAATCACAGCTGCTAGGCAGGCAGATATTTCACTTGAGACATCTGTATTAGTAATGGTCTTCTGAGGCCAGAAAGAAGACTGAAAAGCACTTTTTACAAATCCTTTCTTAGAAAGTCCTCTGTAAAGGAGAACGAAAGTGTTCCTCTAGGAAAAAGAAGGATTTGAGTATCAAGCCCATCCATTGTAACAGCTCAAAAAGGCAATGAAAGCAAGAGGGACTATGTTGCACAAGCCTTTTCTAAGTTAATAAATACTTAACTCACATCAGCAGCTTCTACAGAGCACTTCAGTGGGACCAGAATGGAAAGCAAGTGCTCCCCCAGCAAAGGAAAAGCTCTTTGGTTCAGACCTTCAGAGTGTCTTTCCAGTGCATAGAAATTCGTGTGGGTGTGGCAGTATTTGAAAATACTGAGAGGTCTCTTTCACAGAACACAGTCTATACATCTGCCAGACATCCACTCTAGCAGGACTGTGAATTCCCATGTCATGGAGACCCCGCTCTTCCTAGGCATTTCTACTTGCTGCTTCCATGTACTTTGGTAGTTCAGCATTTCTTCTGCCACTAAACTGAAAAACAACTCCCCAAGATGACTGACATCTAATTATTTACATATATTTACAGGCCTTTACACATAGTGTAACATAGAAAGGTGCAGAGGATATGCTGTTACATGATGGACGTGAAGGAACAAACAACACACTGCATTTGTTCATAATGCCTCCCTTTTATTGTCACAAGACCATCCCCCATCCCCTTCCTCAGACACCAAGTGAGACAGACAAGTCACAGAGATGATGATACAGTCTTGTTATTACAACCTTCTAGAGAAAGAAAACCATGTTCTAGTCACGTCACTATTTTCATCAGGAGTCATTGACCCAATCCTGCAGCAGAGAAGATAATTTAAGTTTCAGAAAACCCACCACAAACTGTTGGAAATATTGTAAGTATACCCGGCTCCAATGTGCCTGATTTTCTTCCAATAAGTCAATTATCTTCCTTCCACAAAAAAATCAAGCAAGCATCCCTTGAGTTCCCAAAGGCAATCCTTTGAGAACAATGGACATTTGTGAGACTTCTGTGCTCATTAACTATATGGTAAAGATGGAAAAAAAAAAACATAAACCCTGAAAAATATTTAGCAGTGACTGCAAGTCAGTAAAATCATGACTATCATACAGCTATTATGTTATGCTGATATCTCTCAGTATGTGAAGCTATCAGCTATCAAACATCTGAGCTCAGAAGTACAGCCTCCAACTACAGATCATACATTACACGTCTCTATGCAAACCAGAAAGAATTCACACTCTGCCATTGCTGGTGTCTCTGCAGGGATCCCTCTGTTTCTATGTCTAATTCTGCTTTTGCCCTGTGGCTATGACACAAGAAATGCCAAGCACAGATTTCAATGCACATTATGTAGCGCGGTAAGAGAAGTACCTCATAATGGCCCAGTTTGGAAGTATTTACCAAAAATTTGCTTCCTAATAATGAAGATCTGGGACTTTGACCCTTCTACAGAAGCAAGGAGAGCAAACCATGGCTTTAGGCTTAACCAGTTGTATTGAGCTTAGCACCAGCCCAGTGACTGAGCACATTTGTTATGCTTTATGCCCTCGTAGCCAGCGCTCTCTATAGATTTTTTAACCTTGATTCACCATGTGGAAAGGAACACCTGCCCACTGCATGCTCACTTTTCCTTCACTGTGCCTATCCTTGGCTCAGAATTCACGAGCTGAAAAAGCCAAGCTCAGTTCAGAGCCTGGAATAAAAATAAAACCTCCCTTCAAATGACACAAAGCTGCTTAAAAATGTTAATCTCTCTTATTTTTATGATGTGTTTAATATTAAACGTTCCCATATGGGTACAAGACGGCAAACCATGTCCTTTCCACTTAAATAGCCTGTTTACTTTAAAATCTGAAACTAGCTACAAATTTAAACCCTTTTTGGTTTTGTCCACCTGGAAAAAATTATTAAATTCTTAAGTCTGCATTGTAATAGGAACAAACACTAAAGAGTGTGAATTCTTAAGTTTCAGTATCTGTTTTTAAATTGTTTTGCATGTAAGCTTTTAATTTAGATTTAATAAGATTCTAATTGCATTTTTTCAAAAATACCAGTTGATTAATGAAGACATATTTCTGTAGGATTAATTTACACAGTTTAGACTTTTAAAATATTGTTTTAAATAATAAATTAGTATTTTGTGATTTTGCTACTAAATTTAAATGTAGTTAATATAAAATAATTATAGAATGATTGCAAAAAATGAATTTATTTAAGATTAACCATTCTATGAGAGATGCACATCTCCTGTGTAATTATTTCATGTCATTAAGTGTCTTCAGAAAGCTGTGGGCAATTAAGGTAAGAAGAGTTCTTAATTATAATTTAACATAACGTGCAATTAAAGCCAATCAAAAGTTCTGCTATTTTCCATATAGCTCAGAAACAGGAAGAAAATGTATTAGCATGTTAAATGAAATGGGCTGTGCAGTTTCAATTCTCAGGTCTGTCTCGGCTGCTTTTTGCCACTTCAGCAGTGCAAAAGAGCCAGAGACCAGCAGTCTTGCTCTCCTGATGGTCTTTCCTCAGGGGAAATACTGGATAATTCAAAGCAGGGATAGTGGCTCCATGCCACCTTCTCTTCTTCAGCTGGAGGGTGCAGTATCAATACCACATTCCTCTCTTGCTGCCAGATGTACTCTTCAGGGTCACAAGTAGCCAAGATTAATTTATAATAGCTTTACAGCAGCCTAAAGATCTATAAAGTAATTTTTGCCTTGCTAATCTGGCACTGCCTACTCTGGAGGATCTGGGCCTTTAAGCGCAGTAAGGTCTTAACTAACTGTTGTCTTGGGCTAACTGTAGGCTTTAGACCTGGATTGAAAAGGCATTAAAGTCACCTGGAATCTGTTCCTCACCCACACTGGAAGCTGTGCAGACCCTCAGCGTGTTGTGTGCTCCATGGAAACACAGCTCTTTTGGCAGGCAAGCATCTCCTGGAATAGTTATTGCAGCGGATATTATGGAAGGACTGCACTAGCAGAGAGCTAATGAGATAACTTCTTCCTTCTTTTTCACTAATTTTTTTTATTTTGTCATAAACAATACTTCTTTTCCCACTCACCATTGTCATGACACACCACACTGTACCCCCCCCAAACATTATTTAGAATATTCTCTTCAGGAGTTTGAAGGTAGAAACTGTCTTTTGCTCTGTTCATATTAAGTCACATGTTTTGATTTCTACCATTAAATATATGTCTAAAACATGATCTAAATCAGGCATCCAAAACCACACACAATATTTAACAGGCACTGAGCATTGGAAGAACCAATAAAGGTAACATCTGCCTTTACTCCTGTGAGTAAAACTGCCCCAAAAAGAACAGTATTTCAGAACAGCAGTGGAAGAATGACTTCCCTTAAATGCTTCTAAATATGTTAGAGGCACCTTCTGTACCACCTTACTTTAGTGCTAGTTTATAAGAGAAATGTAATGTTTGACATCTTTATTTGACTTAATACCATTTAATGTCAAAAGTTAAACTTACAAAACTCCTGTATGTGACAAGTAAGCCAAGCACATGTCCTTCTGCACACCATCAAGAATCTCCAAATAGCTGGAAGACTTCTGGTGATCCACATCATCACAGGCTCAGTAACTGCTTGAGACCACACTGATGATGGAGCTGTGTTCCCCTGCCATGAATCACTCTTCAAATAATTAAAACCATCATTCAAGTCAGTACACAACAAAGAATAAAAGCCTGGAACTCTTAGTTTTAATGCCTGATCAAAGCCCTTGCTTCTTGTGCAATGTGGTGGCACTAGCCTGCCAGGCTGCTGAAGGCAGCTATCAACCACTACAAATATGCCAACAGCCCAGTGCAGGTTGGTAATGGTAATAATCATTCACAAAACAGAGGTTTATTTGGAGCTGAAATGCAATTGATGTCATTGTTTTCAAGGCTTTTGAAAATTAATGAAGACTAAGCTAATCAGCCTGCTCTGTCTCTATATTTACTGAAGAGAAACATCTATTTGGGAAAAGATTAATGTGAATGTGGGCATGTTGCTCAATGGAGTAAGGGACTGAGTGACAACAGGCATGAAAAAGGCAGAGGTTCTCCAATCTCTTTTTTTTCTGCTCATTTTTCACCACGCAGATGTGTCCCAGGCAGTGCAGCCCCCGAAGGCTACCAACAGAGTCTATGGGAATGACATGGAATCTGCAGTAGAAGAAGGCAGGGTCAGGGACAACTTCAGTAAACTGAGCACATGCCACCCATGGGAACAGATCAGCTATACTGAAGGGCACTGAGGGAGATGTCTGACATCATTCTAGAAAGAGATGTCATCTTTGAAAGGTCACTGCACTCAGGGGAAGTTCCTGATGACAGAAAACGTGGTCAACATCACACCCATCTTCAGAAGGGGCAAGCAGGGTGACTCAGGTCAAATGGCCTCATCTCAACCCCTGGGCACGTTATGGAGCAAATCCTCTGGGAAGCCATTGCTGATCACATGAAAAGCAAGAAGTCAAAGGGGAATCTAAGCAAGGGCAAATCATGCTTGACCAATCCCACCGATTTCTGTGATGAACTGATCAGCTCCATGGACAATGGAAGAAGAAAAGTTGTTGTACATCTTGGCTTTAGCAAGGCTGATAATGTTCAGTCTTTACTAATAACTGAAGACACTCATCCTCTTTGCAGGTAATATCAGACAATATGCAGGAGCACAGGCTGCAGTTCAGAGGAACTGGACAAGCTGAAGGAATTGCTCTGATAGGAACTTCACGAAGACTAAGGCATATACAAGGTCCTGTATGTGTGAGAGAATAGCTCCAGGCAGCAATAAGGGCTGGGGGTCATCTGGAAAAGCTTGGCAGAAAAGGACTGGTGCATCCTGATGGACAATATGCTGAATGCAAATTGGCAGTGTCCCTTTGCAGCAAAGGAGGCCAACTGAACTGCGTTGGCAAGAATTAATACCAGTTCTGCAAGTCAAAATGTTTGCCTCCATTTGCCCATATGAGACTTCACCTGGGGTAGGGCACCCAGTTTTAGGCTGCTCAGTACCACAAAGACATGGACATGCTGGGATGAGCCCAGTGGACAGCCAGAAGGATGAGCAGGACACCAATGCCCAGGATCCACAAGAGGCTGCCTGAACTGGGTTTGTTCAGTTTTCAGAACAGAAGGCTTGGGTGGACCTTACTGTTGCCAGTAACTAACTCAGGAAAGGGAATAAGAAAGACAGAAGGACCCTCTCCTCATAGGTGTACAGGCATGAAATAAGATGTAAAAGAAGCCACTTGGAGCTCAGCTGAATCAAAAATTCTGATCACATAAAAGGAGAAAACTTTTTACCACAGGCTGATCAAACACTGGAATATGTTTCCCAGGAGATTTTCAAAAACCAGGCTCAACAAGCCCAGAGCAAATGGCCTGGTTTTGAGCCAAGAACTAGATTAGATGAACTCTAGAGTTTGCTTCTAACCTGTACCACTCAGTGGTTCTGTTTTAGGAAAAGACAGCCACAGATGCATTTGTTCCCTGGGGATGCCCATTTTTTTTTGTGGAATATAAATGAAGATGAAGCTGACTAGGTTAGGTGTACACTATCCACATTTAGATGGGGTCAGTTACAAGAGAGAAATATCACTTTTAGAACAGAAAACTTCTGCAAAATTATAACACAATAAAATAGAGACACTGTAGAGCATTACTGTTTAGTAAAGTACATACTGCTAGATACAGTTATCCTTGAAAAAATTCCAAGTTGAAGGCTTCCAGGCTTTAACTCTTAGTTACATTCAAGACAGGAGAAGTCAATGATGGCATGGGCTTACAAAACCAGAAATGTATTTGAAAAATATAATAATTATTATATACTTTATATGTACATATAAAATCCACAATATAGAGAGATATACATCTATAGTTGTGGGTTTCAAATGATTTGAGTAGTATAAAATAATTTTCTGTACAGATCTAAGTGTCATCTTTAAAAACCAGGGATTTCATCACTAACATGACTAGATCCCAATTTAAATAAGAAAGGATCATATTAGATATAGGACGCTTAAAGTAGGAAAATCTTGATTCTGAAGTTTTCTTTCCTCACTTTTTCCCCAGAGTCTATTTCTACTGCTTTTTAGATCTGTTGTACATCAGTATCCCTTTCTCCAAAATATCCTGCAGTGAGGCTGACTGGGAAAGGGCTGTTGGAAAGTTTCAGTCTGTGTGATCAAAGCAGACTACTAAGGTGTGCATTTCGGTTTACTTGGTAAATTGAATTACTTTTTCTAATTTAAATATATTTTCAGGTTTGATTTGGGTAAAGAAGCAGAAATTTTGTCTACAAACTACGGTTTAGACTTGAAAACTATATTTCCTTCTGCTGGTTTCCATCACTTTCCATTGACTGCAGATAACTTCCTGAAGAACTTTTCTCATTATTTAGGCATTTCAGCTCAGTGTGCTTAAGGTGAGGTAGTGTAAACCAAGCCCTACAAGGTTATGTGGCACTATATTGTGATTTTCTGTATCAGAGCTGTGCAATGGGGCCATTTTATTTGATTTATTTTGTTGTTATTTTTAAAAGGAACATCAGAGAGGATGCTGGCTCACATTCTTGACATATTTGATGACCTTATTCTTGCTTGATAGGAGAAAATTCCAAAGAATTACTATTATTATAGCTATTATTAATTTAGTAGTAGTAGTAGTAGTAGTATCATTAGTATTATTAGTATTATTATTACCTATTGCACCTTTCTCTGAGGCATGAAGCATTTCTTGTATGTGTTCTGGGAACAAAATCTGGAAAAAAAATCCCAGGCTCATCCAGAGAGAGGATATTAATGCTAGCTCATTTATGAGCAGCAAAGGGCAACAGTGTACAGCACGTAATTACCTGGACATCTGATTTCTATAATAACCACACCTCAAAACTAAGAAATTGAGCATCTACTTTAAAACTGTGTTTACTTATTCATCAAACCTCAGTATTATGCAGGTTGGAAAATAAAAAAAGCCTTCTACTGGGATTACTTTGTAAATACAGGAATAGATTTGCTGTTGGAATTACAGCCTTTTCAGTAGAGATGCATAATAATAGGAAAGATAAACTCCAGCAGAGCTGTACTGCACCCTACCTCTAGACAGGATAATGGACAAGGTGATGCCTTAGATCCTTCCAGACTTATTTTCCTGATTCATTAATACTACCAATTATCCTTCAGTGTATGTGAATACTACATCTCCTTTTTATGTGCCATGTCAAAACATTTGTTCCATTTAGATCTCCTTCTCTGACATTGCAGTATCACATTTAGTCCTTATTTGCAACTGGTTGTTATGCAAATCTGTGATCATTAGTTTACAGCATGTCTTCTAAAATTTCTAAATACTATACATTTGTTAATTCAGGCTTTCAAACAGTCCCAAATGTTGTTCTCATTTAACCAGAATTATAGACATGTTACAAAGCATCAAATTATCAGATGCCAGAGAACAACTCAGATTGAAGTTCATAGCTAGCTGTGTATGTGGTCACAGATACTGTACCAGTGAATGGTGAATGATTCAGCCTCGCTCTGGGGGGATTATATGCAGGAATCACTGCACAATTCTAAATATTTTAATACCAGAAAAAGGCAGCAGAAAGATGGGTATGTGGAAAAAAAAAACATAAAAATAATTGAACAAATGTGGGGCTTGGTTTATGAAGAGACATTAAAGGAATGATGTTTGATTGTCTCCACAATATCCAAAAGCCATACACTTCAAGTATCTAAAGAGTGTAAACAGCAAGCAAGGGAATAATTAACTAGGCTAGAACAAGAAGGTGTAAGTAAAAATACAGAAAATAAATATATTAGGGGAAATTCTTAACAATGAGATTTGTTAAATACAGATAATATGTGAAGAAAAACAACAGGAGTCTTATTTTCCTTGTAACTTAGAGAGTAAACTGGACAAATCTCTGAAAAAAAATTAATTATCTATGTGGGGCTGGCTGGAAAGAGAGCTTGACAACTATTATTGTTTGATAATATCTTCCTTTGTGGTATTTATAAATCAAAATGCAAAAGACAAGTGGTCACTCGATGAATTGAAATAGACCTTTACCTCAATTAACCCTACTTTCCTAAGATGTTAGAGCAAACAAAACAACACCCTTATGCAAACTATATTTATGAACACCTCCTGAAGACATTTTCTCTCAGATATTTTTCAAAATAATAAAACCAATTGAAAACTGGAATACTTCTGAGACTTTCAAAAGATGGCTTGTGCACTTTAAATGTGCACTGCACATTTAAAACAAACCAACAAACAAAATTGTTCCTACACAATTGTTTAGGACACAAATCTGGAACTACTAACAGAAAACCAGCATCTTCTGCATTTGTAATCCAGAATTCAGGAAGTCTTCCTCTACAGCTTCAGGAATATTCTTTTGTACTTCTCCTTTGCTACTCAGCCCTGCTGTTGTAAGAAAATTTTGTTCCTTGTCAAAAGACTGGAATTTCCATTTATTTGCAAAAGAGGAACTTGATATTCCCACTCCTCTTAAACTGAGCCATATTGTTATTTATTAATTCCCTCTTAGTCCTGCTTCTGTGTTTTAAAGATGGATTAGAAGGTGAAAAAATAAAAATTTACTCTAGGTGAACTCCAGGGAAAATTCTCCTCAAAAAATAAAAAAAAAAAATCTGTTTTGGAAATAATTTGACTCAAACTCAGCCAAATAAAGGACATGGGAAACAGAATGGGTAGGAAGGAACAGTTTGGGTTGGAAGGGGCTTTTGAAGGTCTTCTAGTTCCAATCTCCGTGCAACAAGCCAAGCCACCTTTTACTAAAAACAGGTTGCTCAGAGCCCCATACAGCCTGGCCTTGAATATTTTCAGGGATAGGGCAAGTACCACTACTGTGGGCAACTTATTCCGGTGCATCACTACTTTCACTGTAAAAAGTATCTTCCTTATAGCTAGTCTAAATTGACCCTCATTCAATCTAAAGCCAATCCCCCTTGTGGTATTACCACAGGCCCTGGAAAAAATTCCTCTCCAGCTCTCTTGTAGACCCCCTTTGGTACTGAAGGGGCTATAAGCTCACCCCAGGAAGAGGGGAGGTCAAAGGTCTCACAGAAGTCCTTAGGGAGATTGACTTCCATGCTAATCAATCAGCTACACAACAGTGCAGGAAAGGAGATTATACCAAGAGCTGTCTCATTTGAGAAAATAAAATTCCAGTAGTAAACAAGTACCTCTACAGCTAGGAACCAGGGTCCACAGCCAAAGGAGTGTACAAGTCCAAGGAATTTTGCTGACATGCTGGTACACCCTAGAGTCATGCTCACAGCTTCTGTCAAGGGGTACAGGCTCCAAAATGCTAAATGCTTCTAACAGTATCTAATATAAAAAAAGGAAACCTCTTTTTCCAAAAAACTATTTGAACATAGGCTGAGACTTGTTGCCTCAGTCCACTTACTGAGATTATAGGTACCAACATTCTCCATTCAAACCATTTCTATAAAGCAGAGACTGCTTTTTCAAATTGAAGTATTTTGTGTAATATACAGTGCTCTTATTTTTTAGCTTTTTTTTTTTTTTAACTTTTCAGGCCATCCCAGAAGGAATGAATCTAGTAAGTAAAAGCAGGACAACCAAGTAGAAAAGGAGGAAGAAAGATGTAAGAGAGAAAACAAAAACTGACCACTGAAAATATATTTCAAAATATCAGAAAAAACTAAAAAAAAAAAAATCTGGAGAAGTATCATCAGGATCCAATGAGGGTCTTTCAGTTTACTATCTCATCTCCTGGTGAAACTACTTGCAGAAATCTACCAAAAAACTTCAGTAGAGTAATTAGTCAACAAAAGAGCAAACAGGTGGAAAATCATGACTGAGGAAGAGAATCCATCCTGCCAAGCTGGCATCACATCCATGACCTGCTGGCTCCAGCTGTCTGCAAGGTATAATGCCCACATCCCTAAAAGCAGTTAGTGCACTTAACAGGGCTCAGTGGAAATTAAGCACCTACATAATGGTTAGTCACCTAAATATCTTTGCAGATCCAGGTCTTGTTTCAGCAAAGGGCACAGTAGGGCAGTATTTGTCATGGAAATTGATATTCTCCACATTACCACTGACAGAAATTGCTAAAGAAGGTCCCAAGCTGAGCAGCTTTATTCCATGTATGCACATGTGACCATGTGTATAGCAGCAGCTACTTTTCTGAGCAAATATGCACATTTACACTTGGTTCCCAGGGAAACAATTACAAGAACACTGAAATACGGAAAGATTCTTGCTGTATCAGGTGTTTTCATAATAGAAAGTTTGTCCGTAAACATAGTCCTCAAAAAAAAAAAAAAGAAAATAAAGAAGTGTGACTCAAGGTAAAAAGCATCCAGGGCAGAACAGAAAGTAAGCTGACAACCCAGTGAACCCAAACAGCCCCCAAAGATGTGTCTGCCAGCAGAGCCAGCCATGGCGTCAGCCAAAGAACTCAGCCACAAAGCCAGACACGGCTGCTGGAAAAACACATTCCAGGTCCTACAAACTGCTGCCAAGTCCACCCCATGATTATAGTCACGGACTTTGGAGAACCCAGAGGAAGAAGGTGAAAAGGAATAGGATCAACATTGCCTACAGGGAGAAGAGGCAGTGCTAAGGTAACACAAAAATTACTGGTTAGTCCGGTCTGACTTTGTTCTTGCCCTACTTTAATGAAGAGTCTAGCTACGGTCTTTCAAGGTTTAAAGGAGACTTTGTAATTTTTGGCAACAAATCTAGTTTTCATATCAAACATGATAATGGCCTTACATTATGTGGATTTATGGCCCAATGGATTCCAAAGTGGTTTACATACTTCAGCTGAGACATGGCCAGTGTACACAGGGACCTCTTCATCCACCACTGAAATGTGCTCAGCCTCTAACACAACCTGTCTCAAATACTTAGCAAAGCACAGAAGCACTTCACAGTGTTTTAGGCCAGGATATAGTGAATGCTTTGCATTACTGAATCTGAACAGGAAGAAGGAACTGACATAATTATGTGAGCAGATATTCAGCTGCACTCACACTCCTGCTCTACACCTGCTCTTAAACTCTTACTACAGTGCCTTTTAGTGTTACAGTTTGATGACCTTTCTTTTTCAAAGTCTCTTTGGGTAATGTCCTCAGCTACACAGTTGGATTCTCCTTCTCATGTGACTGGTGTATCTACTGGACTCACCAGTGGTTATCCCTTCACATACATGTCCCGGTGCGGTTCCCAGCCAGATTCAACTTCTGCTGGGACAGAAATATATAAAGGCCAATAAAATTCTGAGTGATCTAGTAGATCTCTTCCCCTTTGGTTATTTACTGCACAGTGATAATTTACCATATACAATGCTTTCTTTCATAGGCATTGATGCATTTGATGTCCACAAAAATAGAAAAAACACAAACCAAAAAAACAAAAAAAAAACAACCCAAACCACCTTTTCACAAGCATTACAAAGTTTTTCAGGCCCAATGTCAACATAAACATTCATCTTAGCCATAATTTGATTTCTTTCCCTAATTCTATAACAAAATGATCATTTTTACTTTAAAATCTCTATTAAACATGTAAATCTTGTGGCCTTTTCAAAGTCAAGAGAACGGCAAATTATTTAATCCCTTAAAAAAGAAGTTTTGTAAAGCTAAGCAGATTTATTTGTGCAACATCTAGAAAGTTTGATGGATTTTGAAATGAGACAAAATATCTAATGCAGATTTTCAGGCAAAGCAACAACAGAATCAAAGATATTCTAAACAAAATAAAATCAAACACACTTTTAAACTTCACCTCCAAGACAGGGATATAGGAACACATTTCCCTTCAAGGGATGCTAGAGAAAAAATATTTCCAATTTCAGTTGTTTTAAACTTTCTTTTTCCTCTCACTTTAAGTATTTTCTCTAGCAACAGGGCTGATTTTTACAGCTGTCACTCACTGCATCCAAAAGTCACCCATCCAGTGCCACTATGGACTCATATCAGGATAATCATTTTAAGAATGTCAGACTCTGATTTTTTTATATTTTTAGCTTTTGAAAAACAGATGGTGTTTTCCAAAGGTAAAATGTTTCTGGTCCTGTGTGAGAAAGAAATATTAACTGTCACTGACTGAAAATTTCATCCTAATACTGAGCAGATGGTCCCACCCCTTTCAGTTCACCTGAATGTGTCACACAGTCCTACACTGTGCATCCAAGAACAGACCCAGGCCTTCTTCATATAGTAGATACACTATCACTTCACAAGGACCAGGTAGGAAATCTGTAACAGTCTAGAGGAGGTGATAAAAATATGACAAAATTGACTACATTTGCCTCAGGAAACTTCTACAAATCAGGTGCATGTTAGCCTTGGAAACTTCTTTCAGAAGCTCATACATACTAGAAAATCTGAAATAAAACTATTTATTATACCTCTTAACAATGTCATTACACATCTAGTAAAAACAAACAGATGAAAAAGTCAAGCCTGTCAATCTCAAA
The DNA here is from genome assembly GCF_049639895.1 of Pseudopodoces humilis. Taxonomy (NCBI): domain Eukaryota; kingdom Metazoa; phylum Chordata; class Aves; order Passeriformes; family Paridae; genus Pseudopodoces; species Pseudopodoces humilis. Next base: position 79,530,703 of record NC_142202.1, on the reverse strand, counting down.
CTGGGATGTATCTCTATGCTCTTATTTTCCTTAAAAACCTTCTTATACCCAAAAAGTGAGAAGAACGTGCTAGGCCTGGATCCCATGGTCTGACTTCTCAGGTCTTTAACTCACACCCAGTTACTCCTGTGCCAGGCTCAGCAGGTTGAACTTGGCTGACTCCTGGGAGTGCAGCACACCAATCAGGCACCAGGGCCCTGGTTTCATTTGCAGATATCCAGAGATGGAGACACCAACGTTCCACACAGTGGTATTTTCCTAAGGTTAGTCTTTTCCCTGTTAAAACCTTGTGTCTTATTTCCAATATGACTTTGTCTGGCTTCAGTTCCAGGCTATTGGTTTTCATTATTCCTTGGGCAAATAAACCTCTTCATAATCATACACACAGATACACAGCCCAAGATACTCCTATCTTGATTTCTCTGCAGCTCCCAGAGATCTGAACAGATGGCAAAGGCAGTTTAGCTCATGTGTTGAAAAGGGGAAAGCCCAGCTAGGGAAAATATTGCACTTAAGAAAGTTTTTTGTTTGTTTTGGTTTTTTGGTTTTGTTTGTTTGCTTGTTTTTAAGAAGACAACAGCACCCCCAAAGACATGCAGCATTTTGAGACTAAATTTGAGTCTTTTGTTGAACTGCTCACCACCAGCTTCTTGCTGAAGAGCTGTCTCCACAGAATTCCTCCCCACAGCCGCTATTGGTGAAAATACTTTTCCTGCTCCAATTTCTCTTTATGGGGGATCCAAGTTTCTTCCTTGGCTTGCCACGTTTCAAAGGGAATTATACAATGCCAATCTCTTCCAGTGCTTCTTTGTTGGACTGCTACTCTTAGCTGAGGTGGCTGTAGAAAATCACACCAGCATTTTAATGAGGAATTCAGAGAAGTTAAAAGACCTTTCCATTGGTGTTTAAATCTCACACAAACACCAGGCTGTAGCTGTAGTCTTTGCTGCTTACGGATAAATGTATTATTTCAGAACACGGCCAAGAACTCCTTCTAGGAGGTCCTGCAGGAGTGGAGCCAACAAGTGATTATGAAAGGCAGCCTAAAAAACATTTGACACTGTTTTCTGCCTACGCTTAACAAGCACCTCGTAGTTCGGGCTGCAGTTTGCACGATTTTGGCTTTTAGAAAATATGAAACACCTTAGTAGATGGATTTTACGTCTAGGAGATTCCATCTGAGGCACTGAACCCACCCAGTTTTATTACTTTCAAAAGGTTGGGAAAAGCTTCAAAGTCACATCTGACAACTTCATGAATTTATTCTAAAAAACTATCTGGAACTTTGGCATCCATGCACTTTTTTTTAAAAATAAACACATACAAAAAAGAACTGCACTTCAAATAAATCTCACTAGACTTATTTGCTTAAGCTAAAATCAATGAATTTGTTTATTATTATGTATTTCATTTCCTTTGAATAAGTAAGCCTTTATTTACTACCTTTTGAGATACTACTCAGTATGTCACTCACAACTGTAGTCTGCCTTGTGATCCAGTCACTGGGATGGGAGAACCAGCTGGCAGCTGAGAACACTTGAATGAAATAAAAGCCAAGAGCAGAAGCTGCAGACTGGGCAGAGCAACAAAGGTGAAGAGAAGGGCATCATCCATTCTGGGAGAGAAGCCGGGACCACTGTCAAGAACAAACTTTTGAGGACTGCAGATAGATTGTCCCCCTGTCCATGTCTTTTCTCATTATTTTAATGAGACACCCAGGACTTGACCCACAAAGGGACTCAGGTAAATGATGACCATCTTATACACTGCATGGCCATTAGGATCAATTCCACAGCACTGAACAGCCACTGGTGCTCTCTACACTCTGCACAGGGCAATCAAGCAGGCGAAGATTGGATCGAGAATGGGGTCATACTGGAAAACCAACAGAAAGTGCTACAGAGAAACGTCTTATACCCTGCCCATTTAGGATTTTAATTTCATGTAAAATAGTGTAGACCCCTAAAAGACTTGATTAGAGCTCAGCTCTGGTCTCGCCCAAATAACATTCACTTACTCAGATGCAAAGACACCTATCAAGTTATATGATATTTGCATTTATTTCTAGAGAGCAGTCCAGCTTCAAAAGGAAGGTTGAAAACTGACTCTTACAGTGTTAAGTTGGTCAATATACTTCTCCATCAGAGTTCTTCTGGAAGAAGAACTAACCTAGGTTTCCCACTCTTTAGCAGAGAACAGCAGCATATTTGTGAACTGATGCTGACTGCTAGTTTATTTGTCCTGACCACACTGGTCTGTCCTGGAGGTGTCCATCAGAGGAGCACCACCAAATCTGAGGACACCCAAGTGATGGAGGTGGTGTACCCTGATAAGAAAGGCAAGAGGTACTCTGCTGATGTATTACCTGCTGCCCACAACCTTAGCCCAGAGGGACTAAATCGAAGGAATAGGAAGGAAATAAAAGCCTTTTGTGACATCTGACCTCAGCATCTGAGAAAAGTAGGTGCTCATCCACAGGATGAGATCAATAGAAATATGGGGGCAAGGGACAAAAGAGAAAGAGCAAGCAGAGGAAGGCACTACAATGCAGGAAGAAAGGGAGAAAAGTGAACAAATGACAAAAGGATCATGACAAATTTCCACACAAACTTGAAGTCACAAATGAGAAAAGATGAAATCAGAAGCTCCCTTTGAGACCATTAAGGAAGAAGGAGTCTGGACAAACAATCTAATAAACGAGAGGCAAGGCTGGACTTGGGCAGGCCTTCAACATTTAATTAAGAATGGAGCAGGCTGACTCCATCCAAGAAGGAGCTCAGAGGCTAAAAAAAAGAATGGAGAACAACATATACCAAGGAATCATGTAGAGTTACTAGCCCTCTGTTCAGAGATTTGAGCCTGGCAGCTCAGACAACCAGTGACTGAAATACCTCAAAGAGATGCACAGGAGAGCAAGACCACTGGAAGCACAATTACTAAGCAGAAATCCAGATAGAAAAAAGTCAGCAAGCCAGACAATGATGTGAAGAAAGAGCTCAACTTCGCCCATGCAATAGACACATTTTTTTGGGCCAGTAAGCTTTCCAGCATTCCAACACTTCTTGTCCTCTGGAATCTGGTATCAGAAAATATGACTAATTCAAGAATTTCAGGTAGAGAACAATTGCAGTTGGCACTGCTGCATTTCTAAAAATATGCATTACTAAACCAAAAGTGCACAAAGTCTCAACGAAGTTGCTATGCTACTCTACATTCAAAATTAATCATTACAAAACTACCTGCAGGAACCAGATAGTGATTTCCACCATCATACTCCAAAGTCTGCAGTTTCCTGGGCCTAGCTGAGTTATCCCTAATAGCCTAGGAACAGGTTAGCTCTAGACTGTTTTAAATCCTCATTCTTGAATTCAAATACAAGACTCAGCAATTTGTCATCAAGTTGATTAAGCTTTCACCCTCCTACCTGCTACCCCTGGATACGCAACTAAACATATTACCGCTGAAAATAAACCAAAATGATTGGTAGACTGTGGAAGTGAAATTATAAGTAATTGAGCATGTCTTGCAAAATAAGGTGAATAATATATGCAGCTAGTTAGGACAAGTATGCCTGAGGATTCTCATTTGGGGTGCTAAGACAGTTATTTATTTGTTACACAGTTCACAACGAGTTGCTAGCTTACCTTGTTCTCTCTTCTTTATTTCCTTTTTTCATTTTATGTGAAATGTCAGGACAGATACCCTTTTCAAGTTTGGAGAGGAGGACAAAAGTTTTGTTTCTTGAAAATGTTCTGTCCTTTTTGTTCATGTATGTAATGCCTAATGTAGGTCTGTAATGGAAAATATGGTTAAAATATTTTCTAGAGGAAAAGGTCAGCCTAAACAAGAAAGAAGGATGAGCTCATATTTCTGACAGCTCAGATACAAGCAAATCTTTGCACCAATAAGTTATGTCATCTGTTAAATTCACATAAGCAGAATGCCTCTGTAGATTTTGCACTGTTATGACAAGACTGTAGAGGACAAGGGTAAATATTCCATATGAAAAGCTATCTATACAAGGTTACTTGTATCTATTATTGTCTTTAAATAAATCAACTGAGAATTAAAGCCAGCATGGTTTTCTGTTCTGTCTTCAGAGACATAAGCTGTGCCACATGAAAAAACGCAGTAAGCATAAATATATATTTGGCCAGAATAACACTGAAAGCCATACCTTAGTATCTTACTCACTGAGATACCGTCCATCCTGACCTTGGCTACAGCTTCATATTTTACACACTATTACTGTCATAGTAACAGACAGAGCCAACAATAATTTGCTCATACAATTTACAATACATTGTCTCCCAGCCACACTGAGGTCTCTTTAACCACCAGCAGATGTGTTGTTTGTATTAGCTATATTTGAACAAAGCAGAGTCTATTCAGCCCTAAACTCCCAATGGCTGGTTGGCTGTGTCTTGAGTTTAGAGTATAGATAATTTGGTGCTCATTCCATTGTAACTAATTACGGCACAGCTGAGGAGACCCAGAAGTCTTAGCCCACAACCTGCTGATTAAATTTCATGTGCTTCTCCCCTTGGTGGCATCTGAGTTTTAGGAGTCTGCACTCAGAAAGGTTAATTGGTAATTAACACTGTAGATGTTCTGTGATGTTCAATTCTTAAGGTTCTTTCTATGTGAATAATAACCAAAATTTCTTTCACTATAACATTAAAATATTAAATGTCACTTATTAAATTCTCGGTATTTATGCTTCAAAATCAAGCCACAAACTTGTACAAAAATTTATATATTCATATTAATATTCCTGAAAAATAAACAAATGCTAAGAAGAAAAACACCATCACTGCTGTCCCACATGAAAGACAGAAGAGCTGTGGTATTCATTAATGTGTAGGTATGCACCTACTTCTATAAGCAAAGACACTAAAGAAGAAAAAAAAAAGAAAGAAAGCCTTTGTTCTAAGTTTGGGTTTTTGATACAGCAATACAAATGTACCCAGCACAGTGCAATAAAGAATAAAGTTTAAATTACATTTTTTTTCTGGATATAAAGCCATTCTGAAAACAGGTTGATACTAACACTCGGTTAGGATCAGCAAATAACCTAAACTAGTAATCCCTGAACTCAAATTTATTTGGACAGAAAAGCTGTGTAGCTTCAAGGATCAGTAGGCTGAGAGGTATGACTACTATTTTTAACAGCCGAAGTAGACAAAGAATTGCCTTCTCATAAGGTTCCCCAGAAAACTTTTGCTTCCTATTAAAAGAATATGAAGGAAAGAGAAACAGCTCAGAAAACTGCAACATATTTTACCCTTTTTTTGCTAATTTTTGCTCTTTTACTTTTCAGAATAAGACAAGGAACAAGGCAAGTCTGAAATAAATGGAGCTGACTTAGGCTGTCTGTATGTTCCTCTGCTTATTTACCCCTTTTTCTATCACTATTCTCCACATTTTACCCACCATACTGCCTTTTCTTTTTAATACCTTTATCCCATTGTTTATTTCCCTTCCTGGTATCCATAACATCCATCTTTGACATCTGGTTATTAAACCTACCATTATAGCAGAATGTAAAACATGGAGTTTATAAAACTTGTTGCTTATTTTGATGGTGTGGCTCCACAGCCCAAAGATTTTGCTTTTAAGCCTGACATATCTATTCTGCAAGGGATTCATACAGCTGTAGAGATGTTCTTATGCTTACTAGAAAATGAGAAATTTAGGTTCAGAACTTCCCCTTCTTCTTGCTGCCTCCACAGGAGATAGTATTTCTCTAAGCTGATCCCCAGCTGCTTTATTGGACCCTTGAGTCCATTGCCAGATAATACATAACCCCAAACAGCCTTAAGTTTGCTGGAAGTTCCTGAAGGGTCTGGATGCAGGAACTCTGCAACTCAGAGAAAGGCAGCTTTATACTTCCTCCCCTGGGTGCCCTTTTTGCTCTTTGGACATAATAGAGCATCCGGACTTCATATTTCACTCTTTTCTCTCTGCTTCCCTTTCTGGAATGCCAATGTATGTCAGGCCTTATGTCTAAAAATCTAGGTGAATTTGCTATAAAGTTAGATGTTGGTTTAATTACTGCAGACTGCATGTTCAATCCTTCTGCTGCTTCGCTCCAAAGAATCACAATGCCTGAACTGTCAAGCATTGGCAATGGTTCTCTAGGATCTTTTGTTCTTATATAATAATATTCATCTTAGTTGTGATGATTATGCAACAAAGGTCCTTATTCCTTTTCTTAAGATGGCTTTGCTTAGTTCCAAAACATCTCCAAATTTTCTGAACTTCAGGGTAGTAATTGTCATCGGAATAGATAATTTTGCTCTTATACAGCTCTTCATTGTTCTTCCCAGCTGCCTGTAAAAAATCATTGCTGAGTCTGATAATTCTAGAAACAGAAAACAACATATCTTGAGGGGTTTTGTGCTTCTGCCCTATAGGATCTTTACATAAGCCTATCAAAATGTAAGAATTGTGTAAGTGACAGAGACAACATTCCCACATTTTAGTTATTTTCTGTGTTTTTAGGAATGCCATAAATCCTGTCATTGCTTCTCCTTTGAGCAGTTTTCTAAATCACCACATTTTATTCTTTGGAGCCTGTTCTGTTTTACCAGGAAAAATGAGATGTGTATTCCCTGCACAAGGTTAATCGATAAAATCTTTACAGTCTCTTCTCATCTGGCCAGCTTCACTTTAATTTCAGTAACAGCGCTGTCAGCTCACTCAGAGAGGCAGTTTAAGCTTTCTGAAGCCTTTGTACTTCATTTCCCCATTCCTTTACTCTTTATTGCTAACCCTTTTGAATGTATTATCCAAGTTTCTGATAGGCAATGGTTTTCACAAAACCCAGTCTCTTCAAGTCATGTTACCTCATGAAAACCTCCATTTTTAAGAGTACCTGTTAACCCTCAAGGGTGTGGAGGATTACTTGGAAAGCATGTTTTATGTACATGAAATACTGAAAAAACAGGGTACAAATATATTCAAATGTGTACTGTTTCTTAAAGTTCTTCTTCTTAATCTTGTGATTTTTGAGCTCTGATTCATGATTTTCGAATGCCTGAGACTGGCAGTAATATTTGTTCCCAAAAGTAGAGCAAATTTTCTTTTTGGCCAGCTGAGTACCTCAGAACAGTTCTGGACTAGAGTCACTCTGTATCTCACCACTTAAGCCACTCTCCCCAGCAGTTGCTTAATACCATACTTCACCTTCCTTTCTGATGGAAAAGACTCTTACGAGTGTTCCAAGTCCTTTCACATCCGTTTTTTCACCATCTAAGTGTTGAAGAGGATAAAGTGTGGCAGGCAACATTTATTTTAAAGACATATTTTCCAATATCAGTCACATTTACACATGCATCTCTGCAGCTCATACACGGAGACACATCAGCAGACTGAGTGCTGCAAGAGCAGCAATGAATGCTCAAGGACAGTCAGGATTTCTTTCTTCCAGACTGTTTGGTGCTTGTGCTAAATACCTCAACACAGCCGGAGATTTGATGAAGCTGAATGTTTTGGACAATATTGTGGAAGGCTGACAACATCACCCTTAAAATTAAAAAAAAAAGCATGAAATATTATATTAAATTTTATGATTCTGAGAAAAGTAAGCTATTTATTCAGGATAAGTTTTATGACTGAAATAGATTTTTTTAATTAGCAATTTCACTGTACTTTATAGATTTTTTTAATTAGCAATTTCACTGTACTTTATTTTTTCAGATCCATCTGTCTGAAAAAATAAATGGAACAAGAACTGAAACGGTGCACATTACTTTAGCAAGGTACCAGGGTGGTTTAAAATTTGTAATATTAATGCACTAAAAATATCTACTCTTTTTCCAGTCCTGTCATTGTAATATTTGTGTACCTGAGATTTTATAGTCATAGCATTCTAATTTTTAATTAAGGAAACTAAGAATAAGCTTAAATAATGGACATTAAAAACAAGGAAGCAAGAACAGTTAATCAAACATAACTCAAATTTAATCTTCCTTCTATCATGGCCTGAAGATTACTGCATAGGCAATAAACTCAAATAAAAATGACCCTAGACAGACCTGACAGGAAAGCTGGGAGCTGAGTTGTGAAACATTGAAAGTAGTGCAAACACGAAAGCATGAAAAGGCCTCTTGGGCAAGTCTGTAAAAGATATTTTTAAATACAACCTGAGAAGATCTGGGAATCACTGAAGAAATTTAAAATCATCACCAGGGAAGGTAGGATACCCTCACACTTAATGATCAGATCCACAGAAGATTACAAAATACAAAAGCTACAAATCCAGGAAATCTGAACTGACAGACTAGTTAGAACTGGGAGACTACAGCAGGTGTTATGACAGTACCAACACATCCTTGTCTTGTTCCTGCTCATTTTTAATATATGCTTACAGCCAGGACAGTGGTAAAGGAGCCCTTGCTCTGATCTGCTAAGAAAAATCTCATTGCTTTATGACTTAAGCACAGATATTATGCATTTGTATCAACCTGTTGGACTACTGAGCAATCCACTGCAATGATTTTTCCAAATTACTTCTAAATGGAATGAATATCCAACAAATTTTACATTCTGCAGCATCACACACCTAAATTTTTATTAAAATAAATTGTTATTCCAATAGTCATAGATTTAATCTTTAAAAAGAAAGAAATTTATTTCCAAAATATTCCTTTTAAATGAAAAAAATCCTTCAAAGTGAAGGTTTGTCTTTAAATAAATAACAAATTTTAAGGAAATTAGGATACAATGTGTTTTAAAATCTACAGCTTGGTGTGTTAAATAGCAAATACATAATCCAAGAATAGATCTTTTTCTGTTCCCAGTTGTCTAGAAGTAAAGTCAAAAATGTTTCTAAACAGCAGGATTAAAATACTTGACATTACTTATTATGCAGCTAGCAGCTGTACTATCATCTGCAAGCTTAGCTTTTCCAAGTGATTAGAGCTACATATTACAAAATCATGGTCTGTTTACTTTTCTATCTAATACCTTTAATTTGCAGTCTGAATAGAAGTGCTTTAGGTTCCAACTTAAATAACAGTTGGTTTTGAAGCTGTAGCCTCAAGCACTTTAATCATGTGCTATATGGAACAAGCTCTAAATATTAAGGAGAATATGAGCTCCACCAGCTAAATAAAAGGTTAGGATCCAGCAATACATCTCTGCAAACACAAGCTAAATCTCACTCTCTGTGTGACCTTGAGCAAGCTACTTGATCTTTTTGTGCCTTGACAAGACAATTATCAAAACTTGGACTTCTCTGACTAACAGATGTTTCTGTGCATCAGCATAGAGAATACTAGGGTAAACACATTACTGAAAACATTCATGACAATAAAACGATGCGGAACCAAATTTCTTTCATTCCCTGTGATTTGCATCTTCATAATTCTTACCGCACTCACAGACAAAGCCACTTAAACCATGAGATCACTTGTTTTCCAACAAATTAAGTCCCAATACTTGCCAATCATTCTGCTTCAGAGGTCAACAAAGATAAAGTTCTTCTCTTCCTTGCATAGATCCTTAAGACCATTAGAATTATATCTATTTGCAAGAAGTACTCACAAAGCTAACAAGTTCCAAATGTTTCCTTTTCTTAAATGTGTGTTTGCTTCAAATCACATGTTTTTAATTTGCACAAACTCCCCACTTCTTATCTCAAGTATATGATGTCCAAAGGATAACATAACTAACACAAGTTAGAAAATATTTTTTTTACTATCACAAACTGTTGAGCTAGACAAGAAAAACACTACCTTCTCATTACCAAATTATGAAGTCAGTAGTACCAGACTTCATAATAAATAAACTCCATAAGTAAAATACTAATTGCAGAGAGTATCATTAGTAGACATGATTACTTAAAATAGGCCTAGCCATAATTAACACTAAATACACCATGGTAAAAGGTTTGAATACCTTGGAGTCACAATCCCACTTACCTAATCAGTGTAGGTTTATTGCATACTATCCCAAAGTGATCATTCAAAGGTTATGTGCTCATTCAAGGCTCACCTTCAGTTCTAGGTGTATTGAAAAGGGGGAGGGCAATGCTTCTGAGGGTGGGACATCCCACTCCAGACCAGCTGATTAAAGTAACCTGTGTCGGTGCAGAGACAGTCCAGATGAAACTCCTAGTTGAGTTAGCAGGTTGAACACCTAAATTCAAGTGAGAAAACTGCCAGCCAAATGTGGGAATTCTTAATGATACCAGGCAAAGAATGTAAAAATTAACCAAGGTCAATAAGTTTGTTAGATAGCAAAATACTTCTAGGTCTCTGCTTCTTTTATGTGTAATGCTTGGTCATTCTTGCTTGGTAGAAAGAAATTTGAAGCATCTTAAAACTATATGGTTTCTGGATTTTTTAAATTTATAAATATATATAAATTTATATTATAGCTCTGTTTAAACAGAGGGTTGGTTTGGAGAGTTTTGAGGGGATGTTTTTGCTTTGTTTAACATAAAAAAATCCACTAAAAATTATTACTTCTGCTTAGGGCTATTATATGTGAATCCATATTTTCCTAAGGATTCAAACTTGTTAAACAACCTTTCTAAGGTTGTTTAACAGTTTGGCTTTGTAAAATGAGGTATAAAATTCAGGTATAAAATACTATAGGGATAAACCAGAATCTCTCTGGTGTCTCAGACTGATTCCAGAAGATCATCCAACAACAGCAATGATATGTAATGTATCATATATGCATCTTGTCATATCACAGCAAGAACCTATTTCATACCAAAAGGAATCTAAAGAGATTTTGGCAAGGAAACAAGAGATTCTCAGGACATGTAAGCCAGTGAGGCTCTGATGGCATCCATTCTTCCAACAAATTCATGGGGACTAGAACTAGCTGTAGAGCTGGAAAGGAAAGATAAAAGGGTAATTTAAAAGAATCTATGAGCAGCATTGATGGAATTATGCTTTCAGTTTGAGTCTGGTATGAACGCTAAAGAGGTTTTCTCCAGACAAGTGGCAATTTTTTTCTTTGCCACTCATATCAAAATAGCTCCAGAAATTTGCACTTAGCTCTAGCTGCAACGTCATGAGTTTTCTCTCCATTCTTATCTATCCTTAGATACATTGAAAACCTAACAATGCCAAGTGCTTGAAAGATGTCTTCACAAGACAGTTTCCAGCACATAATATTGTCAAGGCTCTCTAGTCTTTCACCCATTTCCATACAGTGAATGAAATACTGACATATAAAGATATTAATCCAAGAAACATTTTTTGCACTTCTAGGTTAAAGGAACCTCACAATAAAACCCTGCTGTATGTCAATATCACACAGGCAGTTGTCATTACAACTAGCTCTGTCCAGATTTTTTTTACTGTGATCAGAGCTGGAAAACCTGAAGCCTTTTGCCATACCTCTCAAGGAAAGAAAAGAAAAAAGACAAAACAACCAAAAACCTGATTTATCTTTCCCAAAGCTGTAAATGCAAAGTGATGCTAGTTAGCAGGTTTCTAATGAGCCTTATGAATAATTAATCAATTCCTTCTGGGACAAAACAAATTTTCAGACATCAGTTATACTGTGACTAGGGGAAGAGTTAGGTTTTGAGGGGATTTTTTTAAGCCAGTAAGAGTATATGGACTGTTCCTATGGATTGGCTTCACCTTGCTGTACATGGAAATAAAACATACAGGTTTTCCCTGTGCAGAGAAGACCCAATTTAAATGTAATATTTTTTTTCTTTGAGAGCCCCACTGGAAGGCAACTTCATCAAGTCTCCTCCACAGTCACCTCCTGGACCTGGCCAAGTAGGCAACCCCAGGTCTACAGGAGGAGGATAAATGACAGCGAGGCTCATAGTAAACTCAGGGTGGAAGTGATGTGAATTCCCTCTTTCACCCCCCTTTTTGAATAGAACCCAGCATACCAGGAAGCTCCCACCATTTCCCTGGACACTCAGTGTCCCCTACCCCATCTTTTAGCAATCTCTTTCCCAGCCTTTATGCCATGTAATTTCAGCTTTTATCAGCTCTCCTCCTGGCTTAAGCAGTTTCTTGCTTCTTGGCCCCTTCTCAATTGGTAAAGACTTGACTAGGACTGAACATTAGTCCTGAAATGAAATGGACAAAATAACCACAATGTAGTGGTTACAGATGCTCTTCTAACTTACAGTCTAAATGTACTTGTACCACTTTGTAGCCCTGTGCCTTCCTTCCAAAGTTAGGTAAGACTGAGTAGTTAGTTCCCAGCTGTGTTAATCCTCTATTGTCCTAACCCACAAAATACATCTGTGAACTGTTTACATCCCTTGTCAGCCTTCATCCATCAGATTAAATATCAATTATTTTTAATCTGCCCTCCTGAAGTAGGCTTCCTCTTCCACCCTCCTTTGCACCTGTTCCAATTTGAATAGTTTTTGTGTTTTTTAACATAAGCAGATAAAATTGTATGCAAATTCAGCTAAGGTCATATTGCTACCACACAGAAAACTTCCTCTTTTGTTTAATGCTTCTGCTAGCAATATTCTGCCTGAGATTTATATTTACTTTTTTCCCAGCTGTGCCACATCCTTGGCTCAGTCAGAAACTTTTGTCTTTCCCTGCTTTCAACTGCAGCTTCCTGCTTCACATAAAATTTAAGAGAAGCTATGGCAATGAATTGAAATGTGTTTAATAATGTCTTGCTCCACTTAATTTAGTCACAATGAAGATTAAATGTTATTTATAGTGCTATTTTACTTGTTTAGATTAGAAGAATTTCTTATTCTTGAAATTCTAATAACTCAAAAATTATGCCAACAGTTATAAACCAAATGCAGGCTGAAGAGCAGGCATCTGTGCTGGTCTGGGACTGCTGTTCCAGAAGCTTCAGCTTTGCTACTGCCAGCTTCAAAGCCTGACTACAGTTTCAAAGATGTCATCATCTTGCTGTAAAAATTAAGGCTATTTTAAGAGGTTCCTCAGCTGTTTATAGGGATTCAGCTCTCAGCACAGTCAACTCAAGAGGTGGGAGCACACGTCAGAGGACATCTCTGGCCTTCTCAGATGTGTATTGGACTTTCCCTCGGTGAACATTCAGTATCCTGAGATATCTGAGTGCTATCATGGAAATTAGCAATGAGCTGAGCACCGAAAGCCACAATCATGCTAAACTAACTGGTTGAAACATGAGGTTCCTTGTTTTTTCATATTTCTTGAAAAGGTCATGGCAAAATGACAGATTTACAGATCAGATAATCTTTCTCCAGCTGTTGCTGAAGCTGTGTCTCCTCCCATGGCCAGTTAATTCAGCATTGTGGCTGTGAAGCATTAGTAGATCAGCAAACCCAGGGATCAAAGCCTTTCATAGATTATGATGCCAGGTAGATTATCCTTCATAATAGATAAAATTACTCAAATCTATACATCTCACAGCTGAAGGAGCTTTATCAGTGCTGTTTAACTTTTCCAGAAAGTGCAGAATTTCCTCTATAATTTTACTGGCTCATTTTGCTGATTTCTGGAGTGTGTGCACATTAGGAAGCTGGCCTTCCAGGCCATGTTCTCAATTTTGTTCTTACTTTCCACCAATGATTCGTCACTGGATAAAACATCAGAGCCCTGGGACCATGATCTGAAATCCCAGTTCTGCCCTTGGCCCAAGCAGAGTAGAGAACTAGTCAGGTTCCCTTCTGCCTCCTGCTCTCCACCTCCTACTTCTCAACCGAGTGTTTTTAGCACTAGCCCATCATGCAAGAGGCAGATGGCAGCGTGTCAGATGAGGAAAGTTGCCTCCCTGACCACATATGGTACCAAAATGCCTAGAATTTGAATATCAGGACAGTGTTAAGTGGGAAATAAACTCCTCTCTTGAATGAGTGAGAAATAGATTCAAGACTAGATATGAGCGACTAAATGAAAGTGTTCCGGCTGTCTGGGTTGGTGTCTAATAAATCTGCTTTCCTATGGGGTTGTCATGCAAAAAAAGTAGGTAGATTGGATGACCACTTGGCCTGTTCCAGAATATTTCTGCCTTTTATCACTCTGCTGCAAGGGTTAATATGATACGGGCTGTAATGAGCTGGCCAGTTCCTGACATGAACAGAAACTGATTGATTATATACATAGTACACTAACTCTCTGCAGATGATAATGGCCATTCATGTATCATGCATTCAGCAATCACCAACATCTTTAATACAGATGTAAACCTTTGTATTGATGCCAGTTAAGCTACAATGAAGAGAGAAAGAATGTCAGAGAACATTCATTTTATTTCAAAGGGTCACTCCCAGCAGTGCAGCATGCCATTTTGTGCTGCCGTTGTTTCTCAGAAACATAATTCCCAGGAATGTACTGTTCCTAGTTTCAGAAGTAGGGACACAATTAAACAGAGGAATACTGCAAACATAAAATCCATTGCTGCACAGCTCTCATTCTTTATGCAACAGAATGACAATGCAATAGTGTTTGTGACAAGATGTCAAAGGGGAGAGGGTGACCACTGTTCCCTGCTGGACCATTTAGGATGAGCTGGACACTAAATTAGTTCCAGTGCGCTTTTCTGCATGTTCATAAGATACATTTGCAAGTACAATGTCATGGCATTTTCAGAGTAACCTCAGATCCTCCTGGAATCAATGAGAGACACAGGTAGATATTACAAAACAAATCTGAAGATTATGCAGAAGAATAACTCAAGGAGAAACCTGTGCAGAGAATGGAAAAGAGGTGCAAGTTGAAAAGGGGATAATGTGCAAAAGAAACAAGAAATGTTCAAGAGCAAAAGAAAGGAAAGAATGGTGACATACCTGCATTTCCTAGTTCTCAGTATATATATCACATAAAAACTTGCACGGCAGACTAGACAGGCAGGGAACAGACAGCAGGAAAACATGGGATAGGTCATAACAGAAAACTGAATTTGCCAGGACAAGTAAATTGAGCTGAAAAGAAAGGTGAGATAAATAATACTTACAAAGGATATGTTTCTTTGCAATATAAGCTGAGATCAGTATTCCTAGGTGCAAGTACTACATCATACTGCTAAATCCTACCTTTGTGTTGAACACAGGTACTGCTAGAGATGGTGCCCCCAAACCCTGCCATTGGCTTGGTGTCAACCTGTTTTGCTTTACACTCAGTTCTTTTCTCTCTTGTGCAGGCACAAGCACTCAGGCAGCAGTGCACCAAAGATGAGAAGGAAAACACAGCCATTCCTCACCTGCATCAGTTTTCTGATCAAATTCAGTAGGAGCTGTTGCAAATGGTTCTGTCAGCATAACACAGGAGTCAGCAGAGAAAGACTGGCATGAAGAATGAGTGTTCATGGAATGGGGCATGGACACATGCAATGAATTACACCCTTGACATTTGCTGTTTCTGCTTCATATCTGAAAGAGGGCTTGTATGCCTGAAATCTTGTCTGTTATTTTATCAGTTAGTCTAGTAAAAACAATTACAGAGAAGGGTTAGGATTAAGATTTGGAGCAAAACCAGCTCTGTTTTGTAACTAAAATAGTTGTTTCCTTGAATAATTGGATTCACAAAGTTAGCTCTGCTTTGCCTGCCTGGTTCAGTACACTATAAGCCAAGTTTTGCAGCAGTTGGAATTAAATCACAGCAATGGGATTGGTCAGAAAACAAATGATAAAGTAGAGTAGCTTAAAGGTCAAAGTCCCAAAGAGTTAAGTATTCTTTGAGGAATATTTCCATTCCCTGAGGTAGATGGGTGTAACTCTCAGGCTTGTAGTCATTGATAGGAGTGGCTGATTGCATCAGGTGCATGAATATGGCTCCTGAGAGACCAAAGTATCCCACAACACCAAATTAGATAAATGGGTGGTTTGCTTTCTCTTTCACTCTACAAGTGATACTTCTTGCTTATTTCTTCTTCCTCTCTACCCTCCAGCAAATGAGTATGTCACTTTTCATGTCAAAATGTCCAACAGGGCTGCTTCTCTTTTCAAGACAAGCT
Source organism: Pseudopodoces humilis (assembly GCF_049639895.1). Taxonomy (NCBI): domain Eukaryota; kingdom Metazoa; phylum Chordata; class Aves; order Passeriformes; family Paridae; genus Pseudopodoces; species Pseudopodoces humilis. The sequence continues at coordinate 79,514,803 of NC_142202.1, read as the reverse complement.
TAACCTATCTGATGTGCCATCAAAATGAGAAAACATGAGAGATAGTCAGCAAATCTACATCTGCCCACACTGTATTTAGCCAATATTTTGACAGAGGCCATTTAATACTGGGACAAATGAGATGGTGTTAGGTGTCTGTACTATATGAAGGAGGGGGAAATATTTAAAACCATTATTTTTATATGTATGTAATTCTGAGAGACCCATGTATTCTGATAATTAATAATCGTATGTCCAGAAGACAAAACAGTCACCAATTCAGTTTATTCAGCAGTCCTTGCTGTATTAAGACACTGAGAAAAAAAAAAAAGAGAAGCAAAAAAAACTTCCATGTGCTGGAAAAGAACAGCCTAGGACAGCAGAGAAACAAAGGAATGCAAGTCCACTTAGTGGATAATCAATTCACCTCAGTTTATAATGGGAATTAATCTCACTTCCTTCCATACAGTAAAATGTATGCAAGCAGAGAAGTGTACCTGATGAAAGTATATAAGAAATGTCAAATATTCCACAGGTGCAAGCCAGAAACTCAGTTTAATTGGCAAAACACAATCAAGAGAGAAAATAGATCTAAGGACCTACTGTACTTCTCTTTTTGTATAGCTAATTCCCATCTATGCTAATGCCCTGTAAAAATTATTTGGCCTCAACACATCACAAGAAAAATTAGTCAGAATTAACTCTTCCATCCTGAAGGTGTAAGATTAAGAGACTAAGGTTCAGCATTTCAACCACTCAGCAAAAGCATTTAACATAAATTAATTTATCTGAATTTTTCTGGAGAAGATTATTGAAACTAGGATATGTCACTATTTTTGTTGTTTGTTTGGGGTTTTTGGTTTCTGTTTTTTAGGGTTTTTTTTGTTTTGGTGGGGGTTTTTTGTGGGTTTTTTGTTGTTGCTGTTGTTGTTGTTGTTTTGGGGTTTTTTTGGTTTTGTTTTTCTGGTCTTGGTTCTTGTTTTTTGTATTTCCAATGGGAATTTCAGACCCACAGGAAAGTGTCCCATTTCTGGCGTGGATTCAGTTGCCAGTAGATCTGCCCAGACTCTCAGCCCTTCCACTCAAGCAGAGACATATAGAACCTTCCTACAGCCACAAGTTCACCCAGAAATAGCTGAACATGTTCACCAGGAGCACAAATAGCTCCTATATATAAGATAACAGTGTTGGTGAGCTTCTCTTTTTCACCTCCAGAATGAATCACAGAAGCTGATGGCAATACTGCCCCTGATGGTGATGATCAAATCATATAATAATTTGGGTAAGAAGCGATGATAAAAATCATCTAGTTCCTGTTTTCTGCAGAAACACCTTCCCCTAGACAGGTTGCTCAAATCTCCATCCAACCTGGCCTTGCACACTGTCAAGGATGGGGCATCCACAGCATCTCTGGGCAATCACTTCCAGTGCCTCACCACTCTCACAGTAAAGGAATTTCTTCCTAAAATCTAATCTAAACCTACCCTTTTTCAGCTTAAAGCCATTGCCCCTTGTCACTAGAAGCCCTTGTATAAAGTCCCTCTCCAGCTTTCTTGTCACTCCCTTTTAAGTACCAGAAGGTGCTAGAAGGTCTCTCCAGAGCTTCTCTTCTCCAAGCTGAACCTCAATTCTCCCAGCCTGTTTTTCATAGGAGAGATGCTCCAGCCCTCTGATCATCTTTGTGCTGCTCTTCTGGACTTGCTCCAGCAGGTACACATCCTTCTGAAGCTGGGGTCCCAGAGCTGGATGCAGTACTCTGGGTGGGATCTCACAAGAGCAGAGTAGAGGGGCAGAATCACCTCCCTTGATCTGCTGGTCACACTCACTTTGAATCAGCCCAGGACGTGGTTGGCTGTCTGGGCTGTCTGGGCTGTGAGGGCACATTGTTGAGCGTCTTATCAACCATCACTCTCAAATCCTTCTCCTCAGGGCTGCTCTCTTTCCAACTTCCACCCAGTCTGTGTTTGTGCTTGGGATTGCCCCAACCCAGGGGCAGGACCTTGCACTCATCCTTGTTGAACTTCATGATGTTCACTCAGGCCCACATCTCAAGCCTGTCCAAGTCCCTCTGGATAATGTCCCTTCCCTCCAGTGTGTTGACTGCTCCTTGTAGCTTGGTGTCATCAGCAAACCTGCTGAGGGTGCGCTCAGTGCCACTGTCCGTGTCACTGAGAAAGGTGTTAAACAGCACCAGTCCCAACACTGACCCCTGAGGGATGTTCCTAATCACTCTTTGAGCATGACTGTCCAGCCAATTCCTTATCAACTATGTGGTTCATCCATAAAATCATGTTTCTCCAGTTTAGAAACACAGTTCTTGTAGGATGAACAACTAAAAAAAGGAATTATTTGTGTACCCCTAGTTCTCTACTTGTCTTGATTTTGAGTGACTAGTTGAGATGCAGAAATCGAGAACAACTTCAAAATAAGATGTAAACACCTTCAGGGCTTAGAATTCCAGCCAGCAGCAGATTTCCTTCCAGGTCACAATTATTTCTTAGTGTCAATCCTGCTCTGCCCAAAACAGTGAGGTCTCTAACATTATAGTGAAATGGAAGTTTGTTCTTCTGCTCTGTCATATCTCAGAAGAGGTATTGGAGAGGTCCCTTGCCTACTGCAGAATTTGTTGAGCCTCTCTTGCAGATCATTTTCAGAACTGCATGCTAAAACTGCAAGTCCAAATAGAGCTTATGAACACTAGAATGATTTCCCACTATAACAGTCATCCTCCCCACCATAACTTTCTTGGCTGAACAGAAGGAAAAAATGCCCACAAACAAATGGGACATTTTATGTAAATTAGTCACTGGTCTCCAAAACTGTAGAATGTTTTTCTTCTTGATGTCCCCAAATTATATCTCCCCTGAATCCCTTCAAAATTTATTTCTGGACAACTGCTGGGAAACACCACAGGATGAGCTGCCTGAGCAGCTCAACACCTACCTGAGGCCTGAATCTCCATCAGATCCACCAGCCAGGAACTCTCTGTCAATTTCTCCTGAGACACTCAATCTAGCAAGTGTTTGCAGAAACATGCAAAAAGCAGCAGCAGCAGCCATATTTTTGCAAAACAGCTCAGTTTAACCGACACTGGATTTGCTCCATCTCTTGCTGCCAGCTATGGAGACCTACCCTTCCCTTTCACCAGCTCTTGCATTCATTTGACCCCTTGGAAAGTGAATTTAGCTCACTAAACTGGCAGAAATCTAACCCAACAAAACAAAACAAATCAAGAAAAAGTGAATACTTTTCACCACTTTAGTGAGCTAATGGATCAGACACATCCTAGAGATGACAGAAGGCAGACAAATGGAGCATGTGTCCAGGAACAGGCCTGCCCCCTTCACCAGCAGCAAGTTTGTGGGCTGAATCAGCTGCCTCATGAAGCCTCACATGCAGGAGAGGACAAAGACGTCTCCTGTTGGAGACACCAGCTACTCTGAAGAGGACTGGGAGAGGTAGAGTGAGACCTTTCTAGTCCAGCTGCAGTGCTGGAGCGCCCAAGCTGCTAGAAAATAGGGGCTAGGTAAGACTAAGTCTTCTCAGAGGAGAGTTGTGACACCCTTTGTCTTGAAGTTTGGTCACCCACCAGCTCCAAAACGTAAGGAAAGGCAGGAAGGGCAAGGGAGTCCCTGGAGCAGGGGTACTGCTGGACTAGTCGTGCCTTTGAAAGGGTAGTGCTACAGTTGGCTGTGAGCACACAAAATTATGTATCCTCTAATAAGAAAATTAAGGACCAATCACAACAAAGTTTACCACAGTGACTGAGGACATGAAGGAGTGAGCTGAAATAAAAGCCGATCTAACACAGCAAAACTGGATCACACGCAACATTTTCTGGTTAGTATATACAATTGAGAAACATCAGAGAGCGAGAAGTCTGGGTTGACAGAGCAAGTAAATAATTTGTCAAAGAGAAGAACCTGCCCCGTGTTATATCCATGTATGGATATAATTGACCACATTTCATCTTAGGAGAAAAGAAAAGTTGTGGCTAGCTTCAAAGGGAACTGAACAAAAGTATTCTAATGATTAATGAATTAGCATCATTGAAGTAAACGAGCTATTCTGAATGCCTGCCCAGAGGCAGTCATGGGAAAGTTTCCAGAACTATTGTCATTTTTCCTGGAACTCATTGACTTTAAGGACTCCACAGCTGCAAGAATTGTGTGAGCATTTCAAGACTGTCATTTTCACCACCGATTTTCTGAAAAATTCTTCCTGAACTGATTTTTATTGGTTTCAGCTGGGGAATCCATTGCACCCAGCCAGGAAATGCCACATGCCTCCTAAGCTACTGCTCTATTCTTCTTGCACTGATGCTATCAGAGACTCAAATTCATTGTAGGGAGAACACTGGGGGCCAAATTTGCCCTCTGATGTATGCACACAGCTCCCATAGAGCTAATGCAGAATTTTTTTGCCTTTGATGCCTCTTATAAAGAAGCCTGGAAGTATTGCATTAGAACAGGGAGTTCACACTATTGGTGGTCCCCATTGTCATTAACACAGTTAGTGGCGTTCCAGTGAAAAACACAGAACAACTCTTTTGTTTGTTTGTTTTATAAGCAGATCGTCCAGGGTGGGATCCGGCTTGCTCAAATCCTGCCAAAGAAGAAACTTCTGCCTCTAAAATCCACGTAAACCAAGAGTGATCCATTCTGCCTTCTTTTGAGAGCTGTCTAACCTTTTAGGCACTCAAATAACTCAGGCACTTTCCTCCTCTGCCCAAAAACTCTACAGGCAACTAATTCACAACTCCATGCTCAGCAAGACCAACTGAGCATATTCCCAAAAGTAGTTAGAGAGGGTATCTCACTCCTGTTCCCACTCTTACTCCCAGCCACACCAAACCATGGCTTCTATTGTGCTAATTGTGATGCTCACGGGACCCTTGCTATGGCAATTTAACTCACTGCACTGCAGAAAATCATCCACTTCTTTGCTGGGCTTGTTTTCTGCTACTACAGTGAGTTGAATCAGCTCCCAGCGGGTCTCAGTCCCACAGTCAGCCCTAGGTGAGTGGTTGCACATGCAAACAGGAAGTGTGAATGAGTCCACTTTGACAGCATTTTTGGCTCATAAAACTGGTTGCTCAATTGCCAGCTCATGTTCGGAAGGTTCATTTCTGGGGAGAGAGGAGCTCTAAGTCATCTGCTACAACTTGCAAGCAGGAAACTACCCCAGATCTATCCCTACCCTCAGCAAAATCTGAAAAACTAAGTAAGGCTACAGCTAGTGTGAATCACTGACTCTTGAAAAACCTACATCAGGCAAGTTTGTTCAGTTGACTTGGCTTTTTCTTTGATACAGTTTGGATTTTTTTCTATGAAGGCCAATAAAGACAGACAAATTAGAGCAAATTGTTAAAGTGAATTAAATACATATAAACATAATTTCACGTTGAAGAAAACATAAGTGAAGACATGTAACTTGGAGCAGAATTGAAATCCACGCCCACCAGATGCAGCCAGCTCACCTCCTCCTTCCCCCATGAGCACACACCCCGGGTGTGCTGCTCTGTGGAACTGCTCCGGTCCTCTGTCCAGACTCCCAGCTTCAGCAGAGCTTTGATCACAGCTCCTTCCTGAATGCATTCTTGTGTGCTGGAGCAGCCATATGAAGGGCCTTGATGGGTCTGAGTGCTGAGAGCCGCAACAGAAACTCATTTAGTTTGATGTGACAAAACTGCTCCTCAGACAAATGCTCCGTGGTGGTCCCATGGCAGGAACATGTGTAGAAGGCCTTGCTGAAGTAATAATACTGAAGTAATTTCATGCCTCCACCCACTTCCAGGCCTTAGAAGTTTGTCATCCTCAACTGGTATAAATGGATGCAGCTTCTCTGAATTCAGTGAAGCCATGGTAATTTACTGAGGGTTCAAATTTACTGAGGGTCTGGTCTTTGTGGTCTGACAGTAAACTGCTATAATGAGCTTTATTCTGAGTCCTATTTATAAATAAAAGTTTGTTCTTCATAAGTTCAACCTTTCTCAAGTCACAAAAATGCTCATTTTTTTCTATCTTCTGATTAGGGAATAGACTTACTTACTATCTGTATTTGTAAGTATCTAAATACTCAAATTTCTCATTTCACAAAATTAAGGACCAAATTCTGTAGGAGACATCCTATAAAAGAATTCTTTCCCAGATCTACAATTAAGCTTCAGATAAATCTGATATCCAAAGATTACAAAGAAGAAACATTAACACCTAAAGCAAGTAAATCAGTGTGTGAACTTTTACAATACTTTCTGAAACAGTTATTTGCATACCTGTATTTAAGTTCTTATGAGCTCATTTGTTAAGCAACTCCATCACTTGCATTACTGCATCAGTAATGTACAGACACGTGTTATTTTGGCAGTCTGCTAAATCACTGACAGCATTTATCCAGCAATTTTTCAAGCAATTTAATTCCCAGGGCCACCAGCAGTACAAAAGAAAGAGGACACGAAAGACTCCTCCGCCATCAAAAGAGTGCAGCCATGAATCCATCGGGAGTCTTGAGCACATGAGTCACAAATGAGTTTAGACCAGATTTGGGTGCAACAGAAAAAGGTCTAGAGAGCTTGATGTGACACATGGGCTGAAATTGCAAACACCTTTGCCTCTCGACAAGGAGGGGCCAACATAATCCCATATCTTTCTTGCAAATCTGGTGTTCGAACAACCATCTGAAATACTGAAATCAATGTAGAAGGTTAAAACTGTTAAGCTGTTTAAGTCTGATGGGATGCATTAGGTGGGGCGAGTTCTCTAGTAACTGGATATGAACTGAAACTCATTGAAACTATGGCCTCTTCCAGTCCAAGCCATTCTGTGATCCTATGAAACTCTGTTTAACAGCTATTTTATTTAATGAAGTACAATCACTACCAGGTTTGACATTTTCCTAAGGCCAACGGAAAAAGTTAGAGCATTAGAGAATTTCATTGCCTGCTTAGAATGCAACATTTCACATTGGAGCAGGATGGAAATCACATAGATCTCTGCCAGGCAAGCAGGTTTGCTCTTGTAAGATCTCTCAGACTCAAACTAATTTTAGAATAAAGAAAAACTGCTTCAAACTACCCTGCAGTACAAAAGTTCCAGTGACACACTTTCACTCTCTTCTTTTATATTTTACATACACTTTCAAGTCCTTCTCCACTAAGCTGTCAATTTCTGTTAGCATCAGCACAGTGTGAAAGAGACTGGAAACAAACCACAAGAAAACACATCTTGCTAAAATAAACCTGATTTCTCTTTTTGTGTGAGATGACTAACTAGCATTAAAAAACTAGCATCTTACTTTAGTGAAGAGATTTGCCAGAACTGAAAAAATTTGGATAGAAACTTGGCTTTTAATTTTGTTTTTCAATTTTCTGCTGATACTTTCAAAGTCAAATGGATTTAGGCTTGTGTTTTGACCACTTCTGCAGTGGTCTGTGACCTACCATTCCACCATCTCCCCTCAGATCCTAAGCTTCCTGTTAAGAACAATATATTTGCACACTGGCTTGCTAACATTATGAGCATAGTTTTAAACCAGAACTGCTGGACACTTGAATTTTAAATTCACAGGGAATGGTTAAGTGAGGGCAGCCATAGAAAGGTCTTAAAATAATTAAAGGTAAATATATACTAAAATTATAGAGGCTAAAGGACGACGGTGGGAAATGAGCCATCTCTTTTCCATGAACCAATTAAGAGGAAAAGAGCGTTGAGCCCAAGGTCTTATCGAAATGTTTCATTAGCCTTGGATGATATATAGAACTGGCATATTTAGAGAAGGTTACAATTTGTTCAGCGGAAAGGGAAAATCTGACATACTAAGCATTCACACACTTTCTCTGAAGTCCAAACAGAGAGAGACTTGCTGCTTTAAGATCTTTGGACAATATTAAAAGGGCTAAAAGACTATTGGGACTGTCTTGGATTCTAGCACAGCATAAAATCACGTTGGGAAATTCACACGGCAAAGCTTGTGACGGTTGCAACAAAAATGACCTCAAGTGTATAATTTGGTGTTTTGAATTTCCCAACGTTTAGCTGGAAAAAAGGAATATTACAAGGCCTGTTCAAGCTGTCCAAATATGCAAACACTTTTATAGTCAGTGAACAGAGATAAATATTTGACAAGAGCTATTAATCCTAGGGTGATATTCTAAATGGAGTCAAACGCTCTTGGGAGTGTTCCTATCCACTGACTGGAGAGACAGCCTGGACATCTAGTCTAGATACCCAATATCTAGATGTGTAGGACACATGACCTGACTCCTTCCCAGTAAGTTCTTGAAATGTATCTGCTGCAAAAAGGACAGCACTTGCCTGGACTCCGCTCTAAGGAATACGGAGGAATGGGGTAAAGAAGGTGGAAGTGGGTTTGTGACTGTGGATTTTTAGAACACAAAGTGGCAAAGAGCAAAAAGGACACAGAATTTAGGAAAACAGCTATCAAGAAATGCCATTTTAACAGATTAGAAAGAAAAAACATCCAGTTCTTTAAAGAAGCAGCAATGAGGGCATTGTCAAAAAGTAGTAATTTTTCCAATCCATGTCTCAGTGTCAGATGGTGGCACAGCACTTCACAAAAGATTGTGAAGTGCCTTTTGTGGGGAATCCGAACAAGATGTCTAGAAATATGAGGAAAATTATAAATTGCTGAAGAAACTCAGAATATTTAAGTCTAGGAAAAAAAAAACAAACTGGTTTACAAAATTGTGATAATACTTTAAAGATAAAGTGGTGCAACATGAAGGGTATTAACCAGTTAGCATGAACCATGTCTGATTTTGAATTGGTAAAATATGCTCTGAACTTACAGCAAAAGAGGTTTAGGTTGACATTAGAGACTTCTTTCTCTAGCAAGACTAGTGAGGTGGTGAGGTGGAAATTCAACAGTCCCAATCTATTAACAGGATTTTAGAACAACTTTCATCAGTACCTGCAATAAATGTAGATAATTGCCTTGGAGTAAGCAGTGGAGTAGATGAGCTCAGTCATTTCCTAAAGCAGACTCCAGTAAGGTTAATTTTAGCCTAGAGATGCTAATTCTTCTTGGCTCCCTCCATAGTTAGTCGAAAACAGCTCCTTCAGATGCAGATAGAGAACAGAGCTCTCCCCACTGGCTTATAAATAGCCTGAGTATTTCCCCAAAGCTATGTACACCCACCCTGGTCCCCTCCCTCCACTACTGCCACAAATATTTTTGTGGTCCTTTCAATCCTCTTACAATCTTCTCTTCCTGATCTTTTCAAATACCAGATCTCAGCCTGTGAAACCCAAAAATATTCCCATTCCTTCTCACTGTTATCCTTGTTCTTTATTTCTCAGTTTTATAGAAGCATAATTTATCAAGAACTACAAAACAGATCAGACTGACAGGGTTGTGTATGAGGAATGTCTCGGTCTGAGTTACAGTCAGGTCTGTTTTTCAGGAAGTGCAATTACAAGCATCCTTTGTCTCCAATTTTTTTAATTAACACTAAGTAATCAGCAGATATTGGTGCTCTCTGGAATGTTCCCTCAGGTTTGAAAAGTAGTCAGAAGTCTGCAATCATTCTTAAATACTTGCACGAGCAAACAAGTGCCCTCTTTGCCTTCCAAAAAAAACCTCATAGCACCTTCGAAATTAACTACAGTTTAGTAGAGCACATTGCCTAATAGTGAAAACAAAACAAAAACATAATCCCTGACAGACAGAGGTCAACAGCAACAACAGGATCATAGTCATTCTCAGGTTTCTGCCAGGGATAGGGTTCCACATCCACTCTACAGGTTATGTGCAGGTTCAGTGACCACAGAGCTTGTCCCGAGCCATCCACTTTCCTGAGGACAGGCCAGCTGCAGAGTGCTTTACCCATCCTGTCCTGTGCAGATGCTTCAGTCTGCATTGCATGGGCAGGACTGATAAGTGACACTGATCATTCAGGGTGAGACCACAGGCACTGCTGAATCTCAGATGCACACATGCAAGCCCCCATGTGCTTCTTCCAGGAACAAGGCAAAAAAAAAACAAAAAAAAACAAAAAACAAAAAAAAAAAAAAACCACATTGTGGCCACCTGGTCATTTTATGAATTTCTTTTGCTTCTCAGGAAACACTTGGGGACCACTAGCTCAAACAACCCTCAGTTCAGAAATCAAGACTATATCTAAAGCCTCAGGAGATAAAGCATAGTACAAGGTAATCCAGACACATGCAGGTTTCAAAATTATTAGAAGAGTAAACACTTAAATCTCAAGTACTGCTTAGCCTTTAACATTATGGTCTGCAAACCCCAGTGTTATTCAGCAGCAGATCCTCTCTATCACTTCCTTCTGTCTTTTAAGCTACCATACCGGGAGTCCCTGGGTGAGTGACAGCAGATAATGTGGTAAGACAAGGCCACAGCCCGGTATCGACACAGGCAGCATAGCCTCAGCACTGAACTCACCTAATTCACCCTGACATTCCCACTAGCCAGCTGCAGGATAAGAAGGGCTGTGGATAACTACTGGGGGCTGTAACAATAGAACCACAGAATCATTAGGGCTGGAAAAGAGCTCCTAGATCATCAAGTCTAACCTTTGGCTGAACACCACCTTGTCAACTAAATCATAGCACCAAGTGCCACGTTCATTTGTTTCTTGAGCACTTCCAGGCATGGTGACTCCACCACTTCCCTGGACAGCCAATGCATTGGGCATGACAACACTTTCCATGAAGAAACTCATTGTGATGTCCAACTTAACGGTTTGGAAGGAAGCAAAAATTATGTTTACACTGTCAAAAAGGTCCATAGGTCACAGCTTTTTCCTTGGGAGATACTAAGGAGTACGAAGCCAAAGCAGACCACTGGACTGAACTGTTGTTGGCAGGAGAGACTTGAGGCTTGGCAGAGGAAATCAGCTATTCGAGAATTGTGAAGGGAGTAGAGTGAATGAGCAGCTACAAACTCATTCACACAAGACTATTGAATCTGAATTAGATACCATGAAAAGGTAACCACATTATCTGTTCACAGTCAGATAAACCTACTAGATCATAAGGGGAAAAAAGCCTGAAAATGGCAGAGAGAGCGCATGCATTGCTCTCTGTAAAAACCAGAATGAGAGACACAAGTGATAGTTTGCTTAAAGTTAACCAGACAGTGAGCAGAGAGAAGGAACTTCCTAAGGAAGAAAACCAGAGCAGCACTTAGTGAGAAGGTACAGGCAGTGGCCATTTCTGTAAGTGCCAGAGCTAAGGCTCAAATAAGGAAGAGGTCAAGATGCAAGAGATTTATTAAATAGTCCCTTTAGCCATACTCCCAGCTAGAAAAGGGAGACTGTTCAGGAAAAATGAGCAAGCAGTAAACAGGTACCAATCTTCCTAAGAAAAGTAAACAAACCAGCAAATATCATTCAACAGACACACTTGGTTTATTTTGCAGCTCATTGAATTGAACTCAAACAAGTTTATGATAAATATTAAGATCCATTCTGCCTAAGAAAAGCAACAATGCATTAACATAAACCATGCCAACTGAATACTGAATGCACCATAGGAATGCTATTGAATAAGAATGAATAAGAAATATTGAATGCCTGGAGATTATTATCTTGATGATGCCTCTATTATTCATGTTATAATCAGAGCTCAGCACTCCTATAGAGTAGACCCACATAGCTTCCAGCAAACTCCTGTTTCTTTTCTATTCCAAATGGTGAAGTTTTTTCTTGAGGTTTTAAAAGGTTTATCAGTGAAAGACAGATAGGTCTTGGTGAGATGTGTGATCAGTCATTGACTCTTCTGAAAAATATTCATCATATTTATGATTTTAAAACAAAATTTCTTTGAAGCATTTTCAGATGCTTACAGCTTTCCACATATAAATTTTGGATACAAATAGCAGCAAATTCAAACATTCTACTGGCATTTCCAGTAGTCCATGGTCATCAAACTGGCAGCTGTATAGCACCAGCAACACCACCTGTAACTGAAGATGTATAAGTAAATAGTCAAGGGAGTAAAAATAGACTGTCAGCTTTCCTGAATATGAATGCTAAAGAGTAAAGTGTTGCAGTCCCTTTTCTCAGGTGATTCAGATTTATAATGAACAAATTTCTTATGAATCCTCAGCAAGTATGCAGACAACTGAATGTTAGCCAAAGATCCAGCACAAAGGTAGGCTGAAACACAGGAAGAGAAGTGTAATAGTAGCAATATATAATTTATTCCAGTATCCCAGTTACACTTGTATCTGCTTTCATCTCCACCCAGATATTTTCCTGCACCTTATAAAGAAATGTCAAGCACATTCCTAATCTGGTGTTGAGTGTAATCCGACATTTGGAAAAGTTTGGTAACTAGAAGGTGAGGTCACATACACCCCTGAGAGAATCTGGATACTTCAAAGGATGAAGTTACCAAGCAAGCAGAAATTATTTTTGCAACTTCACCACAATACTAAGATTACATCTTTCTCCGTTATTACTTGATGGAAAATAATCCTTATTCAAACACTACTCTTCAAAGACAGCCAGAGGTTCTCGGCAGATAGCAGGGCCCTTTCACTTAAAAAACATGAAAAAGTATTTTTTAAATACTGGTTACATTTCTAAAAGAGGAGGAGGAAAGGTTCTCCATACAATACCCCAAATAATGAGCAACATAGGAGGGTGAGAATGGCTGTGTATGATGGTAGAGATGGTAGCCCAGCTTTCAGTGGAATCACAAAAATTCCAGTAGGTCTCCTGGTTTCCCCTGCCCACAGCTGTGCCAGAGCAGCAATAGTGCTGTTAGAGGTCCTCACCTCTAACCCACCAGGCTCCAGCTGTGCCTTCCCTGTATGCAGCATCCTATAGCCCCCTGACATTGGGGCTTCTCATACATCAGTTTTCAGCACATCAGTTTTCAGACTGCCCAGCACCTTTCACATGCACCTCATGCTCTTTCTCACCAGTGCCTCACAGCACCACAGCCATTCCTCAGGCCCTTTCCCATAAGAAGCCAGCTCTGCACAGACTCTCTCAGGCTTTCTTACCTTTCCCTGTCTACCAGCCCCTTGCAAAAGATCCCTGTCTCACTTGATGAGTGTAAATCATTCAGTCATCACCATTTCTAGCCTATCTTTTACTAGAGATCAGATCACCTCCCCCTGCTGTTATACAGTTTCATTTCCATTCCTCTCTTCCCTGCTCACAATTTCTTTTGTACAGCCGGCAGCTTCAAACCTCATTTTTAACCATCTGGAAGACAAGACAGCATGCTTTGAAGAGTTCCCCTCCACCATATTTAATCCAAATCCTTTAGCCTTTCGGGGATGAGTAGGTTTTGTCAGTAATTTGAGTAATAAGAGCACAAATACAATTGCTAACTAAGCCAAGCTGTTCCGGAGCTTTCCTCAGTAAAATTCCTGTCCTAAATCACAGCTCCCTGTGTTTTAAGAGATAATTGCTCTCCCAGCTCCATCTGTCTTACAATCAGAATGGAGTCAGTGTATTTTACCTGACTCCAAATAAGCAAGAGAGTTGTAGGAACCAGAAATTTGGCAAATGAAGGATTAAGATGATCAGCAATGCCAGCTTGCTATAGAAGTTCTAATAAATGAGAACGGTCCAATTAATAATGGCTTTTTAAATTCTCCTTTCTGTTCTATTTAGTAGAAATTTTTTTCAAGAAAGATATTCCTAGCTTCTGGATTGGAATTGGATCCCCTAGTTAATACTTTTCTTTAAATTCCATGGCCTATTTGCCTTCATTGCTGAAGACTTTTTTTTTATTATTTTTCAAAGCCCATGAAAGCTCTTATTAAGCGTTCATCAGAACACACACATCAGTTCTGGTGTGCTGCCTTCTAGCAGAATGCTTTTAATTGAAAGGAAAACCCGGCCTCCTGCTAGGTTTGGGTGGGCTGCAATTAGTTCCATACTAGTTAGTTTTTTCAGAAAGTCATATAACTCTTCTACACAGGCATTCCCACTCCAGTCCAGCTGCAAACAATATGCTGAGTCAGAAGAAAAAAAAAAAAAAAAAGTCACAGAAGGAATTTTTCATTGATTTAAGAATCCAATCTGTCCTCAAATCTTAAAAAATATGTGTTGGATTCCATATGTCCTTGAAGATACCCACTCTGATCATGACAGTTCCTGGCACTCACACGGGACCCGTGTGCCTGCAGTGGTACTGCAAATTCTCTCACTGCATGGAGGCTTTGGACTCCATCAGCCAGGCACAGCACCTTGCAAGCTAACAGTGTGGGCCTGTGTGGGGAGCAAGATACAAATGTCCCCTTATGCCTGAAACACACTGCTTCAGTTTAAAAAAAAAAGTGTCCTTCCTACTTGCAAGGAAAACAAAATCCACTTCCCTACTAGTAAGTTGCAGTGACTGAAGCCAGGAGAAAAGTGTGCCAGACATCTGAATTTTGGCAAATTTAGATGCAGATGAAAGTTGGAGGAAAACTTTTTCATGGTACTTCTGGTTTATTTGAATCCAACAAAGCATGAAATGGTCTTAGCAGTTTGTTATTTTTTGATGTAACGTGAGGATCCAGAATCTCTTGACAAGTAGAGTAGGAGCTCAAGTTTCAGTTTGTTGATTGGTGGTTTTGTGGATTCGTCCAAGAAATGTATTCAAACAGTATGTGCAGTGGAAACCATTGTAGTCATGAATTTTCAATGGCAAACACCTGAAAGTGGACATCAGATAATGAAAACAACAGTCAAGTAAATAACCATTTTCATTTCCAAAGACAACTGTTAGAATTGGGATATGTTTTATCTTTTCACATGCACCAAGGTGCACCAAGTGTGCTAAGATTTTCTGTTCTAAAAGAAAACCATGGGTTGCAGGTACGTTCAGAGCCTTTATTAGACCTAAGAAACACTTATATTGAGACCCATGAATTTTGTGGGGTTTCACTTCCATGGCTTGGATCAGCACAGTTGGTCCTCTAACAAAATGACTACTGCATAAAAATTCAAAATAGTCAGCCCATATTTAGCTTATTCTTTCATAAGCTTCTCTTGGTAGTAATAAAAGACACTAGGTAAATTTTGCATTGTTAACTATAAGTAAAAGGAATGTGTCACATTTTATTTCACATGAGAGGTGAAAAAAAGAAATCTTTATTTGAACCTTTTCCTTTGAAGCTGCAAGTTTTCATCATGGGAAATTTTTGAGAATTTTAAAGGAGTGTTTCAGTTTTACCTTGCTTTAAAATATCAAGGGTTTTTGCCAAGCCCCAATAGTATAAATTAAAATGATTCAGAAATATTTCTTTATGAAACATGACATAGTATGAAAAAAAAAAAAAAAAAAAACAACAACTTTTGGATGTATTTTCTTCGGGAAATTGAAAATTTCCAGTGGAAATAAAGTAACACCATAAAAAGCCAGCATTAACAAAAGAGTATTTTTGGTAAGAAAGTCTTCTGCACTAAATACTGTGGCCAAGAGTAATTACAATTTATCCAAAAGCCTGAGAGAGCTACAATGGATTTTTGGAACCTTTTAAATATCCCACCTAATGCAGTAATAATGTTGCACAGTGAGAGTGTGAAAAGATTACAGTGCAGGTTTGTATCCCAGCAGCACCTGAATATAAACAACATGTTTGTTTAACTGACAACAGCTTTTTCCATACACGATTTTAAATTTGCAGAAAACTATAAATAGATAGCACTTTCACTGAAAGCATTAAATTAACCAACTGGGTACTCTACTTTGTAATGTGGAGCAATGTGGAGTGATAATGAACACCATGTGTGTGTGATAATGGGGGTTGTAGAAAATAGATCTGGCCAGCTGAATGAAAAGGAAATGCTAAAAAAGAAAAAATCTGAAGTCCAAGCCAAAACAAGTGACCTAGCGGAGCAAGTAAAAGTTTGTATTTGGGGCAGGCTAGAGGCCTGAGAGAGATCAGCAATTCAGCAGGGTATTTTTAAGCATATGCTCAAGGCCCTCCTTATTCAGCAGGAAACTTAAGCATACGCTCAGGGGTTAAGCATCAGCTAAAGTCTCATTGATGTCAATGGGCCTTAAACACATGCCTAGAGATACATATGTGCTGAAGTGCTTTTACAAATAAGAATGGACTGGGGATCAGGGCCTCAGTCCCCTGGTATTCCATAGCAGGCTAACCCTGCAACCTCCTGGCTTTCCAAATTCTTCGGAGTAGATCTCATTTATTATACACACAGGACCAGACTTAAGCGTTAAGAACTTGCATTACTGTACATAACTGCCATTGGCCCTTTGGTACCGAAATAAAGAGGAAAGCACAGATACATTTATAAACCACCAGCAATTTCTACTGCAATGTGTCCAAAGAATTCTCTTAATGATAATAGTGAAAGCATAAAATAAGCAGAAATGCGACTTATGAGCAGGTCATTTAGTCTTTCCAGTACTGATGTAAGAAGACTTCCACAAGAATCTTTATTTAAAGATAAAACTCAATCTTAACTGCAAATTGACTTTGAGTAATTTTTTTTGAAAGATCACATGGTGCTCTTATTTTTTTGGTGCAACCAATGGTTCTGTATTTCCTTATGACCTTCTGTGCCTCATTAGTCCACTTATCAACCACAGAGCTGACTGGACATCACTGTAACAACAGAACAGTCACTTTGGCAATTCCACTTCATGTAGGCAAACTGCAAAGCACTAATTTGCCATGATACAAATTTAGAAATCCACGACAATTATTCTCTGAATCTCAGATGGCAGGTTATGAAAAAAATCTCCAAAATTTTTTTGTTAAGTTATGCTGGTCTCAAGTATGGCTTGTCCTTCTTTAAAACTGCATGAAAATATACCATAAAGCAGCACGGGGAATTATATGGTCAGGCTACTAATGATATTAAATATTTTTTCCATTAAGTTAGTACAGAATTTGAAATTATCGGTGAAAATCCTTCCCATGCATTTCAGTGAACCTGAACAACCACTTGGTCTTTGCATTTTGTAACTCTCCAAGGACAAATATGCAGCAGAGGAAATGGTAATAAAGATGCATTGCAGGGCCAGTTGAGAACAACTTTAGATGGATTCTGTAAATGATGGCCCATTTTAAATGGGCCTTAATGCAACAGGAGCAAACTGGCATGCATTTGAGTAGCGGGACACTGCCAGAGCACTGCTGTGTGCAAGCACTGCATTAGTTTTCTCCAGTGATGCCACAGAAACTATTACAGCAGCAAACAATAAACAAACAAAGATAACTTCAATAAAATTTATGAAGAAAATCTATTATTTACATGTGTGTTTTCCTTCTGTCGGAGGACTTGTGTCTTTAACTGGAGAGCATTACAGTTTGGCATTTCCTGTAAATGCACTGAGGAAAAGCCACAGCACTATAGTATTCCTTCCATAGATGTTAATGTTTAAAGACTCACAGAAGTGGCTAATGTTCAATTTCTGGTTAACATTTGATTACTTTCTTGCTTTGCTTTTCCAGATGAAGACAACCTGGTGAAAGCATTCCCACATTTCTCTGTGCACTTCTGCTATGACAAAACTTAGCTGATGTAGGCAAATTCAAGTTCTAAAAGCATATATATATATATATATATATATATATATATATATATATATATCTTAGTCCAATTTTTTTACAAGTTTCTGCTTCTTTATTAACTAGGGAAGAGCACCTCTTCCTTCTTGCCCAAGAAAGCTGCTGGTTATCATTCCCATCCCTCCAGTCGGTCAACTAACACATGATGCGAGCCTAGTATAAATAGGAAACAGGTTCCTATGGAATCTGAAATACTGTTTGTACATCCTACCACTGACCACAGCGGAACAATGGTGTGCCAATGACAGAGAAAAAAAAAACCAGCTCTATTTGCTTGCTCTTTCTGTGCCTCTGTCTGAAATATACCTAACTCCAAAGCTATTATTTATAGTTATGAGGTGACAGCTGAGAGCTAGCAGTCTGCTGAGTGAAAAAATGTTTGCATTTATCCTTTCTAGAGATACCCTATATATGCACACACATGCATGTGCAGCAGCTATTCATGTGTACTGGATAGGGAGAAATACCTAATCAACTGCAGTGCTTATTCAGTGCTATGAAAGAAAAGTAAAGAAAAGTTCTTTATTTTGTGTGAATTAAGTGACAGAACTTAATTTTTTAAGATTATTCAAAATGAAGATAATTTTAATCAAAGCCTACAGCTACACTGGCATTGTTTAAAACACTGAGAAGCAGCACTGTAAGTTTTCTGTGAACACTTCTGGGTATCAATTTTATTAAAAAATCACCTCTTTGGAGTTGCAATATGTTGCAACTTGCAAATATGTTTTTTTAAAGGCAGTCTTGGGCAAAAAGGTTGGACAGGATAGACATTAGGAGGAATTTCTTTACAGAAAGTTTTGTCAAGCTTTGGAACAGGATGTCCAGGGAGGTGGTGGAGTCTCCATCCCTGGAAGTGTCTAAGACTGGATGTGGCACTTAGTTCCATGGTTGGCATGGGGGTGTTTGGCCAAATATTGGACTCAGTGATCTCAGAGGTCTTTTCCAAGCTAATCAGAGGTCTTTTCCAACCTAATTGATTCTGTGATTTTGTGAAAAATTTTACATTGTTCATACAATCACCAAAAGGCTGATGTTGTAGGGGTCTTCTGGAGGTTGTCCAGTTCAGCTGCCTGTCTGCAGGACTACCACCAGCACCAGACCAAGCCACCCATGGTTTTCTTTAGTCAAGTCCCAAAAACCTTTAGGAATAGCTCTGGGTACCCTGCTCCAACCCTCCAAAGCAAAAATATTATTTCTGGCTTCCATTCTAACTTCTACAGTCACAATTTGATGTTGTGACCCCTCTTTGGCCACTTGAAGCTATGAAGAGGGGTTTAGCTTCATCATCTCCATAATTTGCCTTCAAGGAGTTCCAGACTGCTCATAGCTGCTTCCTATCAGGCTCTACAAGCATTTTCATCCCTCACCTTTCTGTAAAGGGCACATTCTCCAGGCTTCTGGCCACCTTGGTAGCCCTCCACTCATCCCTCTCCAGTGTTTCAGCCAACCTCACACATCACTTCTGTAGTTATGACAAATAGGATGAGCTCAGCTTCATCAGGGTGGCTTGGAAGACTGTCATTGAACAACCCCTTTATTCTGCTTGAGATTTATGGTACAGCCTTTGAAAGGCCCAGCTGAGACAGCCTAAGACACTGGTGCCCCAGACTGTGCCTCTTCTCAATTCCAGAGGTGACCACCCCTAGGTCAGAGATGGCAGAAAATGTTGTTCCCCAACAGCCCTCTTCTGTTAACTCTGTGCTGGGGACAGCACACGGCGGCAGATTGTGAGGCCTGCAATGGCTGCTATCACCATTCCCTTGGAGGTCATTTCCAGGAGAACTTTACCTCTGAATTTCAAACAATGTCATTATTCCTGGATCATTTTTCTCCATGAATGGGTCATTTCAAGGAAATATATAAAACAGTTCTATGATTAGATGCAGTCTAAGTCTTATGATCTGCCCTTGATTTAAGAGGAGCAGAAATCCCCTGCACAACTCTTTCCAGCAGACAAGCATTTAATAAATCTTGTGAAAGTGTGAGGAAAATATGGGGAAAAAGGAGACTCTGATAAGAGAAATACTTTCAAAATAGACAGCAACAACAGACAGTCCAAAGTAATTTTATAGCCAAGTAATTACAAAAGTTCTCTGTCATAATTTCCATGAAGGAAAAAAAATAAAAAACTAATAGGTAGTAATCTGCAAGTCTGAACCACGGAAAATCTGTTGTACTGTCCTTCTAAGGGAAAGTTAGAATTTATGTCAAAATAAGAGATCTGTGTTTTTCTAATCTCACAGAATTTACGGTCTACATCAGTTCTCAGACCGTGACTGCATGGATTATGGTGGATACTATCCCTCTCATGAGCAGTGTGACTGACTTTGGGCTCCTCTTCAGCAGTTCAGCTGCACACTTTTCTCCTTAAGGTGGGAGAAACAACTGCTGAACAGAAGAACCTCATTCTGATAGCTGTGATTCCACCCAAATCTCAGTGTTCAGCATGTCAGGACATTCTGTCCATGTTTCCTACAGAGCAAAGCTAACTCCACTTCCCTGTTCCTTTAGGTGTCTCCCTGCTCAGTGCCTTGTTTATGGTTTCAGGGCTGCTTTCCAGAAGCCATCAAAGCTGCCTGGCTCTCCCCACAGGCTAGGAAGAGGGGATGAGGTGGGTTTTGGGTTATGTGACCATGGCCTGAAGCGAAGAGTACAAGTATCCCACCACCAGGTGACAATTGCTTGGCTCTCCTCACCTTAGCCATCGTGCATGCTTGATCCAGGCCAAATCCCACCCAGCCCAGGGGCCATCCACTCCTACAAGCTTCCAGTCATCCTTTGGGAGCACAGTGTATACACACACACACTCCTCAGGTGGTTCCCTGTGAGTGTGCCAGGCTATTAAATATGTTTCTTGTTCCCAGCTTGGAAATATATGACCGGTTGAAGAGAAATATACTTTTGGCATGTACTCCCAACCCACACTATGTTTTCATATTCTTTGCTATCAGTAAAGTCATTTTAATAAGCCACAAAAAAGCTCTGGATGAATTTGCTCCGTTAAAAGTATTTCTGAATCTACACCGTAAACAGAAACAGCAACACTTCCTGAAACCCCAAAACTCAACAGCAAGTTACATACAGGAAAAGGATTGTTTTAGTCATAAAAAGCAAACTCTAGTCTCATGTTGGGTGTTCCTGTCATCTATATGAGACACAGTAATAAGTAATCAGACCTCTGTCGTGTTATTTTCCCAATGCCCTAGAATGAAGTTAGTTCTAGAGAAGTAATAAGCCTATTATGACAATATGAAGGACACATCTTCCCCTTTTTTACTCCAGGAAACTTGAAAACCACCTCTGAAGATGCCTACGTACACTTGCTTTCCAGCCATCAACTGACACAGAACAGCAGTGGCAAAGGCCAGCAAATTCTCTCCATAATTCTTCTGGAGACACACTGATCTGGGATTGCATTTGGGATTTTGAGTCTAGCTAGATATCAGTTCAATTGGTACCATCATGGCAGCATGAAGCAAACTCAACACTGCTGAAACCAGTGGCTCAGCCATGTGAGTAATGCCTGCTGTTCCCTCTGCAGTATCCCTCTGTGCAGTCTGGACACGGGTACAAAGAGTACCGTGTAAAACCAATTGCATGAAGATGCATATTCTCAAGGAATAAACCTGCAAATACCCTCTGGGGATGAGGCTGGAGGTAAAAAAAAAAAAAAAAAAAAAAAGGTTTAGCAGGTTGCCCCCACTTTTTATGTATATCTTAGGGTCAGAGGTGTCATCAGATAACCCCTTTCTCAATGGAAAGGGAAAAAGAAAAGTCCTGGTAGTTGTGGTAGTTGATTTGCTGTTTTTGTGAACATTTTGTTCCAAAGTCTTGAAATTGTTTTCAAGAAACAGAAACTGTTCTCAAGTTTTTGCTTTGCAAGGAGAAAGAAGTGGTCCCCTTCAAAGAGAGGATTGAAATGTAGTAAAAAAAAAAAAAAAAAAAAGAGAAATGCATACTTTAGGAATGTTTCTCACAGGAAAAAAAAGAACACTCATAGAAAAGGACATATAAGGCAAATTTCCTTTGCATATAAGGCAAAATTCACAGGGGTATAAGACCATAATAAAGGAAATATTAGAGCTCACCAAACTTTTCTGCCAATCACACACCTACTCTGACTCCCCTCACACACAACCAGACAAGCTGCTCCTAGGTGAATGTCAGTAAGAACAGCCTGAACTACAGCAGGCCTGGCATCTTGACCCAGACTAACACTCTTACATGGACACTAAGGACATTGCTAAGGAAACACAGGCCCTATTGTTAATCATTGCTTTTAGCAAACTTCCCTCACAGCCTGAGCTAAGCACCATATTAAATTGTGAAGAAATCACTAGAACTACTATGCTGCAAGTGACTTTTAAATCAAGTGCATCGGTTATACAATATTTAGCACTGTGCTGTAAAGAGTGGTAAATGGAGGTGTCATAAATATCTGACTTTATCATCTGTTGACTCATAATCCAGATGCCAATGGGATATAAATCATGTAAAGCATGTTTCCAGATTAGGAAAGTCTGGCTGTTCACTATTGTTCTAGTGAACCACATTATTTCTTTGTAGGATCAGGAGTGCCCTCTGATGGATAGCAGCTATTACTGGGAAGTAAGAGTTGACTGGAAAGTGGCACATCCTAAATCTTCTAGGCAATACAAGATATTCTCTCTTCCTGCACTATGCATTTACAGTCTTCTGTATGCTTAACTATTATAATAACCAACTTTTTTTTTTCTTGGAAAATATTTTTTTTGCATATTTCTCTTTCCATTTCCATAATTTATATTAGTACTAGGGATGCAATCAGGGCACAATGCATACTCTAATTGTAAAATAAATAAACTGAAAGAAATTTAAGACATAATCTACAAAATTTGCATAACAAGCTCTGAGAAAGGCCTTGAAAGGCTCTGACAAATGCAGACACCTGAAAATTCAAATATTCAGCTGAATATAAAAAAAATTATAACTGGGGAAACAGGTAAACTCTCTTAAGAAGTGCTTATGTATATGTAAGAGTCCAAGAGCTTGTATGTATTTCTCTAGCTCTATAAGCTAACCTAATAAAACTTGTTAACTCTCCCTGCAAACTTTGCTTCATTTACATCCTTAAACAATCTCAACAGAACTGTGAGGAAACAGGAAATATTTTTTTTTCCTCCCTCATCTGTTACTTTACCTGTCAGGTATTGAGCATCTTCAGGCTGCTTCTAATTTTAAATTTTAGCACCTCTGATAGCCACTGCCCTTTTCAAACCAATTTAGAAGCTGGAGAAGAGTCACAGACTTGGAATTTTTTGTGAAGATGACTGTGCCCAGTACCTGGTAACACCCCTCCCTTTCACTGGAGTAGCAGGACTGGAGTTAACACCTTTGGTGAAACAAAATCCCTTCAGACTGGTCTCAAATACACACTTTCCCTCTTATACACACACAAAAAAATATAAATGCAAATTTGAGACATCCAAGCCTTTACGATACTCAGAAACTGCACCTTAGGGTTAACAGCAATTAATACTTATTCTGACCACCTGAAGACCCTTAAAAAAAGGCAAAATACAAAGAACTGCACATTGTTTAATAAGTTACAAATGCAGACACCCACAAGTTTCAGAGCAAAACCCATCTCCTCAGACGGGCCCAGGACGATGGGTGGCATCACAGAATGTGGCTGGGGAACAGGGAGCCGAGTGCATTTTCCCCGCGTCTCCATCGCTGCTGATGATGTACAAAGCCAGCAGTCATTCTGCCCCAGGTCTGTTGCACCCTGCTGGCAGAGACACACAAGCTCTGCTCTCTCGCTGCTACTTTATTTTATTGCTCTTTTTAAGACCAAAACAAAATGTCGTATTTAAATTTTCCCTCTGATGAGGAAAGCAGGGGGAGATATGAAAGAGAACAACAGAATGTTTCTCTCTCGAATGAAAGACCAGCAGAAAGCTTTTCTCGAGAAAAAAGAGATTTTACTCGATTTTTACCTGTACCATAGAACCATAAATATTCTGAGATAGTCAATACTTGGATACTATGATGGCAGCGTCCCCTTCCACATGGAATTGCAGCCAGCTGAAACCCAGACTGGGATTATCCAGACACTGCCCTGGATGGAGTATGAGGCATCCCCTCAGCGCACCCGTTTGGGGACAGCCCGGCAGCCCGGCCAGCCCCGGAGGAGCGGGCACGCTGCCGGGAGCACCTCCAGGCCACAGGCAAAGGAGGTTCTTACTGCTCGTTCTGCCTCGGACTGAGGAAGAACTGCTCAAGCCCTTGTCCCTGAGGGGTTTGTGTGCCTTGGAGGAGATGCTCTGGGGAGAGAGCGGGAGGAGGCAGGCGCCTTGCTCGGACCGTGCGAGACCCGAGGCGGGCGAGCGGCTCTGCCCCGGCACCGGCCCCTCAGGGATGGTGCTGTAATTCCCCCGCTAGCGACAGGGACAGGGAAACTTTCTGCTGTGTCCCCTCAGCTGCCCGCGCCCCCTAATTAGCCACATGCCGTCCAACAAAGTTCCATGCAATCGCTCCCGACGGCCATCCCGTTCCAAGGCTTCAGCCGCCTCCTCCGGGCTGCGAGAAGGAGGCAGGCGGGGGAAGATCGAGCTCCTGCAGCTCGGAGCCGGCAGAGCCATCGCCTTTCCCAGGCGGAGGCTCCCGGGCCGCCGCTCTCAGCACCCCCCGCCGCGAGGGCGGCGCAGGGCGGGCGGCAGCGGAGCCATGGCGGCACTGCTGAGGCGTGTGTGTGCCTCGGGAGCGCCGGGCAGCGGCTGCCCGGAGTGTGCTGGAGCGCTCGGAGCCGCCTGAGAAAAGGCAGGAGAGCGGCCTGGGAAATCAATCGGAATTTTAACTAACTTATGCTGAATTGGTGGAAGAGTGTTGAGGTGTAAATGAAACATCCTTTCTACTTTTCAGTGGGCCCGTTTTATTTTCTGTTCAGATTACTGGCTCATGAAAGTGTCTAACGCGGTGCCTTTTGGCTGGTTTTAGAGCAAGACTCTCATTTCCGTGCTATAAACCTTTTCCCCCACATTACCACTGCCGCCCACACCGCCCTTTTGAAGACGCTGAGGTCTTCAAAGAAGACGCTGAGGTGCCGTGGAGTTACCGACTGACTCCATTCCGTACTCCGAGAGAAATCCAGTCCGGTCCTCGTGCTGCATCCTTGGCACCTCACGGAGCTTGAGCCAAGCCCAGATCCGACCTTCTTGCCTAAGTATCCCTCCACGTTTATTTTGTACTTTCTTGCATTTTCCCGCGACGGGCTGGGGAAGGATCTGGAGCACAAGTCCTGTGAGGAGTGACTGAGGGAGATGAGGGTGTTTAGCCTGGAGAAGAGGAAGCTCAGACGTGACCTTATCACTCTCCACACCTCCCTAAGAGGAGGGTACAGCCATGTGGGGGGTCGGCCTCTTCCCCCAGGCAACCAGCTGCGGGACAGGAGGACACCGTCTCAAACTGCACCAGAGGAGGTTTAGGTTGGACTTTAGGAGGAATTCCTCACAGAAAAGGTGATCAGACATTGGAATGGGCTGTCCAGTGAGGTGGTGGAGTCACCATCCCTGGGCGTGGTAAAGGAAAGACCAGATGTGGCACTCGGTGCCACAGTGTAGTTGACGAGGTGGTGTTCAGTCACAGGTTGGACTTGATGATCTCAAAGGTCTTTTCCAAGGTAACTGATTCTGTGATTCTGTTGCTGTCACCCACAGGCTTGCCGTGAACTATGAGCTTGGTGGATGACTTGCATATACGCACCCCGGGAAAATGGCATTAAGATTTGTAGCAGAAAACTGGAAGACTTGCTCTAAAACTATCCATAGGGCACCGCTTTAGATATTTTCATGAACAAATAATCTGACTAGAAAATAAAACAGATCCACTAAAAAATGGAAAAATAATTTTATTTTGACCTTAACACTTTCCCACCAACTTAAGAATAAACTAGCTAAAATTCAAAATGATGTACCCTTCTAAACTAAAAAAAAAAAAGAAAAAGAAAAAAGTTTCAATTTAAAAAATGAAACAGGTTATGCTCTTAGCATCTCTTCAAAACACTTTTCCATTAAGATTAATAGGAACTGACCCTTTTATTTAGCTTGACATTTTGTTCCAAATGTAAGCATTGTCTAGTAGGATAATAATCATCATTATAATATCACCAACACTATTTGGCATCACAAATACCAAGCAATCCCAGTTCTCTTCTGAAATCCCAGTGTCTCCGGTATCTAGACGTAGCAGTGGGCGATATCTGCTGTTATTGTTTAGTTATGGCAGTAACATCTAAAAAATAAAATGTTATCAAAATGTGACATGAGTGGTAAAAAAATTGGGCAATTGTAGTTTTCTGAGAGGAACTAAACTGTATTGGAATAGCTCAGAAACAGAAGCTGGTTTATGAGTATGCAAAAAAATACGGTAAAAGAAGATGCCTACTGGGTCCTTCCTGTGTTCATGGCCCTTGGTGAAGTGCTTATGTCAGGAACAGTGTCAGAAGGAAAGTACTTGAGCTGGAGCCAAGGAAAGAGAGTAACATATTTTTGAGGTTGTCCTTCAGTGGAAACTTCATTGTTTGAAGTTGTCCTGGGTTTCTGTAGAATAAAATACTGCCTTTTGCTGTTGCATAGCACCAAAGAAGCAAAATTACTGCCATTTGTACTCTTAAGTGATTGGGGTATTATCAGTTAAGTAGCATGACACCATTCCTGTGTGAACACATGGTTTAAATTTATTCTCCAAAGTTTGACTGGACTTACTCTTTAAAGGTGAGTCCTTTCAGATCCTGCATACCTGTCTCTGCCATAAATAAGGAGTCAGAAGTGCAGTGTTGTACTTTTCATTTTGCTTGTCATTCCCCTGATCTGAAATCTTCTTTTGATTTGCTCACAATTCAGGGCAATCATGAATCAAACACAATAGATATGAGAAATGCAGAATTAAAAGCAGTCCATAAACAGAACTCTATGGACCGAAAGGCAGTGAATTCCTTAGTCACTGGGATGGGTGGACTTTAATTTGTCAATAATTCATCAGTGTTACAGAGAGGTATCACTAATAAAATGATATGAAAATACCAGTCTTGTTGCTTTATGGACAAATCGACCTAGCCAGTCCAACACCTTGAATGAGGGGAGACTGACATGCAAACCATGGTCTATACATCTTTACCCTTCAGGCATGCCGAGGTGATGGCAAGATCAAAGAGGCTTTTGAAATGCCAAGTTCTGAGAAAGGAAATTGGGAAATATAACTCCAGAGTTAGCTGGAGGGGGCAGGGATGAGGGTCATGTTAGAAGGTGTTAACCACTGTAGGGAGAAGAGAGACTCTTATCCCAGATGGTGCAGACATTTCATTGTTGAAATACAACTGTGACCAGCCCATGTTATAAGGTAATGAAATCTGTCACAACTGGAACATCAAAAGTGGTCACAGGCTATAAAGGAACGGTGTTTGTGGGAGCAATAGGGGCAAAAAATGTCGGACACTGGAGGCTGTGTCTCTGAAACACTGTAGTCTAGAGGATCAGAAAGGAGAGGAAGGAAGAGATTGTCTTGCTGACAGCTGCCCGAGGATAGGAGCGGAGGACAAGTAAGATATTGCTTCCTTTGTAATGAATCCAAGATGTACCTCTGTTGCCTGACATTTACTGAGTAAACTGAGTTAGTTGCTCACTCAGAAAGTCCTTTCAGTCCACTCTGGTTTTCCTATACATTCTTAGTACATTCTGTTTTAATTAGACCAGTTGAGTCCTTGATTGTTTGCAAATTTCATGCAGACTTTTCCTTAGCGGTGCTTCTAAAGAAGAGGAACTACAGAAAGATGCCTGGAGCCTATCATAGTTGGGATGTTTGATGCTTGGACTATGGAGAATTCTCACAGGAGATGGCACTTGCAGAACTGGGGACTGGCAAACACGAAGGAAACACCTGGATGGTCGGAGGTCTTTTTATCTTCCTCTGATTTTCTTATGGCTTAGAATTTGAGAATAATGGAAGTCAAATCAGAAAGAGGAATGTCAGTCAGCTTTCATGAAAATCAATGCTGCAAAGTAGAAATGTACTGAAAAGTGCAAACTAATTGCAGGAAAATAGGGGAGAGCAGACTAAGAAGTGCAGGTAGCAGAACTAGACACTTCCAGCAGAGTGCAGCATCACCCTGGACCAGCTGCGCATGAGCATGAAGGCTGAGAACCACTTGCCTACCGATAAAAGATTAAATAGTAAGTGTCTGTTGCAAATAAATCTCTCAGAAAAATAATCACACCTTTTAATTTTTGACTTTTGAATAATACTTAGATGCTGTTAAATGATTGACTGTGTACGATAAATGTGTTGGGGATGGAAAGTAGGAGAAAGAATCTGGGACTGGAATTGGAAGTGGGAGCCAGGAAGATCCAGGCCAGACACATGGGGAGGAGTGGAGGGTCAGCCAAAGAAATAATGAGTTGACTGGTAACCTGGTGATAGGGCAGGACATTGGAAATAAATGAACTCATGGGACTGACAGAGAAAGTAATGAAATGAGAGGAAGTACAAAAAAAAAAGAGAACAGGATTAGTACCTGGACCCAGAGAGATGGGAAATAGAAAAACACACTGGAAGAGATGAGACAGGTGGGATCAAAGAGAGAAGGAATAAGCGGAAAGGATATTGTGTTAACCAATAAAGCCCTTCTCTCTACAGAGGCCTTGGGATGCATATGTATCACTATTCTGCTTCCTGCAAGTCTCTGTGAAACCCCATGTCTGACATAATATATTGTCCTATCAAGGATGAAAATATGCTGTTGCTGTTTCTCCTTTTGAAAAAATCACATGGAAGAGGTACTGTGGATTTAGACGTCCCAAGCCAACTGTGCTATCCTGAAGATAATAAGATGCTGCCACATGATAGAACTTAAGACATTTTGTTCTCATTTTCTTTTTTAAAAAACTAGGACATTGCAGACAAAATTATTTTTTAAAACCTTAAGTTTGCAGAGTCAAACCTGGGAAAGTGAGGCAATGAGACAGTTAGAGGATTTTACCCAATCCTCTGTGAAAAGGCATTGCGATGGGTCCTTGAAGTACATAACCACCTGGGTCTTCTTCCATTGGAATTCTGTTTCATTTTCTGTATGGAAAATCTTGTTTTGGGGGTGATCAGATTTTTACAGTGAAGGAGGGTGACTTCCCTCCCTTTATACCTCATTTGTTTCAAAAATACAAAGGACATAAGACATGTGGAGAAGGATGATGACATGGTTGGAGTCACTGGACAAACCCTGAATAACGGCACTTTAATTTAGTGCCTTAGCACCTTCCTAGCTTTGCCATGATTATCTGTGAATTCACTGTGGAACTTTGCTAGTTGTTTTTGCTTTCTTCTGCTTTTTTTTTGCTTACTTTTGTTTTCTAAATTGTGATCATGTCAAAGGTTGCTTGACTTGAGGATCAGTTGTGTGTGCAGTGTGTAGGACTACCAAAGGCTACAACTGAAGCAGTACCATGCTTGAGACAAGGACTACAGCCACTTGAAAAATGTGGCTTTTTACTTGAAAGCCAGGTATTAGGAGACTGAAGCTGGGGAAGGTGACAATTCCAGTCTTAATTTCTGTGTAGCATAAATTCCTCATTTATAAAATTGTGATGATGATGTAACTACATTACTCCAGAGAAGCAATCTAGAAATTAAATAACATTTTGGTAACACTGAGGGTACACCAGTGAGGGATTCCATAGTCCATCTTGCACATGAATCAAAAGTGCAATTGAAAAACATATTTTATGATCTTCTAATTAAAACCTGATCATAACACATACATAGCGAAGTGAAATTAGTATTGTGTGCCCAACATGGGATTCATCTGACCTAGTTTTAGTCATCCAGACTTGCTCCAGTTGGTAGGGATTTTATTCCAAAGTAGGCATCTATGACAGGCTCTCTATGTCTACTTGCTAGCTGCTTTCTCAGAGAAAATTTATTTAAGAACTAGGTATTTTGCTTCATTGTTTTAAAATTACTGTATTTCACATTGTTTGTGGAAATCAATGTGTTTTATTAATGGCACATGCAAAATACACAACTATACCAGCTCAGTCAAGAAGAGACACAGCTATCTGGTGAATTTGATTTCCAAACTTTATTTTCTGACCAAACAATAAAGGTATAAGCAAAAGCCAACTTTGATCTCAAAACTTGTTTTAATTTAGATACCTACATTATCTTTTCCTGACCCTTTCTCTCCTACCTGATACTTTTCCCTAGACAGTTCTTTGTTTAACAGCCTGCTCCATGTACTCTTAATCTGGACTGTAACCTCTGGCCTGGGGGCTCTTTTTTATGTGCTGTCTGTGTAACACCTAACATCTGAGACACCTCTTGGGTTTGAAACTAAGCACTTCCATAGAACAGGTAATAAATACTCATAATTCCAGTATCATAATGGTTTCAGTCAAGTAGAAGTGAATCAGTATATGTCAGAGATCCATGGCTGAATCTCACACTGCATCCAGGAAATGTGAAGAGTACTGGTGAAATTTCTGCAGCGAACCATTACATGCAGGTGGCACAGGAATGGAAACAGAGACTGAGGAAGTTAAATCTGCTTTCAGTAGCAGCACAGGGTTCAACCAACCACACGTGGTTGTTGTTCCATTCTCAGGGAAGAAGTAGTGACTGTCCTGTAGCAGCTGGAAGGCATGCAATGAGTCACTCGCACCTTCCCATTCAGCTCTACTGTGGAAAGGAAGGGGCATTTTTCTAGAGGTTTTTTGCAGATTTCTGACTAGCCACACTGCCTGAGAAATTTCCTTATAGAGTTCCCAAAAAAAAATTGGGGGTGATGGACACTCTCCATATCTCCCCAGTCATATGCACAGAGTAGTGAATTACTCTCAAGGAAAGCAAAGTACCTTCTCCTTTTATTAAATTAAAATCACTCTACCAGACATA
This sequence comes from Pseudopodoces humilis, assembly GCF_049639895.1. Lineage (NCBI taxonomy): Eukaryota > Metazoa > Chordata > Aves > Passeriformes > Paridae > Pseudopodoces > Pseudopodoces humilis. The sequence goes on along the minus strand of NC_142202.1, from coordinate 79,484,374 downwards.
AAGCAGTAGGTTTTACATCAGTTAATGCCACAAGGCTAACAGCAATTAGTGATATCAGCAGAAACTGGTGCACAGGAAATTCCACATGAATATGAGGAAAAACTTCTTTATTGTGCAGGTGACTGAGCATTGGAACAGGTTGCCCAGAGAAGGTGTGGAATCTCCCTCACTGGAGATATTCGAGAACCATCTGGACACAATCCTGTGCTTGAGGAGGGAGGTTGGACCACCACTGTGGTTCCTTCCAACCTGCCCCATTCTGTGATTCTGTAATATCAAGAAAATTATAAAATACAGCTACATCAAAAGGGACTGAGTCTGTGTGGACTAAACATTGCAATGAAAATTCATGCTTCTAAGACACAGAAGGGAGAGACGGTAGATGAGGATCCCCACTGCACCAGGATGGAAATGAGAACGATGTCCAAAAGATTTACTGAAGGAAAGAACAGTGTGGGGGATTGTTTTTTCTTGTAAGACATGCCCATAACCAAAGGCATGAGAGTGTGCCCAAGGAGAGCACACTCTTGTTCAGCCCTGGCAAAGCAGTGACAGCATGTCTCAGAGATTATGTAAGGCAGGGCAAAATGAAGCCATGCATGGAGGTGATGAGCTTTATGAGAAGCCAAGGACATTTTTTATGTCCCTGACAGCCCTCTGAAGTCTGCTGAGACAGTCCATTGTTCTGGGTTCTCACTCAGTTCAGACTCTCTCTACCACACAGCTAGAAGTATAGCTTATGTCAAGGCTGAAGAGTGAAGTCTGGTTATTCCTGTAATGCCTCTAAGGAAAGAAATGCTGTGAATCACCATTCCTTGCAGCTAAGTAGATTGCTGAGCCAGACCACCCTGGAATCTTTGTGGTAGAACATGAGAAATTCTACCTATGTGGGACATTTATGCAGCTGGCTGGCAAGGTCTGTGACATCTCTCAGTCTTCTTGGAGCTAGTCCCTGAAGAGAGGACTCTCTTGGCCTCTCTGCTCTGAGTTGCTCATCCAGTGCTGCTGAGTGGCTCTGTCTTGGCCCATTCTAGAACATTTAGAAACCAAGTATTTTGTAATATCTGATGTGAGCTGCTAGCCATTGCAACAAAGATTCCGGGAAGGAATACAGTGACAAAACAAGCCTTTTACTGGGAAGCCTTGTGCAGACACTCCAGAAATTTCTTCTAGCAACATCTGAAGTCATTTAAAGTCAGGATATATAAATTAGCCTTTGTTCCACATTGGCCTCCAGAGTAAGACCAAGAATTTGTTTCCCATTCAGTTCTGCTGAGTGACCTAGAAGAACAATACAGATCAACCTACTTCATAGAGGGAAACATCAAAGGAGAGGTACCACTGTCTGTCAAGGCACTGCTGGCTGGCCGTGGAGTCAAACAACCGAGGTTTGCAACTCTTCCCCATGTAAGAACTAGTCCTATGTGAGAGGTTTGGAGATGGTTAAAGAAACTTCAGAAGAGCTTTTCTAAGATTTATGACAGTGCTGAATATGAAGACTGATCTCCACTGTCACGTAATGTGTCACTGACATCCCAGACAAAGTCCTAATCACTTCTTTCAGAGGAGCGGAAGGGAAGAAAGAAAGGAGTCAACTACGTCATACATTAAGACCTTTTTTCTCTCTTTAGCTCTCCCTCTTTCTCATAGGCTTGCTAGACAGGCACTCTCTGATGGTCTGTCTTCTCTCACTTCAGTTCCAGCAGTCTCAGGTTTATTTCTGTACATTTTCATGATGTTACTCTTTTCCCTAAAGTGTCAGTGATAGCCTGGAGAGGCAGTGATAGGAGCAGGTGGGTTAGGTATCCAGTGACATCTTGTTTTAGTAGCACATCCCTTGGCTCAGACCACAGGATCACAGAATCAGAGAATCACCAGGTTGGAAGACATCATCGACTCCAACCCAGCCCTAACACCTCAACTAAACCATGGCATCGAGTGCCACATCCAGTCTTTTTTTAAACACATCTAGGGATGGTGACTCCACCACCTTCCCGAGGAGACCATTCCAGTACTTTATTACTCTTTCTGTAAAAGACTTTTTCCTAATATCCAACCTATATTTCCCCTGGCACAGCTTAAGACTGTGTCCTCTTGTTCTGTCAGTTGCAGATACCCTTGTTTAGGGCATTCCAACATGATTCTGGAATAGGCCATTTTAGCACAAAGCTAGTCCATTACTTTCCTCTTATTGCCTGAATTAATATCCAATAAGCTATTTTTGAGGATAAAAACAGCATCATCAATGACCCCTTCCCACAGCAAAAGGATGCCTATTTATGCATCTGATCACCTTGTAAATGGATGTCACGTGAGATGAGACCTTCACAGCATCAGAAGGAGCTTCCTAAGAGAGCCATGAATGGCCAAGGCCAGCAGACACAAGTGGCAGGTGACCCCCCCTCAAGTGCCTCATTGTCCAGCCTGTTCCAGGGGTGCAGGGTCCGTTCAGGACAGCCCAGGCTCTTTCTGCTACACTCTGCCCAACCAGACTAAAGCATGCATGTTCCAGGCATGGAGAGCTCTGTGGCTTTTGGTGTAGGGCTGTGCTGTACAAGCCAAAGACAGTATCGTTTACACAAGTCCTTTTTGCTTTCTTTGGGGTTTTGCTGTGTCTGTTTGCACACAACTGTGGTGGGCAGAACCATCATCTGTTTAGAAATGGTGTGGCTGTGGACAGGGATTGATGAGGAGAGGAAGCAAGGCCAGACAGATGCCCAACGAGATAAATGGTATTGGTGCACACAAACATCCAGAAGAGAGCAACTGGCCAGAGTTATCTTTTTTTTTATCACACAACTGACTTCCTGGCAGATTTGAGACACTTGGTAATGATGGTGTTGCTATTTGTCTAGCAGATTAGAGCAGAGCCACTGGATCAGGATGAAGTGGATGTGACTAAACTCAGGACCAGTGTTTACTTTCAACATATTGTGAGCCATTCAAACTTACCAGGTCAGCAGAGATCTAGTCACTACAGGGAATGCACCCCAAAGAGCAGTCCATCAGGCCTGCCATGGTGTGAGACACTCAGTTGCCCAAAAAGAGCCAGCCAGACACCCAGACCTCCACCATATGAGGCTGGCAGGAGTGGCACAAAGCCTACACAAGATCCTCCTTACTAGAGGGAAACCTGGAGAGCACCAAGCAAAACCAGCACTTTTGCTTGAGTGATGAATCCCAGCAGGTGTGTCTACTTTAGTGTGACCAGATCCCTCTCTGACTGCCCATGACTGTCCCAGCCAGATTCCACTGGCCACAGTGAAAGTTAAAGTGAACTAGAGCACATGTAGTCACCTCCTTGTGGACCACTGAATGTGTCCTGGCTTTGAACTGAATCCCAGCTAGGCTGCCAGCAGAGGCCAGCTGAGGAAGAAAGCATAGCCAAAAAGGAGGTGAAAAGGAGGGGAGGAAGCACAGCTCCAGATTTTCCTAGCATGCAGCTCATGCCATTAAGGATTGCTCTGTGGTGGGGTGGGCAGTGCACAGTGCAGTCACCAGGGCAATAACAAGATAACCACACAGCTGTTTGAATTCAGGTCACATGTAGGGACATGGGGACAGCGGAGCATAGCCATCATGGAAGAAAATACAAGATTATTTGCTTTCCAGCCATCTGAGGAAACAAACCAAACAAATGAGTACAGATTCCATTCCGTGGACTTCAGGTACCCAGGAAACTGGGGCATGACATCGTCCAGCAGAAAGGAGACAGCAGCTTGTTCAGCTTCTGTAATGCTATAAGAAACCTCCACTTCTTTGCCAGTGGGGGAGCTCGTGTTTTTAAGGGAAAAAGTGACCTGCCAGTCACCACTTACAATGTGTGATTGTCCAGGAGTTTCAAAGAAGTGTAGGGAAGTGACAGCACTTCGACTTGGAAAAATGTCTTTCTCCAGATAATTTTGTGGTTGAATAGTGGAAGAAGATGTGGACACGTACTGTGAGTGCATGAATTAAAGGAGCAGGTGGGACTCCCAGTCAGTCTGATTTACCCAAGAGATGGTCACCCCATGCTGTACTCCTAACAAGCTGTTTGTTTAAGGCATTGGCAGATTTTCCCCTCACTGCACATTTGCCAAACCACAACTGAGAGCTTTGCATTTAGCCAAGGAAGGAAAATCTTGAAAGCCATTCATGAATCTACACCAAAACCACTAGAGCTATAATTAAATCAACTCTTAAAGCAGTGTAACTCTTTTTATGGATGAAATGGCAGTCTTTATTTTAAGCATCATTGGAGAAAGAGGAGGAGAGAGGCAAACATTTCCGTGTGAAGGCTTGGAAACTCCTTTCAGGGTACTAAACATTCACCAAGGCTTCCTGTGAGCATTGGAGTTTGTCCTTTCCCTGCTGGCTGGATTTTCATTCCGTTTGACCTCCAGCAGCCGGCTGAAAGCCCTTCTCCAACCCGTCAGCAGCTGCCTTCGGGTGAAGGACATCGGTGGGACAGCGGGGACTGGGACGTGCGCGGGCGCAGGACATTGCCTGGAGCTCGGAGAGCCCCGAGGACGGGCGGGCAGCGAGGCGGGAGGAGGCCGCAGCCGCCAGCCCGGCGAGCCCCCCTCGCACTCTCCCAGCAGTCGCGGAGCACCTGCGGCTGCGGGCGGGTCACAGCCTTAGCTCCCCTGGGCGGCGCGCCGGCTGCGCGGTGTCCCCGGAGTCTCCTCCGCTGCCCAGCCCTCCTCCCGGTGCGGCGGAGCGGCCGCAGCCCCCGCGGGATGGCGGGGCTGTGCCTGTGGCTGTGGCTGAGCGCGGCGGCGGCGGCGGAGCTGCGGCTGACCCTGCTGCACACCAACGACGTGCACGGGAGGGTGGAGGCGCAGGGCGAGGGCCCGCGGCGCTGCGAGGCGGCAGCACCGGGATGCTTCGGCGGCGTGGCGCGGAGAGCGGCGCGGGTGGCGGCGGAGCGGGCCGCGCACCGCAACGTGCTGCTGCTGGACGCCGGGGACCAGTACCAGGGCACCGTGTGGTTCTCCCGCTTCAAGGGCCGCGAGGCGGTCCACTTCATGAACCTCCTGCGCTACGATGCCATGGTAAAGCGGATCGGGGGACGGCGAGAGGCGCGCTGGGGTCTTACCCTCACTCTCTCCCCTGGGGTGCTGGGTCTATTCCTTTCCTCGCCCGATGCCGGCTTTTCGCATTGCCGCCTCCTTCGGTGCGTAAAGTTGCATCAGAAAAGGCTGTAGGTAATGCTAAAATCGTGGCCAAAGAGGGGAGGCAGGCGAGGAGAAGGGGAGTGATTGCTAGGTGGTCGGCTCCCCGGCCGAATTAAGTCGTAAGCTGGCAGCCCCACGGGCAGCCAGAAACCGAGAGATGGTGGCAAGGCTACACAGAGTGACACGATGGAACTCTCCTTGGCAGATGCAGGGGCTGGGGGCGGGCAGGGGGCTGGACGGGCTCTGTTGGAGAGGAGTTGGCAAGCCATGGAAGGGACCCCAGCAAAAGCCGGACAAAGAGTGTGGTCTGCGACAGAGGAGCTAACTGCCTGAGGCTCGCAGCCTGTCCTGCTTCGTTCTTGCAGGGAACAGATGGCACAGGTTGGCAGCGCTATTTTCAAAGGGTGGAGGTTTTTAGTTTTCATCAATCCCACCCTGGTTGTGTCCAGTCCCCTCAGAGCTGTGGTCATGACAGAGTATATAAGAGGCTGTGTAGTGAGGAAGGTCTCTGAGATTATGCTAATCGTGCACCTTTACTCTGCCTCTTTTGGTCGTGCAAGTGCTGAGAGAAAGGTAGAATTTGTGGCTGAGACTGGGGGATGTCACTCCATGTCCTTAAATCTTTTGTCTCAAGGCAGTGGCTTATTTTGCTTGTGTACAACCCCGGAAAGGAGAGAGATTAAAGTCATGTTTGAGCATGACTGCTGCTGTGACAGCGATTGGATATTTATTTCATCCCAACCGTCAGCTTGAGGGGAAAATCTTCTGGGCATATCACATTCTCTATCTTCATCTTTTTTGCTTTGTCTGGAAAGGACTCTGCTTTCCTTTCCAGGTAAAAGTGCCTTCACCTGTGTATTCCCTCTGCCTCAGGACAGCTGTGGACCAGTGCACTTTTTTAGGCTAAGCACCAGACAGATCTGTGGGGGATACTTCTCCCTGTCCACATGCCCTAGTGAACGGTTTTCTAGTTGTGAAACTAACATTAACAGGGTGTTTCCTCCCGATGGTGGTGGAGAGGAGTGTGTGCAATTAGGACTCATCCTCACTAAGAGCTGGGAAGTGCCTTGGGATTCTGCAGTGCAGAAATAGCTTGAGGCGGTTTTTTCCTAGCTTTTTCACAAAGCTTCCTGCTGTCTGTCATTTTTCTGTCTTGTGCTTGCTGGTATAACTAGTTCATGGGCAGCCTGCGAGCCTGTACAGTTCCTGATTATATCACAAGAAATTTTTTCAGGCAGTGCTGAAGTACTGTTCAGTTTTAGAAACAAGTTATGTAGGAAGCACCTGGTTTTGGAGATACCATGTGCTTTTCCATCAGAATAAACTTTTAAAATAAACCCACCCCATACCAGATATCCAGGGGCTTTTACCAGATGTGAATGCCTTAGGCGAAGTAGTCAGCCACTTGCTCTCTGTGGAGGTGCTGCTTTTTATAATTTGAATAGAAGGTGACAGGGTAGGTGCTAAACGTTCTGTAGCTTCTCAGTCTCTCTGCTACCAAAAAGCTTGAGGAGCAGATGCCGAGTCTGTTTCTATTCTTCTGTCTGTGGACCTTGGCGGGGGGGGGGAAGGGGGGGGCATGCAGTGGGGATGGTGGCTGGGTGGGGGCACAGGGAGCAAGCTAAGAGCCGCACTGAGAAGGGTGAATTAGTGTTTCTTTAAGCAAAATTTGGGAAGTCGCATCCCTGACAGAAGGGGTGGGGGTTACTGAAATGTTTAGAAGTGAGCTACAGCGCTAGGATTACAAACAGGATGAAGGAGAGAGCATGAGTCATGGAAGTTGTTACAGGATGCGGGCAAGAGCCATAGGAGGATTTAGGACAGCCTGGAAGCATTAGAGGTTTTCTCCACAAATAGGAGAATTTTTTTTTTAAGTTTACCTTTTTCTCATTTATACCTGTTATCACCCCCAGTCTGTTTTCTCCTGTTTCATTGCCTTCCAAAAAATTTTGATGGCACCAGCCTTTTTTTCTGGTGTAATTAAGATTAAAATCCAATTTAAATATCTCAAAGGCAATAATTGGAGAGGTGATAGAAGTCTTCTAGCTTTACATTTAAGTCACATCCTCCTGTTAATTTGTATCCTGATTTTTGAAATACTTTTAGACTTGCTCTTTGTGAAAAAGAAGATTATATAATCACATGCTCTGTGGCTGAATATTTCTGTTTATTCCCTCTTGTGGCTAACACTGGCCAACAGATTCAGATTTGGTGAAGGGATTTTGCACAGGTGGGAAGTCCCAGGAGCTCTGGGTGTAAGGGCAGTTAGGCAGAGTATAGGAACCCAAAATGGTCCACATCTTCCTCCTCAGAGGAGGAGTAGCATCAAAAATAAAACTATTATTAGCCACCAGTGATTTCTCATTAACAACTTTGTAACCACCCACACCATGGGAAAAGTTTTTATTAAAGCTAGTGTCCTAATGGACATGAAATAATCCAAATGCAAGACACAAAGCCAAGAGAAACAATCTTTCCTAACTGGTTGGTTGGGTTAGGGTTTTGGGTTTTTCCCCCCCAACAAGCTGGTGGCAGTTATAACCAATTCAATTTCTTAATTCATTTGAAACCTCTTTTGTTGAGGTTTAATTGCATATTTAAGAGGAACAGAAGGCATGTGCGCTAGCCAAAAGGAAAGAGCTTTTTTACCATTCTGATATACTCTACTAGTCCATAGATATCTCTTCAGAACATCCAGACAGCATCAAGATGAATGTCTTAATTTTTTTTTAATCTTGATTGGTATTTTTTTACAGCAAATTAGAGTGCAATTAGAATACAGTTAGAAGTTAGGAGTGCATTGTGTCTTCCCAAGTCAGGATTTTTTCAAAGATAGTTCTTGGTTCTTTTGGAAAAGTTCTGCACACAATTTGGCTCCTTCCTGGGAGAGTGTGTAGTGTTCTCACCAGTGTCAGCAGAACAGCTGATTTCCAATGCAAGTTACTGCTGATATCCTGAAATTTCCACAGAGCCATTGACTGCATGCCTGGGGGGATAAAAGGAGTCAGGAATCTTTGTCCCAAAAGAAAGACACTGCCAATTAATTGATTGAAATACTGTGCTCCCAAACCTGTGGTGGCCTCAAGGTTCTGCTTGGTTTGGAACGTGATCAGGGTTAGTACATCCATTTGGAGAATAAACATTGGGGCAAGCACAGCTGGGTGTGTGGGTGGTTTAAGTAGAACAGAAGGGTACATAAGCCTTCTGAGATGGTGAATGCAGCTTTCCCCACTTAATCTCAGAATGAAATTAAGAGCACAGTTTTGCTGGGAAGAGTTGGTCCATTGGCTTTGATACCTCTTGCGTGTTTTGCTCCAGCTGCAACCTGAAACCTTGCATAAATTTATTATGTAGTGGGTTACACAATTATTGTGTTTCTGTGGATACATCTTTTCCTTGCCTAATACTTAAATATGCTACAAAGTCCTTGCGTTTGTTATGCTTCTGTAAAATGCCATCTATGGAGGTTTTGCTGGCTTATCACCAAACTTGCAGGCACAGGCATGTGGCAATTTAGGCTGAGCATGAAAAAGGGGCAGGTAGGAGAAATTTCCCTCGAGGTAAGTCCCTTTTCATCTGCTTAACCAGCCTGGGAAAACCAAACATTCTTATCTGGCTGGAATTACCTTGATAATAAATTGTACTGCTGTTTTGTGTAGCAGTCTTGACACTTCACCGTGTTAAGTGCACACCCACCTGTGAGCGCACACGCTCTCTGGGGATTGGCTCTGGGGATTCTCCCTCACTGATAAACACTAGGTCTTCCATAGGCAAGAAATTATATTGATGGCGGATAGAAAATTATATTTTCTTGTTGGATGTTAAAGCACAGAAGAATCTTTACTAAGTGCAGCGTAAGAATGTTTCAAAAACTGTAGTCCAAGCACAAAGCTCTTAAAATGTACTTTTTATTTGAAGAAAACGCTAAATATCAATGAAAATATTTGTTTTCTTCAGTATTTAAACAACGTATTTTCCATACACATAATATATGTTTTCCTTTGTGGTTATTGTTAATCCTGTTTTTTAGAGCTAGAGAATGTAAAATGAAGGGGTTTTGATCTGGTATGGATAGGTTTTGGATTTTGATTTTCACATCTGTTTCATTATGTAAGAGAATCTGAAAAACAAAAACCTACATCTAAAAAGAAAAATAACCCAACCACTTCTGTGAGAAACAGGAATGTTTTGGTTTAGACAAGTTAGGGTTTTCTTTCATAGAATGTAGACTTTGTTTTCTCAAACACACCATGTATATGAGACTATTTACACTGAATATTTGAGGGAGGGCCTCATATTTTCTTCATGCTTTTTGCAGGCTTTGGGTAACCATGAGTTTGATGAAGGTGTGAGCGGATTATTGGATCCTCTTCTTAAAAATGCGAATTTTACAGTCCTGAGTGCAAATATTAAAGGGAAAACTCCATTAGCAAACGAAATGATGAGATATGTTCATCCTTTTAAAATAGTTCATTTTGACTCAGAATCAGTTGGAATTGTTGGCTACACTACAAAGGAAACGTCTTTTCTTTCACAGCCAGGTATGTTTTCTTTAGTATGTAAGTTTATGTCCTTTGTTACTACTTTTGTTATTTGCCTACTTTTTTTAAATCCAAAGATGAATGTTTTCAGCTGGAAAGTGGGAAGTCTCTTGTTTTATCAGTATTTACTTGTATTACTCAACTTTGCCTGATTTTTATCCTTAAAAAGGCTTGCTAACATTAAAACCCTCATTCATACTGACCTGGACCATATCTAAGAATATCAGAAATTCAGTGAGATTGCAGGAGAGCTCAGAGGCTGCTAGAATTTTCATTCTTGCTTTGGTTTTTAAAGTTATAGTCCATGATATTTTATTTACAATATTTAATGATTTATGATTTTAATTATATTTCATTTATATTCCATTTTATTTTATTTATCCATTTTAAAAAAAGTTAAAACATGGATACAACTTATCTCTAGGTGAAGTATGATATTTCTCTGTGTGTTGAAATTTTGTTCTTGGATGCCTCCATGCCCAAAAACAAGGAGAGGTTCATACTTGTTTTTGAAGCAAAAGTTGCCCAAGATGTTTTTAGCCTCTCAAAATATTTGCAGAAATTAGACTACAGAAGGAACACCCATTCAGCTTTTACCACAATTGCTGCATTCATGAGTAAAATTAGAATTTATGAGGATAAAGGCTTCTCAATTTCTGCCTATTTTTTCCAGCATTTCAGGGGGTTTGGTTTGATGAGGGTTTTGTTTGGGTTTGGTTTTTTAGTAAAATAAAATTGTTTTGGAATGAGAAACACATTTAAATCAGCTGTAGGAGATATGAGTCACTGCCTGCTCAGAGTTCAGTCTACATGTAACAAAAACAGAGTTTCACCCCTTGGTTTTGCAGTTGGGGATGCTCCAAGAACTGGTTTAAAACACTTTCACATTGAAAGTGGATATCGTATTAATATTTCTCTTTCTATTGCTTAGTAATACAGAAGCAGTGCATTGTTTTCCTGACAAAAGGAATATTCAATACTTTTAGGAAGTATTAGAACATAAAACTATTCCTTCTGTGTTTTTTAATTCCAGTGTTGTATGTTTAACCTGTCAAGAACGGACATCTGAGGTCTGAATAGACTTATTGATCTCACTTCTGTTTTGCAGTGTTAAGGTTTTGGATTCCTGTCTTTTTTTCCCCCAACAAAAAAGAAAATTGATCTGTGTTTTTTGTAGGTAGTAGAATTTTACCTGTGCCCGAGGGCGTGAAGGTAGATATCATGTCGTGCTAAGTTTGAATAATGACAATCAATATTGTCCTCTGTTAGGGATTAATGAAATCTGCTGCTGCTCTTCTTCCAAACTCCTGTGTTGGGGCAGCGAGGTCATCAAAGCAACTTTCTTGCAAATAAATACACTAGGTGAAAATCCAGAAATTCCAGATAGTGCTGGAATGATTGTATGAAGCATTCAAGTATATTTCCAATAACATTTAGACATCATATCCAATGCCTCAGTATGCTGAGACATTGTAAGAGACCACAGCTAGATAAAAAAGCAGTGTTAAAAGGGAAGTCTTGTTAGCTCCATAGATGGAGCTGAAGCATCCCTGAGGAAGTATATCCCACAGTGTAACTGCACAAAAAGCAGAGCAAATTCTAACAGCAGCATTTATAGTGATCAGAGTTTTTATAGTTTTCTGCTTTGCCTTCTTGGTGTGTGGAGGAATATTTAGAAGCTTTGAAGATGTGAACTCAGGGCATGCTAATATAACTCAGTGACTATATATTGCCCATGAACTAGCAAACCTTCAGACTGGTAAAATCATGGCAGACATGTGTCGGTGGCTAAATAATTATCGCCCTACTTCCTTATATTCTATTAATAAGGGACCTTGCAAATGTTAAATTCAGCACCTTGCTTATCTCTACACATTTCTTCCAGATGATTCCGTTTTCTCTGCCTCTGTGTGCTTTGGCATGCTTTATACTCTTAGGGCATTCTCAAGGCAAACAGGAAGCTTGAGAATGCTGAAACGTGAATTCCTACATTACTGACTTCTGTGGAAATGTTTTGTGAGTGTGATTTCTTCTATTGTTAAATCTCAATAACTTCCACCCAGCTATGAAATTACAACTTGTGCTTTTCATAGTCTGCTTAAAAAAGGTTATCAAAAGACTTGAACAGAGTATGAAGTCCTTAAATCTCAGTGTTTCCATTGGCAGGGACCAACTAATCTCTGCTGAATGTACTCTTAATGTCATTGTTTGGAAACCCATAGGGATGGGGAACACATTTGTAGTTTACAGCCAACTGGCAGTTTTTCTGGAGTTCTCTGTTTTGCTATGTACAGCTATCTCAGCTGAGTGGTCAGCAGGTTTTTCCATGTCTTGCAAGAGTTGCTCATAACTTGGTGCACAGTTATCTGTGTATTTACTTTGAACTGATAATCACAAGGCCATCTTTCTACTATTTGATGGTTCCAGTCCACTTGCTTTAGTTCTGTAATGTTGTTTGGTCCACTGTATTTTTTGTGTAAGGTGTAAACCCAAACTGACGTTGTAACCCTGCAGGCAGCAAAATATTTACTGAAATTATCAACGGAAGAGTTTTCTGAAATGGAATTTTAAATTGCATTTTTTCCACTTTACTCTGGCTATCTTGAGTAATATTTTTTAACAGGCAGACAGTTCTTTTCCTTGTTCAGTTGTAGCAGTATGGCTGTTTTTTCTGAAACTCCACCTCATCTAAAAAGAGAAGATGCCACATCAGCTTAATACCGTGAAAGAGAAGTGAAATATTGACATGAGCAACAAGTTAGTCATTTTGATTCCGATTGTTTTGAACAATGCCCAGATGAGTGCTAAGCAGTGTATTGCTTCTTGCCTGGTTTCTTAGAGAATTGAACACTGTGTAACTGCTCTTACAGTCCCCCACTGTATAACTTTCAAACCTGCTGGCTGTAGCCTGTATAACTTTTCAAACCTTTCATCCCACCTACACCAAATACTCAGATGACGAGGGTGCCAAGCTGTGTGCAGTGCAATGGCTAGGCCATGGAGAAGGGGTGAAAGAAACCCCTGCAGTCCCAAGCAGAATTCCCTTTCTGAGGGCAAAGCAGACAAGATGAGATCAGACAAGTGGATGGGTGGATTGGCAGTGAGACAACCCACCTGAGCTCTGGTGTCTGCCTGTCCTGACTTAACAGTCCTGGGAGAGGGATGGGCTTACCTGCATGGGATAGGCCTTGTTTTTTCCCTCATTATGAAAGTGGGTTGGTTTGTTTTGATACCTTTTCTCTACAGCTACCTGAAAGAAGGGTGTAGCAAGGTGGGGAACTGTGTCCTCCTAAATAACAAGTGACAGGTCAAGAAGAAATGCCCTCAAAGTTTTGCCAGGGGAGGTTTACATTGGATTTTTGGAAAAAATTCTTCTTGGAAAAGGTTGTCAAGCACTGGAACAGTGCTGGAACTTACCCAATGAAGTGCTGGAGTCACCATCCCTTGAGGTGTAGATGTAGTACTTAGGGACACAGTTTAGTGGTGGACTTGGCAGTGTTGGTTAATGGTTGGACTCATTGATCTTAGAGGCATTTTCCAGCCTAAAAGATTCTATGATTCTGTGGATTGAAGACTAATAATAATGTGTCTTCAATGTACAGCACGTTTGTACACTGCAGTGGCGTGGAGGGATAACAGAGCTGGTGCTGATGGGGAGAGTTTGGTTGTCATGGACCACCTGGCTACTGGCCATGGAGAAGTTAGCCCGCAGGCACCTGCATGCTGGCACAGCTCGTCAGTGGCTTGTTCCTGGTCTTTGTTTCAAGAGCTCAGCTCTCTTTGCAGAACTGCTCCCCACACCATTGGGGTGCAGCTGGTCCATGGTGGTGAGAGGAGTACGGAGAAGAGCCTGCGCTCAGGGGTCAATTCTTGCACTTCCCTTTCTGCCAGCAGCTCTGCATCAGGCCAGCTGCTGTCAAATGCAAGGATGTGCAAGGAGGGGCTGAAGCCAGTGGCTTCCTTCAGCCTGGAGAAGAAGGCTAAGAGGGGAACCAAGTGCAGTCTTCCAGTGGTGTAAGGGAATTTATAGAGAAGACAGGGACAGACACTTCCCAGAGGTGAAAGAGAAACAATGGGCTCAAGCAGTAACAAAGGAAATTATGGGGGCTTAAGGAAAAAATTTGTCATGGTAAGCATGGTAAGTCATTAAACAGGTTGTCCAGAGAGACTGGAATTTCAGCCAGCTCAGACTAGACCCTGAGCATCCTCATTTGGCTTTCAGTTCCTGCTTTGAGTGGGTTTTGGATTACATGGCTCCTGGAGGTCTCTTCCAACCTCAATTAACTTCTGGCTCTTTGATTCTGAGGTCCACAGGAAGAAAATGTGGGTAGGCACTGCACAATTCACTCTGCCATGTGCCCTACAGAGATTCCCTCTGGCACTAACAGAACTATTGAATGGGTGTGGTGCTGAACCAATTTATGTAACCCTCTTTTATCTCTTCCATTGTAGCAGCTTCCTCCTCATTTCCTGAAACATTTTGCAGTGGATTGTGAATTCGTTTCACTCCTCCCTTTGTTATGAAATAACGTAAATCTTTTTACTTTAAAGGCATTCTTCAAAATTATCTGATCACAGAACTCTGCAGGAAGGAATTAGGTAGAGGAGGAACTGGTAGAAAAGTCACTTGGTTGTCTTCACCAGAAAGTCTAAGTTTACAATTGGTTGAATTTGTGCTTAAACTCTGTTCTTAAAAACTTTGTCAGTATCCTCTTACATAGGAAGTCCTTTTGTGCAACCCCAACCACTGTGCCCAGGATAAAAATGCCTGTTATTCCAGTGTTCGTGTAACTATTTGGCACGTTACAGTAATTTCAGCAGGCACAGGAAGCTTGCAGAAAGATTGTCAGTTTCCGAACATCCTTGTCCAGAAAAGGTTTCTCCTCTCCAGAATTTCCATTCCTTACATTGTTGTTTCAGAATAGTATCTCAGATGTGTGTTGTGCTGTATTGGTCTTACTGAGAGTGGTTCACATTAGGTCAGTTAATTTGTATAAAAGGGCAGTTCAGAGTTTCATGGAGGACTTTGAAGAAGCTGCTGTTTAAAGCGTTGGGGAGAGGGGGATAAAGGAAAGAACAAGATGAGTGTGCAGTAAAAAGGGAGATTTAACTTGGGAGAATATAGATGATCTCAAAGAAATACAGTTGGGGAATTAAAAAACTCTTTGTAATAGAATACAAGTGTTTATATTCAAACACTGACATTTAGTTTCCTTTCTCTAGTTACATAATAAAAGCCATTCAATTTTTGATCCTACTATTGACGTGAATTATTTTTTTTATGGAGTTATAACTTTTTTTCATCTGGGGAAGTACATACAGCTTGTTGCAGAAATGTTGTATTAGTCTAAGCACAGAGGTGCTCCTGAGAGACTGAAAAACATCAGCTCAGATCAAGAGCTTGAACCAGATATTTGAAAGGCACTGCCATTCAAAGTCCTTTTAATTATACAAACTAATATCTGATGTCAACTTCTTTATTTTTAACTAGCAATTAAAGTACTTTGTAAGTAAATTTTTTTCATCTCTTTTTGTTTTTTTAAGGGGATGATGTAACCTTTGAAGACGAAATTGAAGCACTGCAACTGCAAGTGAATAAACTTACTGCTATGGGAGTGAACAAAATAATTGCATTAGGACATTCTGGTTTTACCGTGGACCAAAATATTGCCCAAAAAGTGAAAGGAGTGGATGTTGTGATTGGAGGACATACAAACACATTTCTCTATACAGGTATTTTACTTCTTGCTAAAATGTTGCTTCTAAAGCTAAGTTGAAATTGTTCATCTTTAAACTCAGAGAACTTTCACCAGTATAGTTTACTGCTGGCTGCACTCAGCCAGGCTCATAGCTGGTACATGTCCATAACTTCCATGGAAGAAACCAATTCAAAACAGCCTGTGCACACCAAGTACCACAGCTCACTGAGAGGTTCCGTAATGCTGTGGATGTTCAAGGTGACCTATGCAATGTGGGGAAGAGGAACAAAGGTAGTAATACCAGGAAATTACTGCTACTGTACTTCTTTCAAGCTCACACCTCAAAAGAGTAAATTAGTTGTCTACTTTTAAACATGTGTATGACGTAACCAAAAAAATCAATCATAAAGGACTTCAAAACTGCTACCGGTGTTGATTTTCTCTGTAATCTGATTCCATATTCATAGGTCTCAATTTAGCTTGCCATTAAAATACTTTCCCCAAGTTTCATATGTTTATTTCAATCCCTCTTTTAATCTCTGACTTTATTCTTCTTTTCTTTAGAGGCAGATCTGTCATTCTAGAGACAAACAGCTGATCTGTTTTCTCCTGCAGTAATGCTACTTTAGGCAACACCTACCATCAGCAGCTTCCCCAGTGCTGTTACCTTCCCCAGAGTGTAAGGACCCAAGTAAAAGACAGGCTGTTTTGTTGTTCTGTTTGACTGAATTTTTTAAGTTCTTTAAATTTAGCAGAAACTTTAATAACTGGTTGAGACTATAGTGGGAGCTTTCTGTAATTTTTAGAAAAGTTTCCCATGTGCCCTATTCAAAAGGATAGCATTATGTACCCTACCCTAGGAACTTGACCACTTAAAAGGTTTGCATTGTCCATCATCCTCTCCCTATTCATCTCCTCTCTGTTTCTCATGCCCTTTTTATCTTACCTGGACTCACACCTTTTGTTATCTCACTTGTTAAAAAGAAACAATTGCATGCCACAGTTACACATTAGGTAGATCAGAATATCTCTTGAATTTGGCCTCAGGGGATAACTTTGATGACTAATCTGGAGGCACAAAGACTCAACTGAGTCAGAGTTTACAAACACATTACGAAGGGGTGCAGCAGAGAAGTAACCAAACTGGAACAACAGGATGGACCATCCCAATACCATGTGCCTATGAGTGACCAAGAGGGAGGGTTGAGGGGACTGGATGAACCTGTGGAGACACTTTACTCAGCTCTGCCCATGTTTCCCTGCAGCTTGCAGCTCAGGGACTCCTCAAGCCAGAAGAGGTGTCTTGATATTTACTGGCTCTATCTCCTCTTGACTACCTTCAACTTGCACAACAGCCTATAGCAGGGCATTCCAACACTGACCTGCACAACCCACAGGAACCTTGGTCTTGTCTTGGGGTGCAGCCTGCAGTTTTACTGAATTCTTTTTGAGATGGGAAAAACAAGGATGGATTCCATATTCAAGGTGTGCATTCATTGTGGATTACACAGTGGAATCCATATTCTCTTGCACAGTCTTGTTGGCCAATGTCTGTAGAAAGTTTGTGCCTCATAGTGGTAGCCACAGTAATCAAAATACCTTTTTGGGTATGATCCACTTGTCACAATTTGAAATCCTGATGTGAAGTGCTGCAGGAGCTGAGACATCTGAGTTCATATCCTGTCTGGATCTGCGGGAGTTTGCAAGCACACCTCTAGTCATCCCTGACTAGAGTACCCTGCTGTCAGACTAGACTATGTCAAGTTGTTCCACCCCTCCCCATTTGAAGGTGTCCAATATTCACAAAGCCAAGGTGTCCAAGATTCACTGCAGGAGACTGCAGCCTTCAGGTTAAAATTCTCAGCTAATCATGAGTGCATTTGTGCACCGTGCCCTGCTGAGTCAAAGCCAGCAGCCACAATTCCCAGAGGAGCAGCCGCACCTGTAGAGGCGATTTCACTGCAGAGTAAAACATCTGATTTGAAATGTCTTTTCTGTATGTCTTGATGCATATACTAAGCTTGTAGGCTCTCATTTAAATCAAGAGATTTAATCAATAACTGTCAGCAGAATCTGGAGGAATGTTTCAGCTCAGTCTAAGCGGAGATGTATGAGCTGTTCAGCCTGCTTTGTCATGGAGATTTTGAGACATGCTGTCCATGAAGACATGTCCACAGAGAAATCTTAGTGTAAGGGTTTCATCTTGGACTAGTCCAACCTGTCTCTAAGATATTTGCCAATCTCCAGTTTATCTACAGGTTATAAGGCAAATATTGTCCTGACATGTTCAGGTATGCATTTGGTTTGTAGAACTGATTAAAGCAGCAGTGATAGTTTTGGGTTAGAGCAGTTTTCTTCCTAGTTTTCATCAGAACTGATGTTCTGAAAGTGTAGTGTGTTGGCTAAAACAGGGTGAGAAATAGGGAAGTGTTACGTGTTCTTCAGTCACCCAGTATGAGTTTGTGCATTTGTAATGAAACAGCATTTCATCCCTTGACTGAGCATGAATTCTAGTGCTGTGTTCTTTGGGGTAAGATGCACTGAATAGTCTTTGCATTTCAGAAGGAACATATCTATCTTACAAGGGAAAGATGTCATAGTGCTAATTAATCCTGCAAGGAAGTATCAGTATCAGAAAGTATTTCGTTAGAAAGCAAGAAATGAGTAAGACTCTGGACAAGCACTTAACTACACACAGCTGATATAAACTAAAACAATGCCTAGAAATAATAACTTTATCTTTCTAATGCTGTGTTCATTTGAGGACTAAATGGGGACAAGAAGTCAAAACTGATTCCTTTTTCAATTCAGAAAATCCCAAAGCCACTTTTGCATGCATAAATCCTGGATAAGTCCTCATTAGCTACAGGATTTCTTAAATTGTTCCCCAAATAAATGGATAGTTAAGTGGCATTCCAAGAAACCAACTCTGTTGGTCTGACTGAAAGTAGAAAAGCTAGTTCTGTGGTAAGTTTGGTTCACTCTGCAGTTCGTTGCAGCTCTTCTCCCTGGAGAAATAGGAGGGATTAGAGAGGAATATGAATGGTATTGGAGTTCTAGAAGAAATATTTATCATGCTGCTTATTCTAGGATTTAATATTATGTAAACAACTGCAAATGGAAGGAAACAAGTTGTTCTGTGAGCTGTGGAAGTTAAGAGGCTGCTTTCCTCAGGAACCACGTCCTCTGCACCTGCTCCCCCATGCCCCTGCCTTGCGAGCAGGCCAGTGCTCACCAGTACATGGATGGGAAATGCTGCTGCCTTTGGGACAGGAGTAAGGAGCAGGCTCTGAGGCAGCTCTGTCACACAGCACGTGATGCCTCTTGGAGCTACCCAGCCTTGCTCTGACAGTGGGGCGGAAATAATGACAGGAATAACAGCAGTGAAAGATACTACTCAGATAATGTTGTCACTACTCAGATATTGTCGAGGAGACACGGAGAAGGCTGGCACCCTTGAGGCAAGAGCTGTGCTGTGCAGTTCCAGGTTTCTTTGCCACTTTCTGCCCCTGTGTCGTTTCTAAATCCTGTGGTAGCCTATGCCAATTGAGCTGTCTCTTTTTTTCTGACAGTGGCCTGCTTTAATCCATTTCCAAGTCCTACCTCTAGTCACCTTTCAGACTTTGCAGGTTGATAGGAGTTTTACATCCATGACCACACAACTTTAATGCTAATGAAGTTTGTTTTTGCAGAGGGTTTGCAGTCTGTCTGAAATTTTAGAGGCTGTTTGGTATAGTGAAAAAAAAAGAGCTGGCTATATGTACAAATTCACAGAACTGTTAGTATGTATTCTATCTGATTATTAACAGTAAAAAATTGTTAGACTTTTGCAGATCAAGGAGTCTGATGTATATTTTACTAAGATTCTTATTTTCTATCTGATGCAGAATAAAGTAGTATGAAATCTCCACAATAAACTTTTCACCCAGTAGCTGGTATGTTTGCATTACTGAGGGGTTTAGATTGCAATAATTGGAATGAAAAGTTGGATTGTTGCTGTTGTGATGGGATGTCATGACGGAGTGTGCTGTCACAAGCTAAAAACACTGTGGTAATTATTTGAGTTCATGTCCTGGACACAACATTGTCTCCTATGAGATAACTGAACAATCAAATGTGTGCTTGTTGTCCAATACAGTCATGGCTGTTTCTATCCTATCTGGGTTCTGTAAGGCTGAGAAACATTTCAAATGTCACTGTAGTAACTCCTTGAAGGTCACATGAGCTGAAGACCCACTTTTCATGCTTGTTCTATGCAGGCACCCCACCCTCTACTGAAGTGCCAGCTGGCCCATATCCATTCATGGTTGAATCAGATGATGGGAGGAAGGTGCCAGTTGTACAAGCTTATGCTTATGGAAAATATCTTGGTTACTTAAATGTTACATTTGACAAGAAAGGAAATGTAGTTGAAGCAGTTGGAAACCCCATTCTGCTGGACAGCAGTATTCCTGAAGGTATGTGGACCAGGCATTTGAGTTTGCCTGCAGCACTCTGCTACAATTCAAGTCTTGTTGTGTTAAATACAATGTCTGAATAGGAGCTCAGCTTTCTTTCTGAGCTTGCAGCTCTCTTCTGTGTAGCATTCAGCCTGTGTTACAGTTGAATATGCATGCATTCAGAGTGTGTTTTTATTTATTTAAAATCCCTGAAAGTCCTTTTGTAAGAATTCAGGTGATACAATGCCTCATCACTTTGTAGAACCTGTTTTAGCTAGTCCTGTAATTGTGATTTAAAAGATTACGATGACTAATTTACAGTTTTGCCAGAGGCTGGATTCTTCAGAACAGAGTTTAGAGCAATATAGGAAAGTGGAAATGTTCCAGAAAAAGCTTGTAGTAGCCTGCCAACTACTCTGCCAATGTGCAATTATAATGTACAAACCCATGAGCTTTTGTATGCAGTGCTAACTGTGTTCAAAGTTTTAACTCTGAAACATTTAAAGAAGTGGGAGGACAGTCTCTCACTTTTTGTTTGTAACTCCTTCTGAGCTGTGTTAACTCTTTTTTTTTTTTTTTTGTCAGTTCTGTAATTATCCAGGGCTGGTTTTCTAATCTGTTTCTTCTCCAGTGTTTGCTGTATGAAGTTCTGAGCATTTATCAGATTTTCTAGGTTCTACCTGAGTATTTATAAAACAAATCCTTTAAAAATCATTTGTTCATAGATATTTACTGTGTTGTTCTCAGTGACCTATTGATGTAGCGAGGTGATGTAAAGAAACTTTACATTCTCCCTCTGAAGTCAGTAAAACTTAAAATTCATAAACATTGGTGGTATAATTTTATAAATGTTTTTCTTCGTGACAGGTGTGAGCAAATAGATTAAAACTAGTAGCTGGTATGAAATAGTTGTAACATCTGTCTGTATATACAAGTATCTTTGTTTTTTTTCTGAAATTATTAAATTTTCACTCAAGAGACAGATGTGCATAGAGGATTAATTTCTATAAAGGGTTTATTCCTTGACGTTGATATTTGAGCTATTTTTCCTTTTAGCACAATATTAAAGGGAGGAAATTACAAACAACAACAACAAAAAAAAATTACTTCAAAGACCAATCTCACTTGTATTTTAAAAATTCTTTCACCTGCCAAGGTACTAGAAATCACATCAGTCTGAGGTTAGAACAGGACTGGGGAAAAGTACAGAGGGGGTAACTTTGCTGTGACACAGGACTGGCTTATTCCCTTGACTGTCCTGTCCTACCTTCTCTGCTTACAGGCTTTTATTGAGATGAATAGAGTTGCCAAGTTGCTTGAGGAGCTTTTAGGAAAAGTGTAACTTTTTAGAATCATGAACACCTTTTTCTTTTCCTAAGGTCTGTATTCACTGAAGCGTCATTAATATGAGATACATATGATGCTTATTTTACACTTTTATACTACTTTACAGATGAGCACATTAAGGAAGAAGTGGAAAAATGGAGAGAAAACCTGGGGAATTTTTCTAAAGAGATTGGAAAAACTAGTGTTTACTTGAATGGTACAAGCCAAGCATGCCGTTTCCAAGAATGTAACATGGGAAACTTGCTTTGTGATGCTGTGGTAAGATGTTTTCACCACTACAGGTGGCAATTACATCTAAGGGTTACTCCAGAGCTGTGCAGATCCAAATTATTAGCACATGGGCTCTGTGCCTGCTTTTCAACAGTGCAATATCCAGTGTGTCCCTAGAAAGACTTGGCAGAAGCGAAGCTATAAGGAATGTTTCTGTAGAGAGTAAGCAGCAGTTTATTCTTTGTGCATAGCCTCATAGGGAGAACAGCTTTTTCACAGATGGCTTGGAGGCTACACTTTTAAGGGACATGGCAGTCTCATCTAAGAGCCCAGCAAGGAGGAGAGCTCATCTCCCCTGCCCCTCTCCTGCTACTGGCCCCTGCTCACAGCACTCACTTTCTGTCCTCTCATTACTCACTGGGCTTTGCTGTCACTTTAGTGCACTGGCACAGAAAACAAATCTGGGTAATTTTCTGTCAAGTTACTGACAAGAATCATCCCCCTGAAGAGCATAAAAAGTGCGAGCTGAAGCAAGGAGGGGTGGGAAAGGCCATATACCCAGCTGGGCACAGAACACCCCAGCCCAGAAGGAGCCACCAGCCCCTGCTGTGTTCTGACAGGCACTACTGGGCTTCAACAGTCACATAACTCCAGAAAAGTCTTTTTACAAGAAGTCACTTTCAGTTTTTAAACTTCCTGAGTTTGACTGTTTTACTGCCCTGCAGCAGCACTGTTTCATTTAAGTGTTTCAGGGAAAAACATTGACTAAGGTGACTGTTCCCAGAAAATTACCTTTCCCATAAAGGGAAAGTTAAGGGACAATTAATAATCATGAGTTTTCACTTAGATATGTCCCCAAAGCTATTTATCTAGTCGTTATTGCTCTTATTGTAGTCCCTAAAATAATTCTCTAGTTCATGGGGTAATATTCAAATCAGATTAATGTTTGGGAATTCTGCATACAGTTCTCCTAGAACTGCAGCATCTTGTTTTTTGGGTTTTTTCTGCTAGATTTTTAGTATCTTTATTTGCAAAAATGTGAACAAATGCTTTGGCACTTTTCAAGCTTAAAGAAAGTAACCCTCTAATCTTTCAGAAGTCTGTAGATTTTGTTGCTATACATTATTTCTTAGGGAGGTGAAATTCTATTTTAGTTCAATGTCTCTAGGCAATCACCTGCAGTCATCAATAGAGACACAGATTTCTCTTCACATTGCCTTGCCAGTTCTATACTTGCTTTCCTGTCTGCTGCCATGTGGTCAGGTATAAAGGTAAAAAATAGACCTGCCTGTTCCACAGGCTTTAATATTTAGAGTTGTCCTGAGAAATGGAGAGATTGAGAGTTACAGAAGATTGAATGTTTGTGCTGGGTCAAAACAGAGGTCCATTTAGTTCAGTGATGCTTCTTAACCAGTAGCCCAAAATCTCAAAATAAAAGGTTGACAGGCTTAGATGGCATTTTACAAAGGACTTTAAAGGGACTCAGATGTGAAAAGACTGTGAAATCGATACAGCACTGTGTGAGCTTCTCCTTTAAGCTGCCTCAGCTCAGGGCTGAGAAGCTGCAATCCTTTGATTATGAGTTACAAACCTAAGCATGGATCTAGCCTCAGGGCGTAACTTTGATGACTAAGCTGAAGACACAAAGCATTTACACAGCTGCAAGTCAGAGATCACAGACACTTCACAGAGGGGTGCAGCAGAGAAGTGACCCGCCTGGAACAGATGACAGGATCGTTCATCCCAAAGTTTCATCTCCAAGAATGACAGAATGGGGATGGTAGGGGATGAACATAGTCCTGGACAAGCCTGTGGAGTTGCTGTGCTCAGATCTGCAGGTGTCTCCCACCAGCTTGCAGCTCTGGCATTCCCAAGGCAGAAGTGGTCTCTGGACATGTACTGGCTCAACTGGAACATGCAGGGAGGGCAAGAAACAACAGCAGTGAGAAGGGGAGGGAGACAGCAGGATTAGCTTCTGCAGAGTGGCTCCACCACCCTTTGCCTGCCTCCAGCCTTCCCAGCAGCTGGTGGCAGGGCGTTCCACCACAGACCTGCACATCTTGCAGGGACCTTGCTCTTGTCAGTGTGTAAGCCTGCTGCTGCCCACTGCCTGCACAACTGCTGGAGGTCAAGTGGTCCTTGCTCTGGACCACTTGCTCCCCATCCACCATCACACCACTCATGATTTTATAGCATTCTCAAATATTTCCTCCCATTATCTCTTTATCAGGTCAGACAGTCTACATCATCATCCCACATGCAGAAGTTTTCTGTGTCTTTGACCATCCTTGTCATCCCTCTCCAAATCTTTCAGATTTTTTATCATTCTTGAAATGAGAAAAGACACAAATTCCTACCCAGCCTCCAACATGCCCTTCTTCATTTTATAGGCTTCTGTCATGTGCTTCTCTCTGTGAGACTGGAGAGTTATGGCCATAGTCATTCCTGTATAGAAACTAGTCCATTCTTTCTATTATCCTAGGTCATTTCAGCCTTTTCCCATTCCACTCAGTTATTTCTGAGGATTAACACTGGGGGCTTATCATCCTTGTGCAACTGAGTAAATATCTGGCCTCCATTTTCTGTACTACCAAGGATGTCACAAGCAAATATTATCCTGTCCTTTTATGTTGTCAAAGCCTTGGACACATTGCTGTGCAGAGAAGACTTTCTGTTCTAGTATACCTGTTTCCTGTTCTTCTGCTGTTCTACATCTTTCTAGTTACACAAGTCCATTCTAAATATTAAAAACCATCCACAGAGAAGCTAAAAATACTTAATTCCCTGAAAAATAATTAATTTATGCTTTCCCAAAGATATTTTAATGAACAGCAGTATTAAAGGTCCTCTTCACTTCTCAGTTCCCCAAATATGCTTAAATAATTTGTCTTCATCACAGTCATTGAAATAAAAAAATCACTTTTCCTTTGTTCAGCTGGCCTGTCTTGGCCATGCCATAGACACACAGACTAGAGCAGAGCCTGAGAGTTCATTAGTTTAAAAGGCAAATATTTTTCATGTTAAGAATTTTAAAAAGCAAAATACTTGTTTGGGTTTTTTAAATAATTAAGCATTTTACAATAGGGCTGAAGATTATGTTAAAAAAATAAATACATAAAACCTTTCTGTCGCTTTTCAGTCTCAGATTGTATTTGGTGTAAATTTCCAGAGCCTATAATATGTGATAAAATAATAATAAATAATATATGATAAAATATGTTTAAACATTTTCCTTTGGTAGCTCTATGAGAATGTTGGGAGTCCGGATAAAAAGACATGGAACCATGTTTCAATGTGCATCCTGAATGGAGGTGGGATACGGTCACCCATTGATGAGCAAAGCACTAATGGTACGTAAAATTACCAGCTGAATGACAACTTTATCAGAAGGAAGGAATCAAGTTATGCCAGCCTGAGCACAGTGTTAGGTATGGGCTTGTTTTGATGGGGTTTGTATAGTATTTAGAAGTGATTTCAAACTTTCTCAAAAGGTTGTCCATGATTTGAGCACAACTGCTGACACTGACAGAAATCTCTAGCATTGTTTGTACACAATGCTTTTTATAATTTCCCTCTCTCCTTGCTGCCTTGGAACAAAGAAAGGTCTCCTGCTGTACAGGGTCCTCTGGTATGGTCGCTGTGAGCCTTCTGTAGTCTGCTGTAGAGTAAGTAAATTCTGGGTTTTTCTGGATACTAAGGTTTTAGTTTTTATTTTCCTGATACCACATAAATGCAACCTGAAAACAGCTTTCTCAGTTTCATTAAGTCTTTCTGTAGCACTATGTGAGTAAATCTCAATCAACTGGAAAAACTGCCTGACAGTATGAATAGCTGTGTTTCTTCATCTTATGTTGCTGGTTTTTCATGTCTTTTAGTAGCTCTGTTCTAATACCAATACATGCAGTTACATCAAACTCTAATTTATTGGTCTTGATACCTGCTGGACGATAAAAGATGCAGGCTCTTGGGGACAATATATGTGATTCTCACCCCTACCAGCCCTCATTTTCTTAAACTCTATGTATTAGTATGTACTTCATGTATTTGCCATGTTCCATTTCAAAAACTTGTTTTGAAACAATCTTAAAATAATTCTATAAACAACAACAAAAAGAAACAAAAAACCCCCATCAACAATAAACCTAAACCAAGAAGTGAACAAAGTCTCTTGCCCCCAGGTAGCATTACTGTGGAAGATTTGCTGTCTGTTTTGCCATTTGGAGGTCGTTTTGATATGGTGACATTAAAAGGCTCCACACTGAAAGAAGCTTTTGAGCACAGTGTGAGGAGATACGGAAAAGGAAGTGGAGAGCTGCTGCAGGTTGGAGGTATATTTTCTTCTTTCCTCTTCTCAGTTTTCCAAAACAGCCATCCCTCCTGTTAGCCTTATTACATCTAGAAGCCTTTTTTTAAGACTGGAATGTCAAGCTGCCCATACATCTTCGCCCTGTGCCTCGCACATGCCAGCCAGCAGACGCTGTTTATCCCATGTATGTTTAATTGAGCCACTGCAGTTCACAGGCCATCGCTGTTCCCTTCAGCAGAGACAGTGTTCTCAAGCTCCCTGAACCCCTAATGGCATCAGTTTGACATTGCAATTAACCAGAGGAAAATATAATTTAGTATAGCTGTAACACAGAAATAGCTACAATAAGCTCCAGTTTTTAGTTCTTAACTGGCAGCCTACCTGAAACACCAAACTTGATAGCTGTGCCGAATTTCAGTTTATCAAAATAATTTTGTGCAATTCTCTAATGATTGATGACAGTTTTGGAGTTTGTCCCACTGGTCTATGGAATTGCTCCAATGAATTTCTAAGTATTTTATGGATGAACAGTTAATATCAAAAATCTACTCATATCTTTAATTGCATCTGCCTATATGTTTATCCAGATGTGTATTAGGTTACAGTCATGTTTATTCCTGGTCTCTCTGTGATTTAGTGCAGATTTTATTATTTAGTTAGCAGAAAGCTAAACTTCAAGGGCAGGGGCTGATGCATTCCCTCCCTCCATGCCTCTCATCCCATATACCCTGATGATGTGATCCCTCACATGCCACAGACACAACCCGTGTCTCTCATGGGTATGTTCCCATGTTCTTAGGTACCTCTAAGGTAAAACAGGAACAAGCTCTGCTTGCTGCCTCTTCACAGAAAAAGAAGAAAACCAGTAGCTCTGGAAAGGGTTCAGGATGGAAGATCCAGAGCAGGAAGAGCGCCAGGGTTGGAAGAGCCTCAGTGCTTTGAACGACCTTTAGTGGCTTCCTCATCTGCAGATTCTTGGCAGTGCTGTTCTGGGGCCTGGCTCTCCCCTGGCCTTGATCAAGGAAGGCTCACAATGAGAAATGTTGCTTCTCCTACAGTGAGGAGACACTGCAGAGTACAGCCCTGGTCTGGCTTTCCTTTTTCAGGACAGTGCCTATTATCCAGAATAGCTACCAAGTTAGGCTGGCTGGCTGGCCTTAAAAAGAGTCATTTCAGCCAAGAGGCCAGGGAAATGAGAAACCATGTGACTACAGAAATAAGGGAAGGTATTTTTATCTTGCAGTATTCCAATCCCATGACTAGTAATTTCCTTTTGTGGAGCAGTGATGAGAACACACATCACATAAGTAAATGAGGCAGGACAGTGCTTCAGCAGTCCTTATTTCTCTTGAATGTTCTTGCACAGAAGTTGAGTAAGTGTGCAAAAAACCACAGGGCATTAGCTGGTGTAATTCAGAACTATACAACTCTCAGTCACAGAAAGTAATGCAAAGAACCAGCTGAAGATGGGGGAGAATGCTGCTTCTGGCCCTGTGTGTTCGACATGCACTGCATTAAGTGGCATTCCAATGTGTATTTTTGTAGGCATCCACGTGGTCTATGACCTCTCCAGAGCCCCAGGAAGCAGAGTTGTCAGTTTAGAAGTGCTTTGCACAGCCTGCCGAGTCCCAGCCTATGTCCCACTCCAGATGGATGAAATATACAACGTGACTCTGCCCTCCTATATGTTATTTGGAGGAGATGGCTACAGTATGCTGAAAGACAAGAATTTGGGATACAGTAAAGGTAAGGGGTATGCAGTCCAGGTAAATACGGGCACTAGCACGGTAGCAGAGAAACAATTCCCAAAAATTAAAAGATCTTTCTACAGTACAAACCTCAGACTTTTGCCTTTACTCAATGATTAAATTTGCTTCTACTCTGACAGCTCTGGATTGCTAGATTTGGTTGTAGGCAGCAACTTCATTCTCTTTCAGTTAAAACCACAAAAGTTTCAAAGAGAAACATCTTTATCAAGTTATCTTTATCTTCATCAGTGCTCAGAGAGCAGTTCTGAGATTGTGGTAAACCAGAAAAGCAGCGAAGTACACTTGCACTTGTACTCATTACTGAACAATGCAACAAAAAGAAAGGTGCTATTTTCTACAGACATTAAATTTGCACTGTTCAGAAGTATTTGGAAAGACAGAATCTTCACCTCCACTATTAAACATGAAGCTCAAGTGAACAGGTCAAAGATGCCAACCTGCTCTAAGGGAATTATCCTGCCCAGCCAAAACCAGGGACCCCCAGGAGTTCTGAAGGTAGAAGGCAGGGTGCCACAGACACCACACCACAGAGGTGGAAGAGAGGTGTTTTATAACACTGGCTTAAGATCCTCTAAAGCTACATGCAAAGTGTTAGAAAGTCTGTGTTTGTATAATAGACATTGTCCATCTTTTAGGATGAAGAGAATCTTGAAAAAAATTTGAGATTAAAATACATTATTCCTGAAAATGTGAAAGGGGTGTAGTGCTATATTAAAAAAAAAAAAAAGTCTTGTTAGGAGCCCATCTACATTTTTGCAGGACTTTAATTTTGTATGTTCTGCTTGTGCATGGTGAAAGCATGCTTTTACCTCAAAAATTTTCCTTTGGGACTTCTGTTACAGGCTAATTCTTTGTTTATACAGGTGTTTAAATTTGATTTTCACTTTAGGACTGGTGTTTTAAATAAAGTTCTGTGAAACTTAAAACATCAGCTCTATCTGTGAGACTGAGAAAAATCATTAGGAATAGCGAAAGGGAACAACCTGTAAGGCTCTGGTAAAGTCTTTCAGTACAACAGAAGGGTAAAACTGTAATTATTATTAAGATGGAGGGTTATAGTTTAGGACTGTAAGAGTTTGGATCAGAAGGGGTGTGTTGCAGTGACTGAAAAGGGTCTCCCACTGTAGAAAACCCACATAACACCTTGTGTGCACACAAGCAGTGCCCAGACTAGAAACTTCTAAAAAAAGTAAATTTGAAGAAGTATAAAGGCAATATAACTGCCAGGTCTACAACCCTATACCCCAAACAGGTGGGAGACTATCTCAATCTACCTGACTGGAAAATACCATTGTAACAAATTCAAAACAAAACAAGCCAGACAAAATAAAAATAATTTGTTTGTTTATAAAATACAAGTTACTACCAAAAATTCTGGCTACAAACCCCCAGAGGTGATGTGCGCTAATTCAGAATGGTAAGCCACAGAAAACAATTTGATTCTTGAACTAAAACTTGAATTTAGGCAAGTCCTTACATTTTGGTTGAGAGCTTGGCAAAGAGAGAGAACACTGTTTTGTTTGTTTCTTTAGGTGAACCTGACATTGAAGTTGTTTCCCGCTACCTCCAGAGAATGAAGAGAGTTTACCCAGCAGTTGAAGGTCGAATAAAATTTTCTTCTGGAAGTCTTATTGAAGCAAGTCTTTCCCTGATCTCTGTATTGTTCACTGTAACATTCTTGCACACTTGATTTTTTGTTTGGAGGAAAACAGGAGGCGAGATGATACTGATGAAGCTGTGAGAGCTGTTCTCTTCTGATACACCTTACAATGAATGAGCAGTGAGGTTGCTGCATGTCAGCAGTGAGCAGCCCCCGGCATTGTCTTTGACCTTGTGGTGCCACTGGAGCACTGTGTGCAGGGCAAGGGGACAGAATCCATGGCTTCTCTTGGTCAGAATCAGCAGGTACCTCAAACTGAGGTCTCAAAAGCAAAGGTCCAGTGAATACTTACTGCTCAATCATAAAACAATGACAGACTGAAATGAGGTATTATAAATGGTCAAATTCTTTTTACCTGTGATAGACAGTGAACCTGATTCCAGATGTTAATAAGCTTCTAGAAATGGATTTTTTATAGATGTATATTCCCTTCTTTGATCTCCACTCAGGGTTAAGGTATTCAGTCTAATATCTCTACTTTGCTTCCAGTCATTTATTATACCTACATGAATGCCTGAAAGAGCTGGATTAAACTCAGAGCCATTAAAATCATGAGGTCTATTTGATATGCAATTTTAAAGTTTTTGTTTTACTTTTGAAAAAGAAATATCATACTTATATTTTCCATTAATAAAGGATGCAATGAAAGCTTGACTTGATTTTGATCCATTTTAATAAATTGAGTATTCTTCACTCTTAAATATTCTTCACCAGTTTGGGGGATTGTATCTAGAGTGAGAACAGAATCTGGGACTGTATTTCATATAAACATGTCAATTTTATACCTCTTCCAAAGAACAATGCACAGGACTGCTGCCCATCACTCTGTATTAGCAACATTCCAAGAAAATGTCAGATATAGGCATTGATCCTGCAGCACTTCTGGCATCCTTTGGAAATAGTCAGGTAATGGGGCTTTTTACAGCATGACCTGGTTTTATGATAACTGTGATTATACTTCTTCTATGGGAAGGCTGTGTTTAAAAAAACAGTTGTAAGAGACAGGCTAATGGGTATGAAATCAGATTAAATGCTAAATGTACATTGCTGATGCTCTATCAAGAAAATGATTGCTTATAAATGAGGGAAAAAATATTTTTCTAAGATTACTGGGAATTTTGACATCAACATGTTTGGATTGTTTAATGCTGTTTTAAACTGATTGCAAGTGTTTTGAATAAACCTGATCTGTATTCCTGGAAAGCTCACTACACTCTTTTTCAACACTGAAGCTCTTTCATTCACTGCACCTGTAGATTTCAAGGAGAAGGTGCATTAAGATAAACATTTTAGTATGTTGAAATTTAAAGACTCCATTAATTTCTATATCCATTCAAGGATTTAAGCCTGAAGGGCTCTGGACTACACTGCTGCATTAGGTAAGGGGTGGTAAGAACAGGGAGACAAACGATGACTGCCCTTGACACACTACGAGTCATGCCCTGGCACTGATGATTTGTCACTACTACTCCCTAAGTTGTTAATTAACAGAATGGTCATCCTCATATCAACATCAAACCAGTAACAGAGAGGGCACTGATGGACAGAGCTGTACCTGCACACCAATTTTCAGAGCTGCAATAACTGCTTTGGCAGAGCCAGAAGGGAGAGAAGTAACACTTTTACCTTCCTTTGGCAAACAGAAGGGAAAGGTTTGCAATAGTAATACAGACAAATTATACTGCCAAAGAACACCCATGCTGCATTAGATTGGTTTGTTTGTAAAAAAGAGAAAATGGGTGTTTGAAACAAAAAATTGAGGAAAGCTATTAAAGTAGGCATTACTTTAATATGTATTTATGTATTGTTTTGTGAGTAAAACTTGTTAAAAATCCACTCATTAAAGGCTTTTTCAAAATCTTTTATAAAGGCTGGACCAGCAAATTAAGATTTACAGAGAAAAATCTTCCACACATTTTTATATGAATGAATTTTTATAAAATGCTGTGAACAGGCTAACATCCTCTTTTCTAAGCCTGTAAAGAGGATGTCAGAAAAAAACCCCACAAAACCAGATAAGAAACTGCAGAAAAATAAAGGCAAAGTTAAAAGTCAAAAACCACTTCTCACATCCTTTATTGTTTTAAGAGCGCTTTAGATTTGAAGATCACGTATTAAAAAGACTAAATTATGAATGTGATTTTCCGTGGTCACAATAAGATGATGGCTAAAGACTGTTCTGAGGTTAATTATTTGTATTCAATAGATTCAATCATATACTTCTGTTGTAAAAAAAAAAAAAAAAAGATTTGTTAAGACATTTTAAAATAATGGGAGTATTCTACAAATTTTCTACGTATCCTTTCAGGGAGACACCCAGTAATTGCTCTTACAGCAAAATGTACATTGGCTGATTGCCCAGCTGTCTTTTTTGATGTCATCCTGTAATTTCATACACTGAGAGATTTTTGTGAAATCAATTAGACTTTTACTGGTAACAGCTAAAATAAATTTAAATAAAAAGTACAGACATTTTATTTACTTACAATTGGTATTAAATTTTAATGTCTTTATTGCATAAAGGTATTTTTTAACTTAAAATTTAAGTTATTTACAACAAAATATACAAGGCAATGTTAAAATGTCACATGTCCATTAAACAGTGCACAGCAGATCCAACTGTGTGTTCACTCACATCCAGCTTGACACAGAGCTTGCTTCCTTTGGACCCTGTTAAACAGGAAAGGGGGGAAATTTACTTACTAAGTTTGAAAATGTGTATTTACATGGAAATGACTGAAATGAGCTGCAATGATTAATGGTATCTGAAAACATCCACTTAAAACCAGAGTTAAGAAGATGGAAGGCTACTGGGTTTTAGTACTATTTCTCAAAATAGATGTTTTCTTCTTTCTCTACAAGTTCTCACCTCCCCCATTCCTAACTGCTATATACAGTTTTCTTAACACAGCAATTTTCTGCTCTGGAAATAGTACTGGAGAGATACTTTTTCAACTGGATTTCTTTCCTTACTCTGCTCAGAATACTTCTTTTCCCTTTCAGCTGTCCCTTTTCCTTGTATCCTGTCTGACAGACTCCCAAGGGACAGGCTGTACACTATCTCAGAGGAGTTTTTCAGCTCTTGGAGCTTGCTACACACGCAAATCCATCAAACACAGCGCGCATCAAGTGATCCAGCATATATCCGCACTGGAACGTGCAGCAGGAAATACCTTCAAGATACCAATCTCAAGAGTGGGAAGCAGACTGACATCCCCACTAAGGAAAATCTTCCCATTTCTCCCATCACTCTTTTCCCCGCCAAAGGAGCAGTGCTCAGAACAAAACTTCTGGGGTGTTCAGTTTCCCCTTTAAAAGCTGACTGACTGAAATGTTTTTCCATTTTTCACTGTAACTACAAAAGCATTTTGGTATGAAGCAACTCAAAAAGGACTACTCTGTGCTTGTCAGAGAGATCAGGCATTGGATTGATTCCCCCCAATACAATGGATAGATAAGTAAGAACCAGTCATTACTTTTAAGCTTCCCCACTGCAGTTGTTAGGAAGAAACAATTCTTTTTCCAAGTGGCTGCACAGTGCCAAGTGTCTGCAGTGATTTTGTGAAAATGTTTTTACAGCTCTGGATGAAAATCACTGCCGTCCCTCTATCCATACTCTCTCCACCTTGCATTTCCCCTCTCAGTCCTGGTACACTGAAAATCAGGTCCCACTGCCAAACATCACAGATACAGTATTTTGTTCTGTATTATCTGAAATAAGGAAATAGCTCAAGCTCCCAGCTGAAGTATTTTTCTTCCTTTCCTGTACTGAAATCTGGGCTGCCCTTGCTCTGTCCCCACTGGCTTCAGTCAGAAGGGACAGAGGAGCCCACCCCTCACCTATGCCATTTCACCAGGAGCAAAGGTGGCATTAGAGGTCCCTGCTCAGCAGGTGGTTATGAAACACTGCACAACAGCACTGAACAGTGTCAGTTACACAGGAAAAAAAACAGATTAAGAAGTAGAAAAATATTATCCTGATTTACCGTGAATAATCTCTCTCTTGATTTGTTTTTGAAGAGAAAATATTTTTCCCATTAAATATACACAGCTATGAAATCATAGCATGGCTGGGGTTGGATGGTGCCTCTGGAGGTCACCTGGTCTAGACCTCCTGCAGGGCCACCTGGAGATGCTCAGGACCACGTCCATACAGCTTTTAAATATCTCCAAGGATGAGCATCCCACAGCATCCCTGGGCAACCTGTGACAGTGCTTGGTCACCCTCACAGTGAAGAAGTGTTGATGTTCAGAGGGAACCTCTGGTGTTTCAGGTTGTGCCTGTTGCCACTGGTCCTGTTAGTGGGCACCACTTGTTCTGTCTGCTTTGCACCATCCCCTCAGGTATTTATAGACATCATTAAGACCCTCTGAGCTTTCTCTTCTCCAGTCTGAAGAGTCCCTGCTCTCTAGCCCCTTCTCATAGGAGATATGCTCCAGTTTCTTCATCATCCTCATGGCTCTCCACCAGATTCATTCCAGTATGTCCACGCCTATCTTGTTCTGGGGAGCCCAGACCTGGACACAGTACCCCAGGTGTGGCCCCACCAGTGCTGAGCAGAGGGGCAGCACCACCTCCCTAGACCTCCTGGCAACACTGCTCCCATTGCAGCCCAGGATACCATCAGCCTTTTGTCCAACTTTGTGTCTTTCCAGTTGGCTTGCCCCCAGCCCATCCTGGCACCCGGGGTTGTTCTTCCCCAGGAACAGGACTTTGCACTTCCCTTGGTTAAGTTCATGAGGTTCCTGCCAGTCTATTTCTCCAGCCTGCTAGGTCCCTTTGGAAGGTAGCATGGCCCTCTGGTGCATCAGCCACTCCTCCCAGTTTTGTGTCATCATCAGCCTTTGCACACTGTCCCATTATCCAGATCATTAATGAAGATGTTAAACGGGACTGGAGCCACCAGTGACCCCTTGGATAATTCCCTTGTTACTGGCCTGCTTCCAATTAGACTTCATTCCATTGATCACCACTCTCTGGGCCTGACTGATACTTTAAAGACTATCTAAATGCCACTCATTTTTTTCCATAATCAACTGAAGATTATGTTCCAATACCTATATATAATTAGCTGCTGAGATACAAAACCAGTTCAGCAGAGTAAAACAGCAGGGCTAAGTCAGGTATTTTTTTCTGCACTCAAGTTCCCAGGCTACTTCCTCAGTCAGCTGGGTCCTCTTTCACCTGTTTTTAGCTGTCTGAGCACTGGCTTGAGGAGGGCAGCTACAGAGCTGAAGCACAAAGTAGGTCAGACTTGCTGAGCCAGCCTCATTTCACTGAAAACAGTGGAAGTGTCCTGGCTTGTTCCACTATCTTGCACTTGTTTCTGTTTGTCATGCAAAACAAATTGCTGCTGGCACTCCACAGTTCTCAGGCACAGGGTTCACACAACAAACTTTTATTGCTAGTGAGGTTTTATTGTGTTTAGGGTTTTGTTTTTTACTAGCTAATTAGCAGGTATCTTCCTGCTTGCCACGAAGACTAAACTAAAATTACTATGTAAAATCCTGTGAAGGTTTGATATACATAAGTACAAATATCAGACAGATCCCAAACCTAATGATACGCATTTACACAGCAATTTCTGCTGTGCAAATCCTTTCTCCTTTATTTGGATAGCTGAAGTTAACATTGCAGTGACCAAACTAGAGGTAAGAAATCCTCCTGCCAGATATTCTCAAGAAAAATGCTGCAGCTTGACCTGAGTTTTGCATGCAGAATTCCCTTCCTAAATTGGGAAATGCATAAAATAAAGTGGAGACAAATCAGTCAAAGAGAAAGGCACAGAGATCTCAACTGCTCTTATCTGTCCAAGTCTACTGAAAGGCAGCTCAGACTTGCTGCATGCTAAACAAATGGGCCCGAGCTGACTTGGAAAGAGCTAATTATCCAAAATGTAAGAAATCCAGATTTCAATTATTTTGACATAGTGGAAAAACACCTCTTTTCTCCAAAATTCAGAATTAATATTAGTAATTGAGAACAACAGCAAAAATGCACCAGTGACCAGACTCAGTAGCAGCCTGAAGAATTCTACAGTTCTCGAATGGAGTTAGCACATACCTTACTCAGCTCTGGAAAGAGCTCTTGAATCCCAATGTCCAGCAGAACGTAAGTTAACTAAAAGAAAATACAGAAAATTAAGGACACTCCAAGGCAAAACCAAGGCTTTTTTATTCTTAATTCTGAGTAACAGCCCACTCCTCTGCTATATCAAACAATCACTTCAGGAAATCCTGTGCCAGAAGGCAAATTTGACACATGTTATGAGTTACCTGTTTGTTGAGCACTGGTTGTTGCAGTCCATCAAACAGAAGCCTGATGCCTTCGTATTTAGCCTCCTCCCCAATGCACTTGCCTATTAAATCTAGACCAAATTCCAAAAACAAATACACAAGTCATGAGGAAGCACTGCAAAGCAGCTTTATGATGCAGTTATAGAACTCCAGTAATTAACAAGAAAAAAACTGCTTAAATTAAAGAAAGAGTCCAATTTTTTTTCTGTCTCAAATAGAAAAAAAACCAAACAAAACACACTTTTGGGTTCATCCTTTTCTACTCCCTTTCCTTCAGGTAGGTAATTACTTGGTAATTACCTAAGTAATTACTACACTTTTTATAATATAAATGTTTTTATAACATAAATGCATAAATTTATTCTAATGCAGTATTTAATAAACCCCAAGCTGATTTTTTAGAATTACTCTCAATAAAATGGTCCCCTCTTTCCTAGTTTATACAGTGCAAGGAGAGCTCAAATTTACCTTCCAGCTTAATCATGTGCCTTTTTTAATACATTTTTCATCTGGATAAAATACAAACCGAAGGAACATTCAAAAGATGAAAAATTATGGTATTAAGCAGATGTGTAAAGCTCTTTATTTCCATCACCATGTCTTTAATAATCACTATGTTACAACCTTAGTCAGCAACACTTAAATGAAAAAACTGAGCTGCTGGATTTTTATACCTGGTATTCCAGTCAACTCAAATCTCAGCAGCCCAAGTATTATTTGATTTGGAAAGATAGTATGACTGTATTTGGATTAAATATCTGCTTGAACAATTAACCACACTCATAGAGGCAGTCATGGAATACAGAACCTGGAATATATTTCATCATTTCTTCAAAAGTCTGCTTTGCTCGTTTCTGTTTATCCTGGGGAGAGCGAGGCTCAGTGTTCTCACAGAACACGGCATCTGCAGTGAAGACACATTAAAAAAAAATATATCTTTAGGCAGCTACACATCACTGACGTAGAAATGTGTTTTGGATTGTGGCTTCAAAACTGAACCTCTTCTCTGTATTGTGTTGATATGAAGGGAATTCTAGTCTTGTCATACTTTTTGCTCACATTAGCCCCATCAAATCCAAAATACCACCCCAGTTTGAACGACAATCATCTTTTCACAATTTGTTTCCATTCATTTCAAAGTTTAAAGCATTCCCTCCTAAGTTTGGATCAATTCTACTTTAGGTTAGTTATGATCTCCCTACTCACAATTTCCCTTCTGCTTTCAAAACTATAAGCAGTGTTTACACATTGTGCTAAAGCACTGTCTGGAACTGTCAAAAACTTCA
The DNA here is from genome assembly GCF_049639895.1 of Pseudopodoces humilis. Classification (NCBI taxonomy): domain Eukaryota; kingdom Metazoa; phylum Chordata; class Aves; order Passeriformes; family Paridae; genus Pseudopodoces; species Pseudopodoces humilis. The sequence continues at coordinate 79,447,664 of NC_142202.1, read as the reverse complement.
AATTTACCTATGAATGAGAAAGCAAGAATTATTATTCATCTGACGTAACAGTCAGTGCTCAGTTTTGGTCTTAGGCTCTGAAAGTCTTACTGCACTCCTTTTTTGCCTTTCACAAGCTTCATTTTTGGTTTGATAAGGACAGAGCTGTCTTGACTCCAGAGTTTTGGCCAGATGCATAGTTTGGATCAGACTGCAGTCAGGTAATATGCTACAGTTGCAAGGTCATTTAAAAAATTTTTTTAATCACTCTCCCCTTCCCTTACTTGAAAGTGAGGAACACTCTAGCCCACTCAAGAGCCAACCACAACAAAGGGAATAAAAAAATTAACAATAGAAGACTGATGTAGTATACAAGTGAAGTAACTTTATGACTTCATGAAACATTTGTGCTGATACACTGAACCACCTTTACTCTGTTTCTCTTGTTCTTTGCACACCCGAGCAATTACTATTCATAACGCTTTTCTTCTGTAATCATCACTGACAGACAACATATGTGGCTCAACATCTTTCCAGAAGCTTTGAAGTTAGTCCAGGCTCACTTGATTTTTAATACTCCACCAGCGTTAGTCAGCATTGCAAAGTATAGCACGCAGCAACTTCACTGAAGAGATTTCAAACACCAGACTAAAGCAGTATTTTTTTATCAAAGATGTAACTATTACTGACCTCTCAGCAGTGTTATCAGAGAAACCAGCCGGTGCTCCTCAAACAGCTGCTCTAACTTGTTATGCAAGTAATAGTCTGTGTAAAGTTCCAATGTATTTTTGAAGAGAATTCTTCCTCCCATCAAGAGATGATGCAGCCAGTCAGGAATGCGGAAAACTACCCTACCTGGAAAGTCACAGCAACATCTATGAGTAGTAACATATGTGAGGGTCTCCTAATATTCATGATAAAATCATCATTTATTCAAAATAAAAGAAAAAAAAAAATTGCAAGCAAGAAAAGAATATTTCAGTTTTGTTAGTGCAGCACTGAAAATACCGATATTCTCCACAGAGCTTATCAAATACTTCCTTTAGCTATTTCTATTAATTTAACAATTCCAGTTTCCAGAGTCTACCAGCAGCCTAGACCTGAGAAAAGGGATGAGACCTACTCTCAAACTCATGCTACTGAGATGCAGAAAGATGGAGACATAACAAAGCAACTAAGAAATGATGAATGATAAATTACATTTTAGCACCACAACAAAGTCTTCTAAGGAATGACCATGTTACTAAGTTGCATATTAACTTGAACATGTTGAGTTATATATGACTGGTACAACAGAATTTAATTTCTTACCAGAGACTGTGAACTTCGTATTTGGCATGAAGTATATGAATAATTAAGAGAAATCACTTCTTACCAACATACATTAAGTAGTCATAGACTCCTTCTACAGTCATCATTTCCATGAAGTAGTTCTGATTTTGTCGTCTTTCTGTATTCTCAGACCGGTTTGCATTATTCTTGAATAAATCATTAAAAAGCTAAAAACAGAAACATAAGACTGAAATCACTGCATTCAAAGGCAAAAGGATAGCCACCAGTTCTTTGGGTTGATTTCTTTTTATAGAAGTAGCTTCTTTCCAGAGCTTTCAAAGAACCAATATGGGGTGTTAATTTGTTTCAGGTTTTGTTTTTCATATCTTTCACTTTCCAATAAAGAGCACATCACATGTTGCCGTGATACACAAGAACCAAAATACCTGGATTCAGAACAAGTCAGCACTGAGACATTGATTTGTGAGCCTTTCTGCTCCCATTGCCTTCTTCCAATCTAAACAATTGTGTCACTGTAAGCATATAGACTTTTATCACAGGCTATGATTTCCTTGATGTACCCTCTTCTGAAAATGAGGGGCTAAGAGGATACAGAGTTTTCTGCTTTAAACCACGAGGGAAGCCTGTAACATCAAAGTATTCCTAAAACGTCCTGTAAGTTTCCACTTTGAAAGAAATACAATGGCTTCTAGACAAAATATACAAGTTTTTTAGATAGAGAAATATCTTCTTCCCCTGCCAGCTTAATAATTTATAGTAAAATCTTTATGAATTAATATTTGGGCTTATTTACATTTTTCTTATTTCTCAATTATATTTCTTTAGACTTCTACTCTACATCATCACCTTCCTCCCTGATCTCTCTATTTCCTTGCCTTTGGTTCTTTCTGAAAAGATACTCTAATTCTTGCAAAACTCCAAGAGGCTCTTCCCGGCACACAAAAAGGGGACCCAAGCCACCTTAGGTAGTAGCCCTTGCCTCTCCTGCCCCCAAGTCTGTGAATCCCAACAGAAAGAAAGGAAAAAGTCTCTAAATCCTGATGCTTTCCATGTTCAATACCTAGCAATCCCTACTAGCAATTTATTTTAAATTAACTTACCCCAAAACCAGTTATGTCTAGATATAAAATAGGACTTATACAAAATACTCCGTATTATGAAAAGGAAGTTCAAAACTTTACGCCAGGATTCTAAAAAAATTATTAGACCTAGAAGCAAATGCAACATAATCATAGAATTGCCTAGGCTGAGGTGATTGCCACTCACAGAGGGTTTTTTTTTTACCACTCCCAAAATAACATTAGTTCCAAGGAACAGGAAATAATTTGCTTGTATGTGGTTCACTTTCTGTACTGCAATTCTCCCCAAAATAAATAAAGCCCAAAACATGGAAATCACAACTATCTCTGAACCATGCAAGTCTCTAAAGAGAATGCTTTGCACTCTTAGGAGAAATTACATCAGGACATCTGGTGTATTCTTTCAGGCCCTCTCTTTTGTTAAGTGCTGAGCTGCTGCTATTACCTGCACAAGATTCATTCAAACTAAACAACACCAACTTATTACATAAAAGGAAAAATATGGCTAATGCACTGGTGGATGACTGGTATCCAGGAATGTAACAAACCTAAAAAGAACACTTAACTATTCACACCTGCTTTATGGAAGCATCCCTGGTAGGTTGTTTAAAACACTCCGTATGAACTGAAGTCTACATCCTCCTAAATACTAAAACCAGAACAGCAGAAAAACCTTAGCTGTAGTATTGTAACTTAAACAAGAGACTCCTTTATTTTTTAGATACACTCCATGACCTGACAGAGGTGATACATACTGAGCCAACTCAAAGCAGCCCATTGTCAAGTGTAGATATAGGTTCAGAGCAGTTTCTGGAAGCCAAACTAAATCATTAATAGCAATCTGGTAGGTAACCTATAAAAAAATCAAACATGAAGGCCAGCTTAAGGCAAAGCTTTTTGACTTTCAAGTGCGATTTCCACTTTCAGAGCAAACCAGAAGCAGTGTCTTCTGAATGCTGACTGTACCTCCATACACGGATAATCTGTGTTGCACCTTAAACAGTAACGATTCCTTGATCAGAGGCGCACTTTGAAAGCATTTCAGAATGCAATCTTCAATGCATTAATGCACTACAGCAGCCATAATACTAAGTGGCTTTAGACCTCTACTTCCATGTTTTACACTTTCCAATATCTTGGCTCAGGAGAAATTCTAGTGAAAAACACACAATTGGTTATCTAGTACAGAAGTTGAGATTATACTCACAATTCAGATAAGCACAGGATTTTGCTTTAGATGTTTCTGTGCATGTTAATATTTGAGACTAACACCACAAACCTCAATGCTATCATTAGGTAAGCTTTAAAGATTAAACAATAATTACAATTATAACCACAAAATATTTTTAAAATGTTTACAATGAGGAGATTACATGAATTAGTATTGATTAATAATGGGAGTCAAGCCCTTGAAGTCAATGAAAGATAAAAGGCCTGTATTTAGAAAAAGACCAAAGTAATCCCTTAGTATTTATTTATAGTACAATAGGCTATCATACCTTACTGGGAAAAGCAAACAAAGGAAGCATGAATGCTCATATAAAGTGCCTCACAGGAAAAAAAGTTACTCAATGCTGAGTGCATATGCAAACATATACCCATACACTCCAGCAGCACAGCTGTGAACTGTACAAAAACAATACCATGACTATCAACAATATCTACTGCCAGAGGCATAAACCTCTCTCCTGCTTTTCCTGCTCATTTAAAAAGATACAGAGGATTATACCAAAATGGTAAGAAGAAAGACTGTATACAGTGTCTGAATCCTATCAGTCAGTGTAAGCGACCACGTCTTCCTCCAAGCAGCTACTCCAAAACATGTATTATAGTGCTGGTGCTCCAAAAACAGCTTTTATTGCTTCTGGCAGGCCATCACAAGCCAGCAGAACAATGCCTTTATTGGCATATTTTGCCAAGTCTCAGCATCAGCTGAGAAGTCCTGACCTATTATAGCAAGTCTGACAAAAGTACATACTTGGAAGGGATGTCAAAGATCACCTAGTCCCAGCCCCCTGCCATGGACAGGGACACCTTACTCTAGACCAGGCTGCTCAGAGCTCCATCCAACCTGGCATTCCAGGAACGAGGAATCCACAACCTCTCTGAGCAACTTGTTCCAGCACCTCACCAACCTCACACTTACACATTTTTTCCTAATATCTAATCTAAACCTACTCTCAGTTCCATTTCCCTTTGTCCTGTCACTAAATGCTCTTGTAAAAGTCCCGCTCCATCTTTCTTGTAGGCTCCTCTCAGGAACTGGAAGGCTGCACATCTGCACAAAGATGTCGTATCTCACAACAGAAGTGGAAGCGCAGAACTGAACAACTTAAGTCCATGCCACACATATCAGGGGAGTAGGAAAATGTTACTCCAGTCTACCTTTGGTCTGGCCTTTGGACTGAACACCCTCAGTGTCTGCATTCCTAGACAGCATTTCCCAGCTTGGCTTCATCTGAAATAATTTTAGTTAATGAGTTCTAAGACAGCTTGCTAGTATGAGAGAAAATGTATGGTCAGTTTTCCTCACTTCTCTAAAATGGGAAAGGAACATGACTTACTGTACCTTCTTGTTATTTTCAGAAGTGGGACTCAAAATGGTAAGTTCAGGCCTGCTTGGTTTAGGCTTGGGAGATTCACAGGAGTTGATAAAATTCATGATGAATGGTTCTAAATGCTGACCTTTCTGAAAAAAGATATGAGTAACCTGTCACTTGCTTAATTATAGGAAAGTGGAAACAAAAACAACAAAAAAAGAATTTTCAAACAAAGTTTTGATTAGCCTGTAATTCAGTAGTCTTGTAAAATTAACTAATTAAGTTAAGATATTGGCAACCTGAAAGACTTACCTCTTTCATTAGCTTTCCTGGAACAGATTTTATGATTTTACCTATAATTAGAAACAAACAAACACTTTCTGTTATGACTGATTTGAAAGACAATTTGCTCTGCTAGATTTTATGTACTTATTGTCTAGTAGTTATTTAAAAATACAATCATTTTTAAAAATCTGCTTGTTTTCTTTTCATTTGGCACAAAATCCTATGAAAATAGTCTTGCACATAACCAGCCTGTAGTAGTGATTAGTCCTCTTCGAGAAAAGATATTTAAAAACCATTAAAAGACATTAAAAACATACAGATTATTAATCTGGACACCTTTAAAAAAACTCCACAACAAAGTACTGTAGGTCTACCTTTTAACTCTAGAAGAGTTTAAACATAAATAGCTCTAGCATTGTAACAGCAGTACTGCTACAACACCAGCACAGGCAAAATTCCCGGTATAGAATCATAAACATTTACCACAGAAGAAATCAAGATAACTCAGATTCTGTTCTTTCTGTGGAAAAATCAACAAATCTGGAGAGATTCTGGGTACAGCCAGCCCAGAACCCCTGGTGAGTAAAATTTTCTAAATTGGACAGGTTACAGATGTGGCCTTAACAATCAGCTCTTGTGTCCTGATAAGGCTATCAGGATACGGCACAGTGACTTTGAATGCTGCAAAATGGAAGTGTCTAGGACTGGCTTTAAGTACTACAGTTACAGTAATATTTTTCTTATCTACATGTAATTAAATTTGGAATTTACATCAGAAAATATGTACAATGATCAAATGGTAACAATAAAAACTCTCATCCTCACAAAAAGCCCTGCTGAAATGCCAAGAATTGTTATAATGCCCTTTATAGAACTGAAGGACAGTCTCAGGCGAGAAGTGCACTGGTGTAAACACCACAATTACAAGCTTTTATAAGGATGTATGGCTGGATCTAGAAGGAAGACCTGAAACCAAAAACAATTCTTTTGACTGGAGGCTGAGAACAGAAATCCCACTCAACAACTGATGAAGCAGATTAAGAGAAGGGCTGCCCCAGCAGGACAACACTGTGACCGGGAGCTGCAGAAATGCAGCGGCGCAGCTCAGACACGGCTCTCTGGGACCACACTGACACAAGTGGCACAAAACATGAAGACAGAATGGCCATGAGGTTGACCTGACCAGCTCAGGGCCACTATTCTGAGACAGCTACATTGCTGCCAAGTCACACTACGATTGAGTTTTTTTATTATGAACTACTGTCATTAGACATTAGAATTTCTCCATTTCCATTTGACCTGCCTGTATCACACACACTGCTGCCTCGAATTCTGTTAAGTAGCTCATGTTAGAAAAGATCTTAACACCAACCAATACTAGAAATATAAAATATTGTAGTTTTCAGAATAAAGTAAGAGGATGTTAATAAATTAAAATCCAAAGGTAGTCTTGTGTTTATGCCATCTCATCTGCAAACAATGACAGACACACGCAGATTTGACTTGTGACAATACCAGAAATTTTCTTGAACAATGAAATTTTTAAGAGAAACCTTATCATCTTGCTTGCTGACACAAAAATTCAAAAGTAACCACTTAAAACACTTTTTACCAAAATTTCAAAATGTCTTTTTTTTCTTCAAGGAAGAAGTATCAGTGTATCCTGCTTGCTGAGCTATAATTTTAAGGGCTGTGAAGGAGCAGAGTTCTTATTTCCTACATTACCAAGAGTTACCTATTCATTACTACTGGCATTCACAGAACCACAGAATTCAATCACAGCATCCACGGCATTACTATTTGTCAGCATAAAGAAGAAGCATATTACATACCAAGATTCACATCAGGCAACATTTTATCAAGAAACTGAGTCTCTCCTCCATTAGGGGACAGGAAGTCAGCTAAAAGCTGGCTGTTACTTAGTTCTGGATGCTGAAGAAGTTTCTTTGAGACAGAAGGAACAAAAGAAATATAAGTACTTTTAAATTAATCTTTAAAAATCTGTCTCTGCATGCCAAAAAGATATTCAAGAAGCATTATACTGCCACATATATTGCCATTTGCAAGAGATTTCTGTTTTCAGTCATGTGAAATTTTAACGTTGCCCACTTGCATCCTTTCTCTAACTATAAAGTTACTTGGAAATAAATGAACCAAAACCCCCAGATATTCTTTTTTTTTAGTTTCATATAATTAGTTTTAGAATATTCTTTGCTCCAAATGTCTGTTTGATACCTGAAGATATTCCTGAAACTCTTCTCTCTTGGATTTTAAGAACTCGTAGTTCTTGGGGCCAATGATTCGCTTTGATGGAAGCTGAGCATCAGGAAATGTACCTAATAAAGATATCAAGGAGATTAAATTATACTTGCAATGCAGTAAGCACTGAGTATTTTAAATTTCAGCTAAGTAATGAATGGTAATCACAGCAGGGGGAAAATAGCTTTTCAAATGATGGAGAACATACCATGAAATTCTGTAAGCTTTGATTCAAGCACGTAAAATTCAAGATATCTCCTGTAGACAGACCAGTGTTCGGGTTCATGTCCAACTGGAGGAAAAAAAAAAAGTTAAAAACAAACCATGTTTTATGGCACCTGAGAGACAAAATTAGCAACAGCAAATATATGCTGGATTATGGTAAGAAAAACCTGAATTACATTAGCCCCCCACCCTGTTGTAGTAACAAACTTTAAGGTACTTTTAGTGTTACAGTAAAATGCATAACCGGTAGACAGATATGATACTAGCAAGGAAATTATCACCTCATTTATGGGATCCCTGCAATTTAAACAATGGAGTGCTGCATAACTTTAACATTTAAGATGGCTGACTATATTAGATCTATATTCAAACTTCTATCCAAATGAATTACAGAAATAGCACTTGTTGAATACAGTCCTCTGCACCACTAGCTTGAATGCTGATCATTCTTAATCCTATCACTGAAGATATCACTAAACGCCTCTTAAATACTGATTATTTTGGAAGTACTAGTCTCACTAACACAAATCCCAGCAGCCTTAGGATGTTGCTGTTTTTCCCCACTCCACATGGACATACTGCTATCTAGATACTGTTAAACTAACTGCAAGCCACAATGGATCCTAACAAGCAAAACATTTTCATTTCCTAAGAACTGATTTTAAGCTTATATAAAAACTGACTTGTTGTTCATTATTCCAAAGTTCAGAGTGGATGAAAAAAAATGTTCCAGGTGTTTATTAATATGAATTTTAAGGTAAGTATTTTTGGAAAGAGAACATTTCAAACTTTGGCGTGAAGTCTAAATAGAACTGATTCATGCTGAGGAGTCAGTTCTCAGTCTGCAAACAACTAAATGTGATCATTTATCTCTCAAACTCATTTTCCTAGAACTTTCAAGCCATTATTTTGAAATCAGAAAAATACATACACAAAACATGCTGAAAAAGCCATCAGGATATGGCACACTAGAATATTCTGAGTTCACTTTCAAATGCCACTTTATTTTTCTGCCACATTGCATACCTGCCCTCCTATCATTTCTCTCTACATCAATGCAGAATACAGGAATTCTCTCTTTTCTGTCTTTTCTTTCCAAGGAGGGATCATCAAAAAAATCAACATATGGGATGCTGATTTTCCACGCAGCCAGGTTGCGGGGTGTATTTGGGGTGGTAACAGCCTCCTCGGGAGAATCATCTTCCATCACCATAACACCTTCTTCAATCTGTAAGGAATCAGGCACAGAGATCTCCAGCTCTATTTTAATTGGTACAGTCTACCTCTGTTTCTAACCAATTCCTTCCTCCTCCCTTTTTCAAATTTTCCATTCATCCCCCAGCTGTGGTTCAGGTAATGATATCTCGTGCAGTGAATTTTACCATTGGCTCTATTCATGGCTGTTTAGCATGGAAGAAAAACACTGACTGAGACATCCAAGGCAAATGAGAAAGGACAACAGGCTCCTGATCTATAGAGAAAATGCTGCATCACAGACCAACTCAACAGCAATTTCTCCACTATGTTATTTATGGTTTTAATTTCTTAGGCTGACAGGCTGCAGATGAAGAGCCCTGCATGAAGTCTTGTGCAAGCCTTACTACCCAGAATTGGAGAAAAAGTCATTGCTTACAAAAATATCTGACACTACTACTTTTGGTACTTCTCCATACTAAAACAATAAGCACAGAAGCACAGAAACTGGGGGTGTGACCTTGGCTTGTGAATGCATACACGGAAGATAAGGCAACTTAATCAGAAGCCAGCACATGAAAACTGACAACAGCAGTAATGGTTTTACTCACAAAGTCATCTTCTCCTTCATTTAAGTTATAGTTAGGTAACATAGCTCCTTCCATTGCAGAACTCTTGAATACACCCTTTATTTTGTTCCCTATTTTGCTGATTCCAAATGATTCTCCTCTCTTCTGTGTGGTCCTAGGATTACAGAAGCCACAGTTCATAAAGTTCACAGTTCACACAAGGCATATTATCACACAGCTGCTCATTAGGCTGTTGCACATCCTTTGCAGATAAGAGAAACAAGTCTAAACAGCTAGCCAATATATTAATTAAAATACATTTATGGTAAAACTGTTCTCTGATCAATCAGCAAAATTTCTTGATTACACTTTTAAGAGACATGGGATTGTCATGTGCTTAACCACAAGTAAACTCTTACAATAGTATCCCAGTAATTCATGACACAGAATAAACAATTTGCTAGGTAAAACAACTTTGTTTTGACAGCAGAAACTGTGGTATTGCTACCGGCATGTACATCAAATAGGTCATTAACTTTATCCTTTTCCAAGTACTTGTATTTAAATATTTATCCTTTTGCCAAGTGTAGATGCATTTTTTTAATGGAATTTTACAAGCACATATCATTCAAGATAGATCTCAGTTTTTAAGCAGCAGAGACAGACAAAAGGCATGTGCAAGGAGCAAGATTGAGCATGAGCAAAACCAGACACAACTGAAGAATCCTGGCTGGAAGAGCCAGTCTGACTTAAAGATGGAGAGTTTTTAAAGTCTTGCCACTTACAACAAAGTGTCCAAAAACCAACAAACCAGGTACAAAAAAAAAAAGATACTTGGGCAGCAAGCACACTCCTTACTGAGATAACACATTTTTTATTATTCTTACGCACTTACACAAGTCCTGACACTGACAAATATTTATTGCATAGAAATGCTAATAATTCTGGGATGAAAAATGTTTCAGTGGAAATCAGCCTGAAGTTAGTTAAGGTGATGCAATAGACACAGTTGAGAGACAAGTTAAAAAACAATACAGTGAACTGCAGAATCAAACATCCCAAACAAATTTATAGGCTGATATTAGATGTACAGTTAGTATTTCAGAGGACAGAAAAATCCTGCATATTTTTCTTTTAGAACAAGAAACTACTGCCTGCTGGGAGTACGAGAACAGCAGCATTAGCAGGTAAAGCATTTTCATCATTCATAAAACCATGCAGACAACATCAACTGCTGACTCCAAACATGCATGTACATGTTGCTAATAACCTTCCTGTTTATAATTTTACACAGACTGCGTACATAACTTAGGTTGCGTAAATAACCCACTCTTTTTCCAAATCTTTTGCTTTTTCTATCTCATATAATCATCAGCTCCAAAGCATACTGGCACCATCTATTTTAATTATCTCCTCTATGCAGACAAGGCTGCTTGGCTGCTTGCAGTCCAAATCCATATTAGAACAATTTTACTCCATTCTTGAGCAACTTCTGCTACACGTTACTGCACTGAACTGAGCTGTTTCACATAATGGACCTTACCTGAATCACGTTCAAAGTACTTTTAACGCTGGGCTAAAAACCACAGACCTTGATCAGACAAAACTAGCTTTTCTGGAAGGCTAGTATTTCAGACCTCTGGCTTAAATTTGAAGGGAGCTTTCATCATTCCTCTGAAAACTAGTGCAGTTTTCAAGAGTTTGAGCAAAAGCATTGATTTGCAAAAGGTCAGTGATTTGATAATCAGAGGACTCCAGTCTCAAAGCAGTTCTTTCCCATACTGACCACTGCTCCAGGTGAAGGCAGCATTCACCTGTGCCTGTAGATAGCTGTATGGAGCCAAAGCTCAACCTGACAGCTAGGAATCAACCCCTCCAGCCCCAATGCACAGCCCAAAGATTACTCCATGTGAATAAAAAACAATCACTGAACTGGACAAGTAAAAAGTGACAAACTAGAATAGGATTCTCTTCACAGGAAGAGAAAAATTCAGAACAAAAACTGGTGAATGACAGAGTACACAGACACTCTCCACAATATATGGAGAGAACACAGGATTGGTTTGGCAAAAATCCTTCATCACAGATCACATTAGATGAGCATGGAAAGGAAATCTGTGGATTGACAGACAACTGGATGACTTGACATTTCAAAGAAATGAAGCAATAAAAATATATATATACAAAAGGTATCATGATGAAAATCTAATGGATTCACTGGCTAAGCAAAAGTAGAAGAAAGACCCTGAGACTAAGTAGAGAGAAAGAGATGGGACTAGGATAGGGGCAGGTTCAAGATATGAAGGACCAAAGATGACAGGAGGTAGCCAGTTTAGAACAGAGACTAGATTTTTTTTAAGACATGTCAACAAATATATATACACATCAAAAACCTGTTGGGAAAACATCCCACTCCCTCTAGTGCTAATCCATATAATAGCATTATTAGACCATCATTCTATAGTTGCTTTCTCAGGAGGGGTCTCCGTGCAGTCTACAGGCTCCAACATTCCTGAAGAATGATATGACAACAAGAGCTTGGAACAGCTCTTTTTTTTTTTTTTCAAACATTCCAAAAGTAACATATATCTAACATTAAAACAATTATTGTTTACTCTATAACAGGGAATTGCAGGCTGAAGACTGCAGCAGTCCACTGTGCACCGTGGCATTCTTTAATCACGGATGGTTGCAAAATCATTTTCCCACAGGATGCCTGCCTCACTCAGTGCACTGAACAGATCTTGGCAGGTGATGAGCCAGGGCTATGCAGAATGATGCTGTGAACCCCTCTGGGTCAAGAAGGACCAGAACAGTTGTATGTATCAGACAAGCCAGATATTAACATGCATGTGAAGCCATAGTAACATTTCCTTTGGCTGACTAAAATCCCTACACACAGTTAGGAGAAATGCCGAGCACATATTGCCGCACTTGAAAATCAGTGAGCTGCATTTATAACTCAAGAACTCCTTATTGCTCAACAGTCAAGCAAGTTATAGCTCAACACGCTGAACTGGCACAGAAAATATAAAAGCATCTAATTTCCTTGATTCTAAAACTGAAAAATTAAGTTGAAAAATTTCCCCTCATGACTAGTATGAGCAATCTATGCCAAACTGATGCTCTGATAAACTCTAAGGAAAAGTTCATAAGGAAAATATTATTTTCTGAGTTTGGATATCATGTATTTAAAGAGGCATGAATAACGAGAAAGCAAGCACTGGACGGCTACTAAGGCATTAATGAGTAGTCACTTACTACCTACAGCAAATTATAAAAAACAGCATATGTTGTCATCCAACCTGTAACAGTCACAAGAGAAGCTGCAGAGAGAACTAGTTTGGGCAACTGTTGGGTTTGAGTGCTTAAAAATCATAAAATGATTATATATTTGCATGTGATGGTAGACAATGATCACTCCAGATACAGCTTGCAAGAAAAAACAAGCACATAAGTGGACAACAATATGACATGGAGAAAAGGAAATTTCAGAGCAGCTAGCAGTCACAAGTAAAAAAAAAAAAGCTTCAAGCTCTGCAAATATATTTCAAAACAAATGACAACAGACAGACTGTTCACAACAGTGTTAATGTACAGCAAACACATGAAATTAGTAATTAAGCAATTTCTAAACACTTGTTAAGAGAACATGGGGAGTAAAGCTTTTTGTAAGGAGAAATGCACCTCAGTCCAGAGAAGACAGTCATGTCTTTTAAAAATAAAATGAACAGTTCATTACGATTATAAAGACTGATGAAGTCATGGGAGATGCAGCATAACTAACACACAACATTTATTGAGTGTTAGATAGACTTACCGCAAGTCATCCAAACTCAGGCTACTTCTGCAACAACAGGCAAATAAATTACCTCAGAGCCCAGCAGGAAACAAAAATAAAACAAAACCAAAACAACAGAAGAACCCAAACCAAAGCAAATTTGACAGACCTATCCCAACAAAACTGAATAGCTTTGACCATCACCATGGGTTAAGAAAAGAGATAAGTGGTACAGTTAGGAGTTCCTGACCTAGAATCCTAAGAAAGTAAAATATGAACAGTATCTGCACATCTCATTATCACAAGCCCAGTTACATCAGTTGCTGAAACATTCAGGAGATTCAGCACAAGCAACCACCAATTAATGGAGAACAACTTTCATTCTTAGAGTTATCTGTAATGCCAAATAGCCAGATAACTTTTCCTATTACCTATGTTCAGATGTCATATAGGAATCTAGCTCATTTGGCCAACACAATGAAAAGGCTGTGGACTTACTTCATGTAATAATACACGCCCTCTCCCCCTGTATTACTGTAGTATATACATATATAACACACTATAATACAGTATAGTATCTGTATTAGGTATAGTAAGAGCCACTATTTAAAATTAAAGTATCTGTTTTAAAATTTTTATTTCACAGATTTTAAGAACTGTCATGTATTTTTGACATTCTGCATAACCTGGTACATAGAACCAATGACACATCAACCCACTAATTCCAATTGAGATGTTTTAAGTGAATTAACTAGAAACAATGTCACCACACACAGGAGTTTAATTCATTGCAGCTTCTAAATTCTGGACAAACTGATATGGGATAAAAATATTAAAATTTTAGATTCTGTTTTACAGAAGGGTCTGATTGTAAGACATCCTACACTGTCTTTGGCTGTGTTAACTGTGAAACTGTAAATATAACCTACAAGGTTAGAAATTATGGTGACTATTACATTGCATAGAACTTTCCGCAGACTTAATTTCATGGGTTTTACTCCTAACCGCTCCCTGAAATTGTTAGTATCTTTTCTCCATGGTCCTTTAACTTGAAAAATGCTTTAAATTTCACTGCTATTCAAATATGAGAAACCAGGATGTGTCTATTTCTGTTTATGGTTATGGTATGTAGAAAATCAAGATATATATATATATATATATACAGTAATCCAGAAATCTGGGAATTTATACTACATAACAGCTTTTCTTTTTTTGCTAGACTTCCAACACAGACTACATTTAAGTAATGTAGTAATGTATTATGAATACATAAATGTGAGAGAGGGAGAGGGAATTCTTGTTGTCTCTTCCATGCTATCCAAATTAAGTTGACAGAACTGGAACTTGAAACATCAGTTATCATTGGCCACACACATTAAACATTTGGTAAAAAACATCAATTACAGAGTTAAAACTGATGACAAACACAATTGGTTATCAAGTTGTCAGAATGCTCTCAGTGTGACTTCTTTACACTCCAGAAACCCCTGACACTGCCCACCTATTGCCTTAATAGTTTTCATAGCACAGTATTTGTCCTATCTGTCTGCAAAAAGCTATGATTGTTCTGTACAGTTCAAAGAGTGATTCAAACGAAAAATTACACAGATGTCACTTCTTCCTCCCTTTCCACCTATATTTTCTAGAAGCTGTAATTTTCTTGTCTTGGAATAAGGCAAATGTTTCCACACATTACCCACATGCACGTTCCACTGGGATTTCATACCTACTTTTTGATCTGATTTTTTAACCAGCGGTACCTATGCAGTACACACATAGTACCCATAACAAAGCACATCAAAAATATGAGAAACAAAACTCATCTCTTTGCATGTAACTACTTTCAAGTGGAACTCATGCTAGAATAAGAAAGAGAAGGCAGAACAAAATATATGGAATAACATCTGAAATAATTCCATGAGAAACCTTGATTCTTCCTCACCCCCTTGGCAGTGACTGCATACAATTCTGCAGAGGGAAATTCCAAAGCAACAGGCAAACTACTTGCAAGATAGGACCTCTGTTTCATGGAAAAAATCACTGAGGTACCACAATATCTTGTACTGTAAACCAGCATATATACTGAGGGCATTCAAATTGTTCTAAAATGTAAATCAGATACATTTTCAGTAATGCTACAGATGCTATTTAAGAATACGCTGCAACAGCCCCCAAACAAAATTTGTTTATTTTGTAGCCAGAGGTGCATTTTAAAAACTCCAGGCAGAAATAGCCTGTAACTTCCTCCTTTCTGTTTTTAAAAGCAAAGCACCAAAGAGGTGACCTAAATGTTTTCATATTTTAACTAGATTTAAGAAGTCCACGACAGAATACTGCCAACCCCTGACATGAATAATTTGGGGGAATAAACCAGATTTAAAAGTCTAGGTGAAGCCCCATAGCCATCTCCAACAGAAGCTGAAGTGTGTTTAAGGTCACCCTACATGGAGCACTGCGTAGGAAAGGAATGCAGTTTGGGAAAGCTAGCTGCCTTAATTTCATGTCTCTTTGTTAAGAAACAGAAGCTTGCCAGCACCACTGTGAGACAGCACTTCACCAAAGCTCCAGAGCCAGGCCTACACAAACTATAAAGACCACATAAAAGATGTCACCAATGGAGACATAATAAACACAAAATAAATTGTGCCATTCTTGAAGAACAGGAGCAAGGAAGGAAGGTATGTGCCAGTAATACAAGTTTTAGAGTAGGCTGTTAAACAGGAATTTACTGTCAAGTGTAACTAATGAAAGCAGAAAAGGTTAAATTAATCACTGTTACTCCTCTAGAAGAGGACAAGCATTAGCATTTTCCACAGTGCCATGGATCTTATTTTATACCAAGAAGGAAAGCCTATCCAAATTAAAGACTGTCTCACTGAAGTTTTCCTTCTTTTGCCTAGACCGTAAGAGAAATTCAGTTGGGCTAGTCCACAACTGTCAGAGCCTTCCAAGACAAAGTGAAACACAAGAAATTATGAGATCTCAAGGTTTATCAACACAGCCCAAGCCAACAGTGGAAGATCACCCACCCCTACCACAGGAGAGGCTCTTCTCCTCCACAGGCTGAAGTATATGGCCCAAGCCCAGAAAGAAGGCTTCTGATGCTACATTTCTGCAATGGAGTTGGGGGACAGAAAACACATTTGATCTAGGAGAAGTGGCAAATCCTCCTTGCCATAGTAAGAGAAGATTCCCCATCAAATAACCAGCTTGGTTTAAGATAGGGTGCACTGTACCTATCCCTGTAACATCTCAAATCCAAGAAGACAGAGCTTGGCACTACTAAAATGGTATTACATATACACAGTCGATTAAACCACCACTTTATCTTCATATAATCTTATTCTCAATGCATATTTTTTTTCCCTTCCCTCTTTTCAAATGTTAAGGTCTAAATCATGTTTTAAGTCCTTTAATGTAAAATACTTTATGTTGTCTTATGTAATAAGATGTCTTATGTAATATTGCTTGCAACTTTAGTCTGCAATTTGTTCATTTACAAACAAAAAAAAGTAGAGCTAAAAATTTAGTCAAATTAATAGCAGGCAGTAACAAAATTCTTACAGTTTAATATTTTGATGCTTTTAATTAAAAATTGAAGAAAACCACTTCAAAGTTCTACCATACCTACCTGTTAAACTTCGAATTCCGGGTTGGTGACTCTGCTCCCCTTAAAAGGTGCCTGAAGTACTGTAGCAGACAAATAAAGTATCAAAGAAAACACTGGATTAACTGAGGTAAAGGCTACTGTGCAACACTGAATTGCAAAATTCAGGAAACGAGAACTGAAGGAAAAGCCAAACTGACCATAATTTCTAACTATCAGTTAGAATTTTACTCTGGAAAAGGACAGACCATACAATAACAAATACATGAGACTAGGACTACTTACTTAAGCCTACATAATCATGAGATTAAAACTACAAAGCAGAAATAAAAAATAAATTAAGCAGCAAAATCCATGTCTCCTCCTTGTTAAAAAATCAAGCATTTGAAGCATCATAGCGATCATGGGAGAGAGGACTATCAAAACCATTTTTGAGAAAGGTTCTTTTTATTAATGCCTAGTAAGGCAAGTACCCACTTGCAGGACAAAACAATAGATTCTGCCTCAAATAAATCCAAGAAGCTCAACACACAACCTGACTTACACACAAGCTTCTGAAAGGAAGCATAAATTCAGACTCACCCCTGTGATTAAAGAGTGTCCTACTAGAAGGCCGTAGACAGATAGTCAACCCAGTTCAGGGAATTCTTAAGGTGGCATTTAGACCCCAGTCACACAACAGTCTTAAATACCTTGTAAATTGCTTTGAGCTATCTTCTTGAAAACAAACACCAGACTTTTAGGTGCTGGAATGCATAATGTTGAAAAAACCTAAACTTTTGTATCTTTAAATACCATTATATTTTTAAAAGTAAATAAAGAGATTGTGTTCTACATCTACATGGCAGATTACTTTTGCACCACATTTGAACCACAAAAGAAGGGGTGGAGAGGATTTTGTAATAGCTGCGACATACACAAATCGTTACGTCAAAAAACAGTCTTTCTTTTATTCTGTGATGATGTGTTGGACTACAAAGAATTTTATTTTCCTACTGAGAACAGTCCAGCTCTAGAATGTCAACTGAAGTAGAAAATGAAGCCGTATTTTTCAGTTCCACATATACATGACTGTTATTAACATATCCTAAAAAATATAAACTCATTTTTAAGACTACTCCTCAAATCTTTCACACTTACCTCATCACTGTGACAGAACATAGGAGTAAAAACATTCTCAAGCAGAGAAAGGACGTGCTCATAAGCTTCAAAAAGACAGCGCATAGTTTGAAGTTTCACAACATCCATATATGGACCTTCAGCAACTATTAAAAAAAATTAAGTATGAATAAAGAGATATACATCCAGGTATATAAAGTTCATGTTGTTTTCTGGTCAGAGCTTGTGATTACTTTGCAAGCTACTCTAAGTTCTGCAAATAAAAAATATAAATAAATTGACAAAAAAGTATTAAGCACAATATAGCACGGGAATAATTTTTAAAACTGACAAAAATGTTTGATGATATTCAGCAAAATTTGTTTTCAATTCATTACCAAATGCTGTTTAAATTCCAATGTACATTATTCCTTTCAAATGCCAACTTACTTTTTTGAATCTCTTCCACAATGAAAGGGTCAAATCTAATCTTGTCAATGCTTTCATCCAAACAGTAAGTTTTGTAAATTTTCTGTACTTCATCATGAAGAGACATCTTTTCACTATCTGATAGTTCTGGTCTCAAAATTCTGTCATTGAATTCCTCTGAGAAGTAAAGGAAAGAAAAAGCTTTTCTTGATGAACTTGGCAGACAAATAACATCTTGAAGCACCCTATAACATCATCTCATTTTCCAGTAGGTCATTTGCAAAACTTCAAAATTAAAAGAAACGTAAGACATCTCAAAATCCTAGGTAATAAGGTAGCTGCCCTCTTATTAACTACAATTCAGATTTGTTCATAAAGTTATTACTAAAAATAAAACCATACCACAACTAAAATAAATTATTCCTTAACACAGTAAGGATAAATCCATGAGGTTGTTCTTGGCATATGAATGACTTTTTCTTCCTAAATTACCCAGACGCAAATTGTAGTTTTCCATTAGAATGATTGCCATATCCTCAAGTAACATCAGCACACATTTGTATCTTACCCACAGTCAGGCAGAACTGCAGTACATGGACAGCCCCCTCCTGTTTCAGGAAGTTCATAAACCGAAATAAAAGGTCTTGCTGATCTCTGATCTCTTTCAGCTCCAGTTTCAGTACCTGAGTAGGTTAAAAATGCCGTCAGCCAACTTTCAAACTTTCAGTGAGTATATAAATAATGCAAAGAGTTGTAGAACAAAATCAGCAGGTAAAGTAAAACACTTATTCAAAACAGGAAAGGAAGTAAATGTTGCCTTTGCTTACAGATGGTTTTTTATTTCTTGGCTCAGCAAATTTCTGAAGGAATGGAACCAATGAAGAAGTAGGCTCAGTTGCTACCTCAGGCTGCAGAAAAAAAATGACAACTGGGTAAGAAAGCTTCTTTCATGGGTGACCAAAATGCCACTACTTTAACTTTGTCAGTACTCACTGGACTATCATCAATGAAGATCAGCAGTAAATGGTTGACAGTATCCTGCAAGAAACCCAACACAACAAATAAAATTAATATTAAAGAAACTCAACAAAATAGAATTTCAGTACTATAATATAACCAAATCTAAACCTGAGTATATTAATACTTCTTAAAAAGAAAAGCCGGGGAATGTACATTTGAGAATTGACCTTCAACGGTCTCCTCAAGTTTTTACAAGTCAGGGAACTTCTGAAGAGACCTACACAGAAACATTCTTTACCCAGTGGAAGAAAGCCCTCCAAAGTATTTTTACTCTGAGTGCAGATCTAATGAACTACTAATACTTCCAGACTACAGCACTTTCTGTTTGCAGCCAGGTGATGCCAGCATATGCACTGCAATTTTGCCTATTAAAATACATGCATATCTAAAAACAATGGCACCGTTGCAGTTTCAGAAGTAAATGCCCCCTAATTTGAAGAACTGAAGGAAAAAAATTTATTTCAAAACAGCTGAAAAAAAGGCTGCTTTATTTAGACTGCCATGAAGATCCACAGAGTTAACAGTTCAAGTCATTGAGCCCTTTGTAAACGTAGCAATAGTAACTTGAAGATGTTTACACTAGCACAGCATTCTCCCATTTGACAGGAGCTTCATTTTCCTTCATTAAAAAATACATTTTCCTTCACTGAAAAATACATTCTTAAGAGATCACACCAATACTGTTATTTTAGTCAGTTCAGTGAGCTAATTCGTATGAACAAACAAAATAACTGGCCACAAGACTTCTTTTTCTTTTATCTAGTCAAAATGCACAGCAAGTAAGTCACTGCACATCATTTGCTTTACCACTACATACTTAGTAGGTAAACAGTAATTTTGAATAAATTAAGATTATTCTTGTGCTCCAAAGTCTTACAGGGTCAGCTAAGAAATCCATTGAGGGAAGGAAAACAGAACCAGGGAGAATCTCTCTTATGAGAAGGGCCAGGGATCTGAAAAGAAAATAAAGGAAAGAAAATAAAAATCCAAAGCAATATTAGATTACATAAATTTCTAAGTGAGGTTTTCAATGCTGTCATATACTGTTGGGAAATGTTTTAGGAATTAATAATACCATAAGCATGCTATTTTAACAAATAAAAAAAAAAAACATAAAAAAGGCATATGAAGGAAGATGACTTTGACATTCATTCTTTCACTTTCCAAAATTATTGTACTACATAGTATGCAGACATTTTAAAAAAATATAAATCTAAATAATTTATATACCTGCACTCTGTTGACTTTGGGGGCAAAATATAAGGAAAAAGAAGTTCAGTAAGTTTTCTTAAGTAGTGAAGTTCATCTCTTCTGTTTCTCAAAGCAACATGCAGTTCTGGTCCATATTCTTCTAAAGCAGCTTGCTGCAAAAATTCTGCATTTTTTACTGAAAGTAAGAAACATCATTACAAGAGTTGCTTCAGCTTTTTCTTACTAGTAAACAAAAGGCAATTGGTTTTCATATGAGCTAAAAAGTTAATGCTTTTAGTACATATACAACTGCCAAAGGGATAAAATGTTGAAACTTTACAAAAGAACCTTGGCTTAGACTTTGAAGCCTAGCTATGTAAAAATAAAACCTCATACTGAAATAAGAATTCCTTCACGAAACAATTGCAGTTTTCATGGTATCCAGAATGCTTTCTCATTTATCATTATATATAAATATATATAAAATAATATAAACATATTTATAAAGTATACATATATATATATATATATATATATAAAATATATAAAACCAGCATCTGGATTCTAAAAAAATCTGCATCATGCAAAGTCTGCTTCTAACTGCCTTTTTCCTGACCTTCTTCATGAGCTCCAATTTTTTTGGCCTACAACACAATTTGAAATCAATGTAAACTTTTACTCAATCCTGTAGTATCTGTTTCCTGCTTAGAACACATAAAAACAAACGTGAAGGAACATACATTGTAAACACAGGGTAAATCAAGCCAAAACCTGCAGGAGGATCTGCAAGAGTACTGCCTCTTAAATTACAGCAGAATTGAAAGAATACTTCTTTATCAGATTAAAAACTACAGATATTCATTAGAAACAACAATGTTATATTTCTTCAGATATTATATTTCTTCACCTCAAAGGCAAGAAGTGAGCTGTTATATATCACACCTAGCTGAATTAGCAACGTGGCACAGCTTCATGCAAACATCACCACCAGGCATAGTGAGTAGTAATACATTCCTCAGTTGCCTCCAAGGTTAAAGCTTATTCCCAGCCTATGAGACAAGCCTGCTGGCTTGGCCTTCACAAGCAAAACACACGAGTGGTATCAGCTGACAGAGGGGATGCAGGAATATGTATCACCTGATAAATCTGCCTAGCTGGTGTCACTAAAAGCAGAGAGAAGGAACTGACCCTCTAGCAAGGACAGGTAATGAATCATGGAGGTGTCTCTGTAAATAGGAATTACTAAGAGAGGTAAGGGTAACAAGAGTAGGAGAGAAGGAAATGCTCCCTAAAAACAATCACTTGAAAAGGGCTTAGAAAATAAGGAGGAAAGGCTAGGCTCAACTAGCAAACAAAGCAAGGTCTGAATGCTGTCTCTGAACCATGTATTGTGGTGGCTGCTTCAGCAATGTTTACTAGAAAGTGCTACTAAAAGTAATTTTCAGCTGCTACTTCACATATCTGCCCTTAGGAAACACATCTTTTCCTTTAAAACACTGAGAAAAAATGGCTATATTTCCAATCCTATACATTTTACATTTAGCAGTTCTTTGCTGCTAAAGAAAAGTGTTTCCAACTCCTTGGTAGAAATCAAAGGAAACATGAAATTTGGCGTAAACAGCACTGCAAGATTATCTGCTGTCTTGAGATTGCTGTTGTGCCATGAAAGACATCCAACGTGATTACACTATGTTTCATTATTCATTTTAATCATTAACACTACTCACAGGACCAATGGCATGTATTTATGGATATCAAGCAGACGTTTGGAGGGAAAGAAGAAAAGTTCATGACTCCAGTTAAAATAAACATTTACACTTAAAAGTTGAATGAAACCACATTTAGCAGATAGAGTACTGTGGAACACAGCCAGTGAAAAAATAACAATAACAAGAGCAAGTGTTTCCAAATATTTCTTCAATGTGCAGTTCAAATATAATTTTTACATTGGGCTTGTGAAGTTACTCTTACCTTGGATAATAAATATGCTTCTGCTCAAAGTCTCTCCATGGCTTACAAACATGAACCTAACTTTTCAACTTATCACAACTTCACTAATGCAGATTTGAAATCATTCTATCTATAAGAGCTACGAGGTACAGGGCACAGATGTACAAATCCTTTCATCTATAACTGCTCATCTGGAATATAAAGGAAAAACTTCAAGAAGCATTCCTAAATGATCTTGATTGCTCTGAATAGTCAAAACCCAGATTCCTGTTCACCTCTGTACAGAGACAGAAACCTAGTATTTTGATTGTAGGGCAATAAAAATCAAAATAGATAATACAAATAAGTACTGTAACTTTTTCCCTATATGCCTTTGCAACCACCAGAAGAAAAATGCAAAAGGACCTCATTTTTTAATACAAGAGGCCATAAGGATAAAAAGATAAGGCAATATAATCTCAAAACACGTATAAAGGAAAATATTCATACTTGGCCTTTGAAACTGACAACATATTAAGTCTTGACATTACCTTTTTGCCTGGCCTTGGCTATTACTTCAACGTGTTTCATTGCTGCCTTGAGCATCTTCTTCGTTATAACCGTTGGAATGTCCACCTAAAGAATAATTTAATAGTTTCAAAATAAAACCAAAACTATTCTATTTCCACCCCCCTAAAATTTATTATAGACAACCATCAAACATAGTAATTTGCTTATACGTTCCAGTTTGAACCATAAAATTAACCATTAAGAAACAATCCAAAATTCTCTAGGTGAGCTGACAGTGTCCTCATCCTTCTGCCAAGGTATAGGAAAACAAGTAGAACTAAATGCCATAAACAACACTGTTAACGTATTTATTGTCAACTCATTCCCATTATGATTCTTTCATTGACATAAATATAGCAAGGCAGTGTGACCTCTGAGTAACAGTATATGAAGCCCAGTTCTATGGGAAGATTTGACCACCAACAAAAGGCTCAAGGTAACTATGCTCTGCTTCTAATATCTGTGTGCCTTGACACTCTGCAGTCATGCCTACAAGGACTAAAACCAAAGACAAACCTTCCTACACACAGGGAAAAGAAATGTCACCCCTAAGGTGATGGCAGAGCCAAAACAGAATTTGACTTAGAGAGTCAAGAGACCATTAGTGCCAAAACCAGAACCATGTGATCATAAGCCAAACAAAAAACATGTATGATTTAATCAAGGATTGTATTAGGGTCCTGCATTTCTATTTTCTTAGGTGGCTACAAAAATGGAAGGAGAACAATTCAGGCACAAATGACCTTGGGATGTCTTAGCCCTGCTCCAAGCAGGCTCTGATGACAGTGCTCAAGGCTGTATCCAAGCTGGTGCTGAAAACCTCCTGAGTTGAACACAGTCATCTCCTCCAGCCCCAGTCATCTTGGTGGCCCTTTGGTTGAACTTGCTCTACCTTCTTGTAAAGAGGAGCCCAAAACTGGATTAGTATCCTAGATGCCATCCAAAGAGCATGCAGTGAAGGCTGTTAATCACTTTTCTTGATTTTCTCTGCTTCTATCACAGAAGCCCAGGATGCTGTTGGTGTTTTAAGCTGCCACTGACGGCTCATATTCAGCTCACAGCCTACTACGGAGCCAGGTTCTCTGCAGCGAGCAGAGCTTCTCCCTGAAGCCAGTCAGTCCCCAGCCTGTACAGTTTCAAGGGATTCTTTATCAGCTGGAGCAGTTTTCACAGAAACTCATCTAGAAAGTGATTTATACTTTGCACACTCTTTACTTTAAACAAGAGATACCTCAGATATGCAAAAACATACACCTGTAAATGTTCAAAATCTAAGAATTCTGAACAAGTTTCTTTGCTAATGAGGAATCCCTCCTCGATACAGCATCTTGACAGACAATGAAAGAAACAATGCAACTGCAAAGGCCACCAGAGCTGAGAGAAAAGTTGGTGCTTTTTATTCAATTATACAAGGAGAACATTACACATTCCTGCACACTCCCCTGTAATATCTGAGGTGCACAGCTATGACCTGACCTGGCCAGCCCCAATAAGCCAGTACAATTGCTTGGATCTACCTAAAAATAAGGTCAGCTCCTATTTACAACCACAAAAGGACAAGCTTCTGCTTATCAATGGAAAACCCTATCTTTGTGCCTCACATTCCAACAGTAATTTCTAGAAATTAAGAGTTTCCTATGGCATATAAGTATAGGGTAGCGTTTCTTCCTGCAGAGGTAACTCAAAGAGCACAGCCAAGGAAATTATTATCAACACTGCAGTACATATTGTGAATTTTCAAAAACTTCAATCACATGCAGGGTTATCTCTACCATGTCATACAAAAGCGTGGTGCAGCCCTTCTCTTTCCCTCCAAAACCCATAACCAGTCCAGAAATGGCCACAGCAAGCAAAATCCAGATTTGAAGTATTTCAGCATACATTTAAGAGCTGATTGGCCTAAAGTGACTGTAACTTCATTCAACAACCATGCTTCAACCTAGTAAGCTTTAAACAGAAAACAAAAAGCATTATTTTCATTAAAGCAATTTGTAATTTTTGGTCTCAACTCAAAAACAGAATATCCTTTGGCAAAAAAAATATAAAAATATAATCTCAAAAAAATGAAAAAACAGCCTGTGTTTTCTTGCACAGTTCTTCCTCGATTTAAACATTTTATCTCTATTAGCTAGAACTATTGCTTTCAAGCATTTAATAATAAATCCAAAACAGAGTACAGCTGCTTGGCAAAGGTATACAACTATTTTATTTTTCAACTGATGATGATTAATTTCTCCTCAACATACCCATTTCTGTGATGAACTTTATTTTGTAGGTCCCCTGACAGTGCTTAATACTGGCACGTCTTGAGTGTTTGTTGCACATACTGCCTACACAGAGAACTGAAGATACTGCATTGAAATCCTCACTGTCAAAGGCAGAGATAGTAAAGTAACACTCCAAGATGCTGTAACTCACTTGAGATATCCCAGTTAATGCCTTATTACATGATCAATACAGGAGACATGGTCATATTCTGAGTCAACAATGGATCCATGAACAGCGCAACTAACACCAGCATGTATTACTACCCCAAATTAAATTTTAAGACCTTGGTCTAGATTTTCACTTTGAAGCTTTATTCCACTTTCACACCTCCAAAAAATGTCTGTGCTACATGGACACTTCCTAATCTTCCCCCATGTTCACTTGAAAAAGCAACATGCCTGATTTAGAGTAAACAAAACAGTCATTTGGATTTGATATGTAAGAAGGAGCTAATCAAGCTGTTAATAAGTCATGACAGGGTAAAAACTTGTAGCTCAGAAAAATACTGCTGTTACTAAGGAGGGGGGGAAAAGACATATGTTTATGGTAGTGACTCCAACAGAGAGGCCAGCACTGACTAATTCTGGAAATTGAGTTAGCAACCCTTTCTGCTTAGAACTGCCAGAAAGTTAGAAGCAGTTCTTGTGAAACAGGCTCGAAGCACTTTACCAGGAAATAGCTGTGCTGCTAAAAAGAAAGCACATACAAAAAAAGTATGTGCTAATGTATTAAACACAGCAAATGAAATCTTTTAATCTTTAGCACTCAAAATGCGCCTGAAGAATTGCATTAATATAAGAACCACATCTGTTTTAATTCTTACAGTAACATGGTCACCTAATGTCAGCCTATTCTTTACAGACAATGTAAGGGCCTTGTTTGCATTTTCAGAAGACAAGCAAGCAGAAGCTATAACACATCTCACCACTTTCTAACAGGTCTTTTTCAGTAATTCTCAAAATGGTTTCCACCTGTCACCAAAAGACAACTAAAAGATCACAAGGTTTTCATAATGCCTTTCACTGGTGTAAAAAATAGACCCATTTGCAACAAGTGGGGAAAGGTTTGACCAAGGGACCTTCACAGATCACTTATTCTAATTCCCTGCCATGGCAGGGACATCTTTCTCTAGAACGGGCTGCTCAAAGCCATATCCAACACAACGCTGAACACTTCCAAAGATGAATCTTCCAAGATGGTTTACAACTAGGAAGGGGATAAGCTCCAAAAAGATGGGGTAGATACCACAAAGAAGTAACTTAGATAGTTAGAAACAACCTACACTGTAAGGCTGACTTTGGAATCACAATTTAAAAAAAAAATAAAATCAAGAACTCACTAGAGATGGATATCAATTACCTCTGATGGAAAACCAACACTAATACCTTTAAGTCACCTTACCTTGTGAATTCTCCGAACTAAGACAGATGCAAAAAACCGTAGTGTCCCTCTCAGTTCATCCACTGAGGACTCATCATCAGTAATATTTCTGTGGTGTTTCAAAGCATAGCATATGAGGAAACAGAATAAAATAAGTTTCTATTAATCCAACCACAATACATTTGGCACTGTTAAAAACATAAGAATAAGAACATTCAACAGTGATACTTCAGCTGGAATGAACTGAAATAAAAGCTATCAGAGAGTCAGAAGTCTTCTGAGGAAATTACACAGCATTCCCACAATGTCTGTGCACAAAACACTTAAGAAAAACATCAGAAAATTGCAATGATACACTAATTCCTGCTCTCATATACTATCTGCATGATTTTGACTGAATAAAATCTAACCTAGTTTCTACATATGGAAACAAATCCTAACTCCATGGTATAAAGGAAATTGAAATTATTTAAAGTGGCTTCTGCTTGGAAACAAAGAAGAATTTAAATAGATTTCCAAATTGCTATGTCAAAATATCGTCCAAACTTTTAATGAGGCTTGCCAGTTTCCATCTGCTGCAATAAAATGTGTTCAGTGAAAATTCATGGTAAAAATAATTAAACGTGATTCAAGAAGAAAAGTACGTAACTCCATGACTTTTTCGGAAAACTGAACAAAAACAGGAAATACACAAAGCCTTAGATGAAGAAACTGCAACTAAACTGAGTGGAAAAAGAGATCATCGTGCCAGCATTCCACAAAATGCAAGCAAAAAACAAAAGTCTAAGTTATTAATATGAACTTTAGAGCATGACTAATATATTGGTAAAACTGAGGTACAACAGCTAAAATAATGACAGAACAAAAGAAGTTGCATCCAGTTTTACCTAATGATCATATGCAAGAGCCACCACACTTTTTGGTGATAAATGAGTGTAGTAAGTAGAAATATTACTTGTGTTATAAAACAACACTACAAGCAAGAACAGGACATTTAAAAATAATTTTAAAAAATTATGCATAAAACATTTTACAGTATTCAGCATCCAACTTTTAAAGAGATTTTAGCCTGGGTTATAGAACATTCAAAGGCATGTTGATGATGAACAATCAGGTACAGACACTAGAGATACCAGTGATCTGAGAGTCAAAGTATGTAACTAATTGCCTGAAAAAAACACCTCAAAGAAAGCAGCTTGGCACAAGAAGTACAGCCATCCTCCAACAGCTAATCACATGCAGATAAGAACACTGTAGGGGAAAGTTTGGTTTAAGATCAGCAGCTGACATTTTATAAGCAGTATGGTTAGAAAATACCCACACTGTCAAAGGGATTAGCATTGCCAAGGGATTAGCAAACAAACTGTATTACGGTATTACTAGCATTTGACAGACAACAAGATACATGAAGTAATTTGGACCAAGAAGTTGTTATTTTATTGACACTTGGATAACCAGTATCTTTGCTAGCTCTACTTGGACACGACTTTATGCCACATATTCTCACAATAGATTTGCAAAGACATTCTTTTAATCACCAACAGACTGAAGACTGGTGAAAAAACATCATGAACCTGTAAAATGTCAAATCTCTAGTGACACAGGGGAAAGTCCAAATAACCCTCTTGGAAACATTTTAAAAGCTGACTGTGTTTTCCCAGAACTTTAGGAATATTAATTGTAAACAGTTACAGAGTCCAATGTCTCAAGAGAGATACACCCCCAATTGCTATCGCACGCAAAGTCTTACAGGATCCACTGATAAATGAAAATCATATACAAATAACAAAGTAATATTTTTCCTCTGTCTGTCAATTATTCTTACAAAACTTGGCTAACTCTTTTCAAAAAGATGCAGAAAATAAGTTGCAAGCTAATAAAAATGTAAAGCTATCGTTTGTAACTCAACAAAAATTCTGGATTTTTCTTGCATTACTTGCATTTAAAATAGAAGCAGCTCCATATGTGAAAACATTGTGTTTAGTCACCATCAAAGAAAAATGTTTTCATAGCAATGCATTACAAAAATGTGGTAATCACTGAATTCTGTCCTCATCTGAAAGAACTGGAGTTGCAGTACCATCAATGACCAAAAATATTTAGTAAGAACAGTCACCCGTTCAAACTTCAAACTCTATTTAAAATGAGGTTTGTAAAACAAGGTATTATATAGTTTTGATGTACAGCATAAGCAATAGACTCAGACCTGTGTTTTGTAACTTTACAAACTTGGGATTACTTACAACTATGCTCTATTCTTCTCATTCAGTTGAAAAAAAAAATCTTAATATAACCAGCATAAATACTTTGAAAAATAAAAAAAAAAAAAATGCACACAGGTATAATGACCTATTTCAGTAGAGTTCACTGGATTTGAAGCACTAATCCTCATTCCCCTAAAGTGGTCCAAATTTAGGACCCGCTAATAAAATATTAGAAATTCTTACAGTTTATTAATGAAACAAGCATAAACCAGCTTTTATCTGCTTATAGCACTTTTATTCCTAACCAATCAATTTTTGATTAATTTTGCATGATTTTATCTTTCAACACACCCTGTAAATGTTACACTACCCTGGTTTCTGACTGAGATACATCCTGGTAACACTAATATCCAAGACTGCATCAGTTGGCACAGCACATGAAACAAAAAAAAATTAAAAAAACTGAAAAAGAGGCTGCTTCTGCACAAAATCCCTTCATGTGAAAGGTGGAGCAGCTAGTAAAAGGAATTATGCACAAACTTTTCTTTGCAAAGGAATGTAGCCAAATGTTTTACCAGCATACCCGTCAAGTATGAATTGCCAGCCAGTGCTTACCCAGCCATGCTGCTAAATAAGGACAGCGTGGATGCAAAGGCCTTGGAAGAATTAACCTGAGTGAGGTTTATTTGCTCAGAGAACAAACATGTCCTGTATGCAAGAATCCTCTTTCCCAGGTGATGTGAGCTTTTCCAACAGTGCGGGTACAGCTAGAGTAGGAAAAGTCAGAACTGACAAGCTCTAAAAGGCAGCTCTCAAACTGACACAGTTCCCTGCACAACCCCTGCTGGAAACACCTGAATGTCTAGACCAAATAGGATCAGATCTGACATTACTACTGCTAAACTTAAACCAATAAGCCTTTCAGGACCAAATTGTTTCCTGTAGAATTACCTGGGCATCACTGCATGCACTGTAAGTCACTGAACTCCCAGTACTTCAGGTTCACTGAAAGCTTGTTAGATTTGATCGGCATGGTGTGAATTTACAGAACTAGTTCAAAATCTGGAGGGACAGCCATGCAGAACTTAGGGCAGGAACACTGCTCACCAGAGGGCAAGATGGAGCAGAATGTAGGCTGGGTTGGCTTCATACCAAGTATATTTCACTCTTTATTTCTAACTGTATATTATACATATAGTGAATTATTATCTCCACCAGATGATATAGTCCAGACTTTCACTGCCTTGGGTGTCAGAGAGGTAGGCAATTGGTGGAAGCCAAGTTTCCTTGTCGGTCCATAACAAAGACATTGAAGACATCATCCACCAGCCAAGAAAAAAAGTCTTTTCCAAACATGCAATACAGGAGATGGTTGCCTTACATTTGTTACTTTATCAACAACTCAACAGAACATGATCTAGTTTTCTGTGTCTGGAAGTTTAAAACTTTGAGGTTCCTTGCATTCACAACACATGGTGCTAAGGCTCCCTCTGCTGTTTGCATCAGCAGAGAAGTTTTACACTTCAGCATATTCAACACACAAAGTTAGAGGTCAGACATGAAGGTATTGACCACAATCAAAATCCCAAGAGGCAAAGTGTGATTTTAGATCCGAGAGACAGAAAAAAGTCCGAATGACACAGAGTAAAAATAAAAGAAATCATACTTTTTTTTAGGACAAATTGAACATTTCTATCCAATGAAAAAGTCAAATTCAGAACTAAGGCAAGATATTGTTTTAACACATTAATGCCAGCATTGTTAGAAATATTTAGTACTGCAAAGCACTAATTAATATATAAAAGTACAAGGAAGAAAAAAAAAAGAAATAAAAGACACAGAAAAAACCAAAAAATAATCAGCCATAGTGTTTTCTTTATTCACTATTTTAAAGTTATTCACACAGTACTATTCTATTCAGCGCAACATAATCACCAACAGTCTTAAAAGTCAGAAAATTATGAGATGATCTCCAAGAAGTTTGCCATATGTATTTGAAATACCTTTTCTTTAAAACCCTGCCAAGTTATTTATTTATTTTTTTAAAGCAATGTGATAGATAAATATGCTTCTAATCTGGATGTAAATTTCAGAGGTAATGATGGATTGAATTTTTACACAAATTTTCATCAGTCTGTGTTTACTTCCAAGTAATAGGTATCACAAAATGAACATATAAAAACAGACAATCTAAAAGTGTTTTTAGGATTAAATCCTAATTTCAGAATTACCTCTACTACAACTAAACTATTAAAAGATCTGTTCTACTCTGCTAAGAGACAATAAAACAATGATTCATAGCACTCAAAAGTATACTTTATCTTTCACAAAGGAAACAGAAATGTTTATTTTCATGTGACAACTTCTTAAACAGGTTGACAAATATCTGTGATATTAAAAATAGTAACTTCTAGGTAAAGCTCGTACCTGTACCATGGATAAATAAAGTTTTCCAGCACCAACTCAAGCACCTGTGCAGAACAAAGACAACCATGTCACAAAATAAACAGTCTACTATAAATCTCTGTTAGAAGAGTTAACATCACAAACACCTTTCAAAACTCATAGGACATAATTCACACATCATAAAACATAAAAATGTGTAAGCTGTGATTGTGTTGCTAGATTAACCATTTTGCATCATAATCAGTACTTGGAGCAAGTGACAGCAAAGTGATGGTCTCATCAGGTATCAACAAGAAACATCTGCCACAAGTACTATCAGTAATGTGAAGCACAGTGCCGTGGCCACTGTCAGGCAAATGCTTTAAAAAATGTAATCAGCCCTTAAACAGCCCTTGCCTAATTTTTCAGATCAGTCCCTGTTCTTCTCTGACATAGCATGGAGCGTCCCACAGGCATACTTACATACTACACTTACACACACCGCCATCCTTTTTCACCCAAACCTCCACCTTCAAGGTGGAACAGTCAATCCTGTACACTCACCACTCTTGAAGTGAGCAAGAGTCATAAAAAGCAGTTCCTAAGAAAGCCACCTGTAACAAGGAAGGAGACTGAAGGATGAAGTTTTCTTAAGATTCCTCCTCCTTCACTGGAGCCCCAAGATAGCACCCACACTACCTTCTCCCACTGCAACCTATCCCTTAATTTGAATCAGTGTTTTAGTGATCTGTTTGTCCACAACGGCATCAATGCTGATGAGGGGAGTATGAGAGAATACATGCATTGCTATGTGAGGCTGCTCTGCCGCGTTCTATAGAAGGAAAGGTTTTTCAAAGCCACTGTGAACAAAGAAAAATGTGCAGTCTGTTTGAAAGGAAAGCTGAATGTAACAGCTGATATACAAGTGTCATTCATGAGAATAAGTGTTACTCTTCATACAAGATCTGCTGCTGCGCTCATTCACACAGTATGCACTGCAAGAACTCAAGACTTACTAAATTTATACTATCTTTAGGGCTCTACATGCCTCTGATCCTCTCATGATTATAAAAGCATACTCAATAAAAAACACACATGTCCTTTTTAATTCTTCTCAACTCTTCAGACCTGAACAGCTCATGAATACTCTTTTTCTGTCTTCACTAGTAGGAATATCATATACTCAGATTTGATAAGATATTTTCTCTTGTTCCACTTCAGTGATTTTCTTCTTCTCTCTCTGAAGAGATATTTGCAGCTTGGGGTAATGTTAGATGTCAATGTTATAGACCACACAAAGTCATCAATGTCTTTTCTCCTACCCTTATGTGCTACAGCAGTAATAGATCTCAAAACTGTAACATCATCATGTGTTAACAATGGATGGGTAAGCTAAATGTTTTATCATGTTGTCCTGTGTCATCCCCACCCCGCAATCTCATATTTCCATTTATAAACAGGGTGGAAGGGTGAGGGAAATGACAACAGATGCTTCAATTCCCAGTCTAGAAGAGATTAAGAAATCCCAGAGAACCTTCTATGGAAGTTAATCTTCAGACAATAGAAAGGAAATCACATCCAGCTCCAGTCAGCAATCACAGGCCATTCACCTTAAGAGCAGTCTATTAGACTACTTAAACCAACTTCCCTGATGCCTTCCATAAAACTTCCACTACATGAGCCACCAATTTAATCCAAAGAAACCTCAGTCTCACAGGTGTTCTGACATTATTTTTGTTCATGCTGAGTTTCTAACATAATAAACCTCTTTCAAGGCTCAAAGTGCACTCTTCAGAAGTCCCTTACAGAAGGCACTTGCAAAAGTGCCTTGCAAAAAAGAACCCATCTATTAAAGAGGCCCTTTTCCTTCTTTCTCCACTTCTGCCCTGTGCCTCCCCATCAGGAGCAACAGCAGCAGAGCATCTTCTGCTCTGAGTGGAAAGTGTACTTGCACAGCCTTCATGCACAAGACAGCAGATTCAAAGGGAATACAACGAACTCCTCTTGTAACAGCTTTCTTCATTTATGATTACTACCTTTGAACTGAGAGCCTGTCTATCAAGCTTTCCATGAATGTGACACTAGAAATTCAGTTCAACAGATCTTAACATAACTTACTGGCCCTTTCCTCCTCTCTAGTCCAATATAGAGGCCTCTGAGGGCACTAGAAGAATTGTTTCCAACAGTGAGCGATCTGATTCTTACTGCTGCCTAAGCAAAACACACGTGGTTCTGAGATTCATCTTCCCATGGTTATTATATAAGCAAAAAGTAAAAGAAAAGTACAAGACCTGGTGACCCTTCCCACTCAAAAGTGGAAGACAGTCTCCTCCAGGTTCATCCCACATTGTAGTAACTGAGTGCCAGCTGAACCATTATTTTACAGACTTGCCAGTGTTTCTCTTCCACAGCCATACTGTAAGAGCAAGCTTTCTTTATGCTTCCACAGAACACTGCAGATAATCCTACTAGACAAAGACACAGAAACAGCAAGTACAGGGACAGACAACTAACTCAAAATGCACTTTTCACTGGAGTCCACTTATCACTGGTCAAGATATCAGAGGGCAAGACACGTTCTACTAGGACTCAGATTATCTATATGGCCCTAATAAAAAAAGTGTGGACACAGAAGGCAACCCCTACTTGCAAATTAATTAAACACGTGGCATGGCAGAGGCAGTTAAGTATGATGCTCCATTCCACCAAGGTGCTGCACAGAAGTTAAAGCAGAGCTACTGTGTGAAATCACCGCTACTGCAAAAATAGAAGCATTCAAGAAGTAATAAGCCATTGACTGCCACTAACTGGATTTCAAGGCATGCAGTCCATACTGTTTTTCCTTGAACCCTATCAGTATTCCAGACTCTCAGTGCAATTCTGCTGGACAGAAAAAAAATCTGCCACATCATCCACTGCACTTTCATAAAGCACTAGGGAAGCAGGACATGTGTACCCACTTCCATTCTACCAACAACAAAAATATTATTCATGCACAATTGCTCACACTTCACACACTCCAATAAACAGGATGGGACACCTCAAAGAATGACAGCTAATGATAAGCCATTTCCTTGTCTGTAAAGTATTATTCTCCAGTTTTAAATACAAATGATGAGTAACTTCATTCAAAGCCTACCTATTTTTTCAAGCATTTTACAAAATGACTGGTTTTACTATGCGTGGGCAGCTTTGAATTGGAAAGAGATTACAAGTGTAAAACCAAATGCAGCAGGTAGCAATAAAAAAAAAATAATAAAAAAAAGAGAGAGAAATCATTTTCTAGCATGCACTGCAGCACTGTAAGCTAGTCAGTGTTTGCTGCTGAGACAAGCTTTTTGGGGACTGCCACACAACTGACCCCAATTGTCAGGAGGAGGAACTGTAGAGACGAGTGATGACTGAGTCAGTAGCAGGTCAGAACTACTGGGTCCAATTAGAACAGAAAGGA
Source organism: Pseudopodoces humilis (assembly GCF_049639895.1). NCBI lineage: Eukaryota > Metazoa > Chordata > Aves > Passeriformes > Paridae > Pseudopodoces > Pseudopodoces humilis. The sequence goes on along the minus strand of NC_142202.1, from coordinate 79,412,928 downwards.
GCAAGGATTTGATACATAACCTACAATAAAAATTATAAACGCTTAAAACACCTGACAGCTGAGGCCACTTCCTGGGGGTAAAACAAGCTATTCCAACAAGAAAGTATACAGTCCACTGTGTTACTTACTGCAAGAGTTCAGGACTTGCTAAGAGCACATTCAGGCAATAACTGATTTCTTGTCATGTGTTTGTCTATTTCTTGCTTTTAGAAAACAATAAAAAAAACCTTGTCTCATAATCGAGCCAAGAACCTGAGAAGAATTAAAAAAAAGTGAGATCAAAAGACAGCTGCACCTTGATCCAGTGGGACATTTTTTTCACAATGCTGATCAAGAGTAGCTGAGCAGCTTTCCACAGATTCGACTTGCAATCACCCCTCACATAGCAAAAATGAGATTGTAGAGAAAAAGATAAGTTCATTAACAGAACAACAGGATTAAAATCTCCCTCATCAATCTGTAGCACCTGGATTATACACAATGTAAAACTAACCAACTGATATTGTGCCCTAATTCAAAAAGAAAGAAAACACTGAAGAAACAAACATAATGCAAAATGGATTAGAAACTAGAAACAAAATTATACTTAGGTCACTGCATTATTTTTGTGCAGGATACAGCCCAAATTATAAAATATTGATGGATGCATGGTTGAGACAGTTTAGCATTCAACTATATCAACAAACATAAATGCAGGGAGGAATGTCCAGGCACAGGTTTTGTTATTCTTCTAAACCACGCACAGCAGCTGAACAGACTAAAACAAGACTGCAAAAGACTAAGAATTTGCGAATTGAGACAAACTATCATTGCAATGCAAGAAAGAAAAATCCATACTTGTGAGGAAAACTTGGATTTCTGATTTGAGTGTGTATTAAATTATTCTGAAAGCACTTGAAAACACAAGCTTAAAGGCTATACACCTGGTTCAAATTAGAAACATTTGGAAATCAGAATGTTGCCAAAATTCTTCAAGCTGCAAAGAAAGAACTAGAAAAATTAAAACATAATAAAAAAAATCACAAATTATTCCAAGTATTTGAAGAAACTGCTTTTTAGAAGCAGACTGCACTCCGCACTCCTTTAGAATCTAATTAACCTTAATTCAGTTCACACGGTATCAGCGTCTCTCTAATGTATGACTAACCCACAAAAGAAAGTAAGAGCAGTCTCTCCTTCCAACCTGAAGCAGGCTATCCAATTCCAGGCCAGCATTACATGCTGCATCCTCAGAGCAGATGGTCAAGAGGAATATGGTGTGGGCAGAACCCTTTCTACCCTTTTAACCAGTAGAGAAGAGTTGCAATGAGGAACCATGCAGTGAGATTTCTCATCCCAAATAGTGTCTGTTCAACACAGGTAAAAAAGGTGGCTCAGACTACTTGCTTGGGTCCATCAAACCTAGAGGAGGCTGGGTTGAGGAGGGTGACCCCCAGCTTGCTGCAGTTAAGCATACAAAGGAGGTAAAGGAATGAGAAGTATGGGCGTGGATACACAAAACCCACATCTGCAGTGCTAAACAAAGCAGGGCTTGGGACATGCCACTGAAGTGAAAAGTAACAGCAAAGAAAAGGCCACTATTTTGGTAAAAGCTGAACTACAGCAATCACATACAAAATGCCAAGAAGATTACTATGGTATCTACTCATATCTCTTACAAAGAGATACTACAAAGAACCTTTACAGCATCAAATTCCCATTTAAGCCAAACAAAAAAATTTCCAATTCTTCGGCATTTACAACATCCTTTGGTAGACTGCCACAGCTATTTGGTACCCTAAATCCTAAAAATGCTAAATGCATAGAAACATTTATTTTACATTCTATTATTAAAGCAAGGGTCTATAGAAATTCTAATCAGCAATACCGTCATATAAATACACTTAAACTTATTTTAAAAAATACATTAAGTAACTTTCAAAGAATAATTGTTTACTTCTGAAATCACAGAAGTAGTCACTTTATTAAACAAGAGGAAGTCAACAAGTTATTATCTGTTCTTTTTAATAAGCACTCCTCAACTGTCCATGCCTTCCTTAAGGTTATCAATCTCCTCCCACTCCTGCAGTGGGCCATGCCTGGGACAACATCTCACAGAGCTGAACTAAAGTGTTAACTTATACCACAGACACACATGGCTTTGACTTCATGCACTATACTGTTAATTGCAAGAACTGACACACAAAAATCCTCTCACTTCTGCCATGCCAGTTGTTCAACCTCCTACCACAGAACTCCAAAGCTGGAATTCTAAATAAATGGATATTAAGCTATGTATATGCTTGTGTATTTTCCTAGCTTAAAAAAACACAAAGTTTATCTGTTTAGCTCCTAATATATTTCATCAATTACTAATCAAGGAAATAGACAAAAAAACAAGCCCAAAGAAAAACTGCTCTTCCAACAGCTCCTTTTTAAAGAGATTATAACAAAACAAAATTCCTGATTTACAGTCTTACTAAAAAAGATACCTGTATTATTCTTCTTTGAGTAATTTCAGCAATTTCTTTTTTTAGACAGATTTTGTTACAGCTTTGTCTCATGATTTTAAATAGATTCATAGAATGGTCTGGGTTAGAAGGGACTTCAAAGATGATCTAGTTCCAACCCTCTGCCATGGGCAGGGACACCTTCCACTTGACCAGGTTGATCCATCCCACCTGGCCTTAAACACTTGCAGGGACAGGGCAACCTGTTCCAGCACCACACCACTCTCATAGTAAAGAATCTCTTCTTAATATCTAATCTATCAGTTTGAATCAAATTCTCCTTGTCTTCCCCCATGCTCTTGTAATAGCTTCTTCCCACCTTTCTTGTAGGCTCCCTACCACCAAATTACCATCTTCATCACAGAACAGAAGTTGGAGCAAATCATCTTTTACCCTCAACCCCAAGAAGCTAAGCAGGCTGAAATCTTTAACCTTTTTTTAAAGACTCAGACACATTCAATTGTAACTGTTCTTTCCATTATTTTTCCCAGTTTACACAGACATTTCTTGTATGTTCTAGGTACACTGCTACACAAGCAGTCCATGTTTAAAAGCAGGCCACCTTGGCTCCCTGCTCCCAGCAAACCTTCTTTTGATTTGATTTCCACTTGAAAAAGTTAAAATACCTGCGAGGTACATGTGAAATACCTCTGAAACAGAAGCAAAAATTTTCAAAGACACGTAATAGAAACCCACAGAATTTTAATGTACTAAAGACACAATGTACCAATTACCTCCGAAAGCGACGCATCAACCTTGGAAGGCACTTTCAGATCCAGCCATGGCTGATAGTTTTCCAGAAGCAAAGTAGGTCTGGAGGAGAGCATGGAGAAGTTTATGTAAAACTGTGCAATTGACAGTTTCCTACTGTGAGGTGCAAAATGGCAACAGTACTAAGCTTACCAGTGCCACATATGTAATTTACCTGTGCCTCTTGCATTTGACCTTGCCACATACAGCACAACTGTGACCATGGGGAAACAGCTCCGGCAATTCCAGCTGCTAAGAGATTTAGGCAAGTTTACATTCTCCAAGATGATGACTCTATTAATATACCAACACATTTGTGAAATTTCCTTTAAGAGCATCCTATTACAGAGATCTGAATAAAGACAAACTTGCTCTTCCAACAGGAAAACAAGGTAACAAGGCATGATATGAAACACAGCCCGACAAAAAAGAAAAATTGCTTCACCTAAAACAAAGTGAGAGGATACATATATCCTCTCACATCTCCACTCATCTCCTTGTACATTATTCAGTCTAGTAATCAACCAGATGGCTTCTCTCCCTTACACATAGCCTTGAACTACTGCAACTATACCTTTTTAGCCCTATGAAATTCTACACTGAACAGTTTTAAGCTAGAAAAGAACAATTTACTTTGGGAACAGTTTTCTTTTTCAAGTGCAGTACGGCTTAGAGAATTTTGATTACAGTGAGCACAGAAGACTCACCATTGGTCAGAAGGAGGGCATCTTTAGAAAAGAAAAAGCCCCATTAAAGACGCAGACAACAACATAATTTCTCCACTGCTTGCTACGCAAATGGTCAAAATGTACAATGAGGGAAGCTGGAAACATCACCCATCCATGGACACTCCAACAAGCAGCCTTGCAGCCATACGTGGATCTGATGGGACTATGCAGAAACACGGTAAGAATTCAAACTCTTAATCATCATTTATTTGCCACACCTGTCAGCAGGAGTATACGAGCCGTATTGATGGATAGTATTTCTGAAAGCAGCTAGGATTAGAAAATAATTGCTACTCCGTATAAATTCTTATCATATTTCAAGGAAGCACAAGACTCTTCACAAACATCTTTACCTTGGGCTTATATTTTATTGTGAACAGAATATTGGGCAGGAGGGAATCCGGTCCCAATGAGCAGTAGAAGGTGACGACTCCAGCCACGAACGACCAGAAGATCATCAAAACATGAAGATACCTTACAGACACAGGGGAAGGAAAAGCCGCTGCGTGAGAAGGCGCCGCGCCGCCCGCGCCCGGCTCCCCCGCCCGCCCGGTTACCGGTTGAGGAGGAGGGTGGCGGTGCCCAGCCCCAGGAGGAGGCAGCAGAAGAGCGGGGACTGCCGGCAGGTCTCCCGCAGCCCCCCGGGGCCCCGCAGCCGCCGCAGCAGCCGCCGCCCGGCCGCCCGCACCCCCCCCATGGCGGCCGCTCCGCGCCGTCCGGGCGGGAGGCGGGGCCCCTTCCGCTGCCGGCGCCCGCTGATGGCGGCGCCGCTTCCGCGCCGGGCGCGCGTCACGGGCCGCGGGCGGGGCCGGGCGGCGGGAGCGGGCGGGGGCCTGAGGGCCGGCGCGGCACGGGCAGCTGTGCCGCGTCACCTAGTGTGCTAAGCGCTGGAAATAGAAGGTCTCTGGTGACAGCAGGCTTACCTAGTTATAAGTACTTGGGTTCTGGACAACAAGGGGTTCCCAGCGCCAAGCGGCCAGAAAGGGCTACGTCTGATTAAATGCTCTGTATTTGGATGATGACTGAACTAAATCATTCAGTGACCGGGACACTAAGACTCTATAAACACCACTCAAAGTTTCGTAATTGGCTGTAAAGAAAAGGAACAGGGTAGGAAATGTAATAAACACCCACCTTAACATCAGTAAGTATACAAGAGTAAGACATTGAAAAGAGAGGAATTCTAGAATGTAGTTTATTGCTAGTGAGAAGAATTTAGAGCCAATTTCACCGGAATAAGACCTTTAGTTACACGGTAAGCCACAAGCTTTCAAACCACCGGAGTGCTTTCAGCAGCTCTGTAGTTAGTCTCACAAAACTCAAGTTAATGAGACACTGCTGGTTGTGGGTGTATCAGTTCAATAGGCAAAATTAAACAACTTCTGAGAGTTCGTACCTATAAAGGGGCTTCTAACTGGCAAGTATGAAGGAGATCCCCTCAAAGAGAGATGTATGCTTTTAGTTGTTTTGAGAAGTTGCTGTTGCCTTGTATGTCCATTTGCACCAGCCCCACACAGGCACATTGGGCACACTGGATGAGTGAGGGCACATGAAATACTGAAATACATCTGTTCAGATGAGCCATGCTTACAAATCTTCACTGAGATCCCCCACAAATATGCTGTTAAGAAAATACTGGTACTGGGAGGGTGAGTCAGCATCTAGAAATCGCAATCCAAAAACAGCATTCAGAATCTTTGCTCAGATGCTTTGTCAGTTTATGCAACACTTCCCTTGACCTCTCAAATAAGTGAAACGCTGCAGTTCGACTTCAGTATGTTGACCTTTCTCAGAGCACTTGGCAAAAGCCCAGGGTCAGCTTGAATTTCTTCAAGAGTCTCTGCACAGTATTATTTCATGTCAGTCTACGTTTTCTAGTAGAAAAGAACAAGGTACATTCGCACAGCAAATCTCCATACAGCCTATTCAGAGGAAATCAATTTTCCTAAGATGCTTTGTTTGTTTGTTTTGGGGTGGGTTTTTTGTTTGGTTTTGGTTTTTTTTGTTACCAGCTTACTTTATCCTCAGTTTTACCGTTGGTGATTTTTGGTCACTTATCTTGCAATGTTTTTAATAAGCAATAACTTCTAAAAACCTGTAATTCTTACAATATTTCATGAAGATATGAGTATTTCATGAAGATCACATATCTGTAACACAGGAAGTGATTTGCACAGCAAACCAGCAGAAGCTTAAGCCAAATTTCTGCTTCCATTTGCTTTCTCTATTTCAGGTAAAGTTTCTTTAATTTATAGCTTCATTGTTCAGAGTTGTGTTTATTTACTGTAAAATTGCCACATTCACATCTGGCACTAATTGTACCTCATTATCTTAGAAACTGCAATTTCCTTCAGTTCACAGACTTTACATCTGCTGGGCAGTCAAAACAAACTGCTTTACCCCATCGTGCTCTGCTGGAGACAGCAGTGTTGGCATTGCCCGTCACCCTCTATCACTATGACCCCTAGATTGTTCTGACACTGAAAGACTCAGCAAACTGTTTTTCAAGAAAATAAAACTATAGAAGAGCAAAAGGGAACTGCTGACAAGGTCAAGCTTTTCAAAATTCTTTGAGAAATAAGAACCTTACCCATTCCCTGGAAACAGCAAGTTTTTCTCCCTTCACATAAATTCTTAGGAAGATTCTGTGGTCAGGGAGGAGGAAGATTCTGTGCTGGAGGGAGAAGTAACAGGGAAAAGCATGCATCTGGAGATGGGCTCTGAAGTAATATAGCCAGGACTGGGTTATTCTGGAAAGATAGATTTTATTTTAGTATTTAAAATGTATTTCAGTGAGCATACAAATCATCTTGTGGAGTCAGACAGTTCTCCCTGGTTTGGGGTTTAGGGTATGTTTTCTTTGATGGCAGAAGCTTGCCTATTCTAGCATCTAAGAAGTATATTAGACCAGATTTTCAACAACTTGAAATATAAAACTACAGTTCTTGGCTAAGTAACATCAGTTATTAGACCAAGATTATATTTACCAATGTGCTTCTTTTTTTTTTTTTTTTAACCTTAAAAAATGTCTTTTTTTAAATAAACCAGACAGTGAACTGCAATAAACAGATTCTCACCAGAGAATCTGGTGCAATTAATTGCATTTAATTTACTCTGCAAGTCTGCTTTTGCTCTTTTCAAGGCCTTCCATAGTTCTTTCAAGGATGCAGTTGTCAAGGTTAATTTACAATACCTAATCCTTCATATTTACTCAACAAGGAATTAATTTTCCTTTATAATTATTCCTCACAAGTTCATTTTGTGGGCCCTTTCCAATAAGTTTGAATAGAAGGCTTCATATTAACCTTTAACTAAAGCCATTTAGCAGAAAACTCTAGAAAACACTCAATATTCAGAAAATAGCTAAGCTTAAGTAAAGAAGTGAAACTGAAGTTGGCCAGTCAGATCCCAAGAAAGGCAAGCATTAGTAGGTTCTTTGCATTTGCCTTTTTCAAATTCAAATCTTAAAGGGCGTCCACCAACAGTTACTGGTTTCCACCTGGGATGATCCAGGTGTATGCAACAAATGTAAGGTGAAAACTGCTCTTTAGTAGTACTTTTTCGCCTTTAAGGGAACACTGAAACTCCAGGGGATTAACAGCTGACCATTTGTTGCACATTTTTGGTTTTGGTAGAATTATTACCACTTTGATAAGCAAAATTAACATTACTGTTATAAATACAGTTATTAATTTGTCTGTTAATGAGTTAATACACTGTTCATAGTCTAGATTTAATTGCATTTGGGAGCCATATCCCTGTGCCACCCACACCAGCCCATGCTTGCCAGCTGTATGGAAATGTGTGCTGCCTGTAGTTGTAGGGACTTGTATTTGCTTCCTGGATCACATGCTGACCCTCAGTATGACCAGATTAAAGCAAACTGGATGAGAAAGTGAAAACCTGGGCCCAGAAGACATGCTCAATACATCAACAGGGGCTTTGGGTTCCTGGATAAAATCCCTCAAAAGTTTTCTTCTGGAAGAATGGGGGAATTCAACTGCTGCAGTAGGGAGAAAATGGCAGGTGGGAGGGAGAAATGGTTTAAGGAAAGATATGTGAAACACTTTGTAAAAGATCATTGGTCTCTACACTTGCAGGGAATGACAGACTTTCAAGCTGTGCTATTTGTTTAGATGCAGATTTAGAAAGCAATTGAAATTAAAGGAAAAGGCTAGGAAGTTTCAATTGTAACACACCACTGACAAGTCTTCTTTTTTTTTTTTTTAAAGAGGCTGTAAAATACAGTTCTGTTAGAAAATCTGAAAATACCTACTAGGCTGTGTTTAGGACTAAAAATAACAGGCTGCAGGGCAAAAAAAATAAAGACAAGGAGACTGTTCCAAGACATTCAAGTAAAAGGACCCACTTCAAGCGGAGTTTTCAGAGGGTCAGTTTAGTATTCCCAACAGGAACAATGCTCTGCAAACCAGAGGGGTGCTGAGGAGCATAGTGTGTGTTACAATTTCACTGGGACAAGGTCCACTTGAGAAAAGAAAACAAAACAAAACAACAGGCAATGTACTAGAGTCAGTTTTGCCTTGAGAAACTTTTAACTCTCAAGGAGAAAGTAAAAAGATTCACAGATAAACTGCTGTATAGAGCTTTTCTTTAACTTGTTAACATGAAAAGGAATTTTCTGAAGAAATTCTTTCACAGGCAAGACACTGGAGAGAATTTAGATATTAGAGATGAAAAAATAGTTTTTTGATAAACTATCATTTATGGGATATTTAAAAAAAGAAAATAGAGCAGTAAATTGCAAGGTGTAGAAGTTGACTGCCACACAGTAAGAAATAAAAGCCTGCAGGAATACGTGCAAAAAAGAGGAAAACCAAATGTATACAGGAGACACTGGAAAAATGTTACAATAAATGAGTATTATGATTTGTGGCAAAATTTGGCAAAGCTGTACTCCACAAATTTTATCTTGATTCACATGAGCAAAAACCAAGGTTTTTAGATATGCATCTTAAGTACTAAGTGAGACTGGTGGTCAATTGGTTTTATGTGCAAAGGAAAGATCAGGAAAACCTAATTCCTTTGTTAAACATAGGCTGATCAGAGAGCAATGAGGGAATATCAAGATGGATGTTAAGAATTTGTAAGAAAAAGTTTGTGAAAGCACTAAGGACCTGTACTCACACAAACAGTTTAAACGATGCCAGAGCACATATGTAAGAACTCAGTCGAAATGAAAATTAATCTGTTGACTTGCTGTGGGATATCCTTGCCCTGGATAAAAACTGTGAAGATAACTATGTCAGGTCCTGAAGGGAATTCCTGCTGACCAGCCTTGGTCAGTGGGGAAAATTTTCAAGCAGGGAGTTCAAGGATGAACTTGAGCCAGATCCCTTGTTCTCAGCTGAAATAAAACGTATCAAGATAATCCTGTTAAATGACATGTTTCTGTTAAATCTTCGCAAACTGTTGCAGCATCTATACCTCAGAACTATGGTGAGGCCTGAAGAATTTAAAGCTAGTTAAGTTTTTTCATCATAGATACACACTGGACTCATGGAACAACTGTGTTGGATCAGCAAAAGTTCAGCTGGGTGAGCATCCTGTTGATGATGGCCATCAGGGGGATAAATACCTAGGAAAAAGTTGTAAAAGCATGGCAAGAATACAATAATAAGTTCCTGGAACATGCTTTTACTCTGACTCATAATTTTGGGGATATCCTGAGAAAGAATTTATTTCCTAAGTTTCAAGTTGCTTTTGAAGAACAAGAAACATCCATAAAAATCATGCAAGGAGTTCCACCACTTGCAGTTGTGTGAGTGAAGATACAGCATGTCTGAACTCGAGTTTGTGTTCACTAGAGATGGTGAAAAATCATTCCATACTCAGCATGATTGCTGCTTATCGTTTTATCAAAATACTTTGGTCACCTGAGAAAACAACCTTTTCCAAAATTCAGATTCCTGTTCCAGTGATTTGTCCTTCACATAAGAGCACATTTGTACCTTTTATCATCATTGTTGTTCTCCCTTTCTTTTTCAAATTTTATTATCTCCTGTTGTATAGCAGTGAGTATGGACAGGCTGCAACATGGGGAACAAAACTGTTAACAAAACAGCATTCAAAATTATTTTTATTAGATGTAGTGCCTTCTTAATTAGTTCAGTTTTTTTTACCCTGCCTCAAGAATATTTTAACATTTTTGCCAATGAAAATTTATGATCCTTTTTTCTCATTTGGATACAAGTCTCGTTTCTGATGGATTCATTTTTTCCACCTTAAAAGAAAAACAGTGAAAAAAATCCCAACCTAAAGCCTTCCTGTACTCAGGAAATTCTAATCAACAGGCAGAAGTCATTAAAAGTGGAAAAAAAGACTGACTGTAACTACAGGTTACTGTTGTAAGGAAGCTTGTATCGAAGAAAGCTTTCTGTGGATACTTAACAAGACCATGTAAACCCATACCTAGTGATGAGATCTATGAGATCAGGTTTTTTTTGATGACTAGTGAGTTAGTATCCTGGAACCCATTGCTTTTAGCTTCTGTGGACACAGCAGTAAATGCCTGGAGTGTTTTTGTCAGGTCAGAATTCCACAGGGATATTTTTAGTTCAAGCAACCAGTTTCTCTGGCATGAAGTATGTAAAAGGAGCATAGGTTAAAAAGTTAAACAACATTAATTGTCACCTTACAGAATTATTTGTGCTAACTTCTTTCATCAGACACTTCATAGGAACTGTTATAGAACCAGTTGTATAACCAGGATATTGTTTTGTTTACCATTTGTTGGCTGAGGATGTATGGAATCAGTAGGATGTTTTCTTCCTTTTAAAAACGTAAGTATTTACAGACTGGTTAAAGAGAACATAACATAAATTTTACACTTCCCTAGCAAGAACATTGAATATATAGCAAAAGCAAAAAAAGTCCGATTCTGTGAAAACAGGCAGAATGCACAAGGTGATACTATGAGAGCACCTCAAGAGAGGGCTGTTCCTCCTCATATGTAAGGATGAGTCTTAAGGCTTTTTGAAAACAGCTTTTTGGAGCACATGGCCAGCTTGCCCATGTCCTACATATTTTGTGGTTTAACTGGAGCATATAGCTACATGGATAGCAGACATCCACTCGAAGAGGAATAAGATTGTTTCAATGAGTTTGACAAGTGGATCTCAGTACCATGCTCTCTGCAAGGCCAGGTTTCCTTACACTCAAAAGTGATCAATCGTTACAGCTCACAGATGATCAATGCTACCTATCAAACAGGTGCCCAAGTTCCTGGAGGTATCCCAAACTTTTTTTGCCATCCAAATTGCTGGTATATCTAACAGAAAAAAAAAAGAATGTATTATTACATAGCACTTCCCCTCTAGCACTGGCATTAATGGTGCTTCTGCAGAAGCAGATGGTCCCTCTGTGGGTCTACCAGCATACAAGGAAAAGGCTCAAACTGAAATCAAGAAGCAAGGCCTATTTGGAAGTGTGTAATGCAAAACTCCACTGAACTTTTGCTTTGCTTTTTATTTTCTGTTTTATTGAAGTAACTTGCATTCTAGCTAGGAAAGGATTGGAACTAGTATGGTCCAATACCATGTAGGGAATTATTATCACCACTCAGTATTTTTCTGAAACTCAGTAAATTAATTTGTGACTGAATTACTTGCTACTAAATAAGCTACTTGGCTTATCTTTGTACAAAAGAATCACAAAAGAAACTGCTTAAAACAGCAGGAAGTAAGTTTTTCCTCTTTCACAGACACATCTTTTAAAGTATATATTAATAAAGGGACATTTTAATATGAAAATCAGTTTACTATCCTTTCTATCAAACTTCAAGGATGAACACTTTCTTCCCCTTAAGACACTGTGAACCTTCCAGTCCAGTCTCAAATTTGGATGTTCTCTGTAAGTCGAGTTTGTAGTATTTTCACCACCATCACCCCAGAAATTGCAGGTGAAGACTCAAGTCTTTGGGATTTCAACAGATGCTTAAACATAGCTCCTAACGCAACATAAAGAACTTGGATGCTATAGATAAACCTCAAGTTGGGGTCACTGCAGTTCAGATGCAAGAGGGAAGATCTTTTTTCCCTGAAGCAAGAAGATTTTGCTACAGAAGATAATCAAAACAGAGAAAGGATTCTCTAACATCATCCAGGTTCCTAGCAGACCACATATTGAAGATGAGTAAAAATTCTCCACTTACCACCATTCAGCTTAGATGTGGTAAACTGTAGATCAAGTACTAAGCTGTAACCGTAGAGTTTTGTCTACACCCAGTGTCTTTCTGGGATAGCTTATGGTCAAGAAACTTAGGAGTACCAACCAGTCTCAAATTCTGGAAAGCCCACGTACTAATGTGTTTCTGGGCCACTGTCCAGCTGTGTGCTCCCCTCTCCATTTTCCCTTTCAGCTCTGAGGTCTGCAGAAGTCAAGCTACCTATGCAGTAATGACTCACTCTCCTTCCCCAAAGCCCAAGGGCAAAAAGAACAGAGAAAGGACCAAACTTAAATAACATATCAACATATCATCTGGAGGGGCAACCTTGATAGTGAGAAGACATGAATTTAGTACCTCTAGTCCAAGGTGTCTTAGTTAAAAGACTGAGTTCAAGACTGAGTTTCACCAAGAACTCAGACCATGCACCTATCTCCCTATGTTCCTCATTTCACATTACTTCTACCTTCAGGTACATTCCCTTTTCCCAGTCTTCAGAGATGCTGCTCACCATGCTCATGCCTGCAAAGAAAGTGACTTTTCCTGACCAAAAGCTGTCTATGGAAACAAATCCTGTATATTCTCAACACTACTGAACATCATACAAAGAGTTACCCTCCTTTAACTCAGGAAGTAGAGACTGTGCTGGCAAACAGCTTCCAAGTGTATTCTACCTTACAACATCCCTTCTTCGGCCTCCGCCTACCTTCTGATCTGATACAGGCCTTAGCTTTAGAAAAAAAAGTTCTTTTTGTTCATTAAGGAAGTGTAATTTCTTGAACTAAGACATGTAGCCTAGACTCAAGGAAACAGAGCATCTTCAAACAAAGTTCAGCAACCTTCGTACTGGCTCTCACATCTTCATCTCCTGGGGTCCCAGAGATATGCTTGCAAGTACATACTGTTAACTGTAATCACTTTGATTTCTGAGCAGCAACCACCTTCAGTGTAAAATACACCTATCTGGGTTCCTTGCACTACCAGGTCTTTAATGAATTAATAAGACCTGGCTTAGTCCCAAGAAATGATCAGCCATATCTCCCTTGCAGGATGCTGAGCTTGTACCGACCTTTTAAAGAACAAATGCGACTCTGTACAAGGAACTGGTGTACTGGGAGCTCTTTGGGCCCATCCTGAACTAGAACACTGCAGAGGCTGCTGAACTGGCATTGACTCACCCAGCCTTACAAGTGTAACACCTATTCTCACTTTGTGCCCTACACTGAGACATTCATATCAAGACTTGAAATTCTAACTTTGCTAGGAACTTGGCATTTCTTCAAGCATCACTAAATTATGAGGCATCACCAGGCCTTACTAAAAAGTTTTTCTCAACTACCGTACACTTTATCCACCCTCTAAGGGATTATTAAGACCAGTGAGTGGTAAATATGTAGTATGTTATGCCACTAAAAGGAGATGGAAGAACCTCTTACTTACATTGGGAAAGGTCTGCCTTTTGGAGTATGTGTATCAGATATTGAATGCTGTGTCTTACATCCCCCTCTAGACCAGGCCATTAGTTCATCACATCCAAACAGTGATTTTACAAATACCAGCTCTAGGACATCAATCACTTCTCTGAACAGGACATTTGAAATAGCAGCATTAGGCAAAGTAACAGGGTTTTTTTTTTTCCCACAAATTTTGTATTTTGCTGTGTTTAAAACCTCCTCCCTTACACAGATACAATTTTCTTCTGACATAGGTATTAAGATGAAATGGCCCTGATGATTCTAACAGCCAGGACAGGATATTCTTACCTTCTGACATATAATCCAAGGGCCCTGTCTGCTTCTGACCTGGTGTTTCCATCTGGCCAAGATCTGACATCCCCCTCTCATGCTGTGGCTACTAGATGGTGCCTGGCTAAAGAGTGTACCTACCTTTCACAGGAAAAGGATAGACAGGTTAGAGGCAGGGAAGATTCTACAAAGCTGTACCATAGCTAAATGAAGTTGTATGTTGTGGCTTGCCAGGTTATTTCCCTATTTTTTCTTTAATTCTGTATTAGAAACTTGCCAGTAGTGTACTTCAGACAGATTTGGTGGCTGTCTTCTGCCTACAGGGATATGACTTCTTTTTCGAACTGTTTCATTTATTTTCCTTTTCTCAGGGAGCAAATAATATGCTTTGTTAAGAGCTTTCCAACATGGGGAGTATTTGTGATGTGATCAGTCCTAGACCAACCTGTTAAATACAAGACAAACCCCTCTGTATTCCTCTGAGGAGGAACTCCCTAGTTGTCAACATTGCTTGAGAAAGAACAGAGGTATTTAAAAAAGACCCTGCAAGTTTTTGTCTTCAGACACTTTTTTTTTTTCCCCCTTCCAGATGTCTGAGTTAAGACACGTCTGTTCTTTCTTAATGTGAACATTAACCACAATTTTAATTCATTTGTGAAACCTGAGATCTCTGCATTATTTTTACCATATGGTGGGAAGGCAGAAGTTCCAAGATTATCACATTAATCTCACCTGCCCCATATCTAAGAATTTCAGCACCTATGACCTATTTAGATTGCACTGCCCTTAGAAAGTGATGAATATTGTCCTCTTCCTAAACATCCTTCAGGTTCAGAGGATAGAGGTACTGGAGGGGGTGTTTGTGTTTTGGTTGTGTCTCCCCCTCCACAGTATACTCATTTTTGCTAACTACAAGTATTCTAAGATTGGCCCTGCTGTTAAATGGGTTCAGTCTTTCTCAACAGAGTCAAAAAATTATCTTGATTCTAAAATACATGCCTCGATTACTGGGCTCTAACTACACCCAGCCATCTGAACTTAAAATCAGAACTGGTAAATTATTCTATCTTTAACTGCATGAAGAATTTGAATCTTACATGTTTTAATCTTCACTTATTAAAGAAGAAAAAGGTTGCTTCACAAGGATTTAGAAACCTGTAATACACACTATTCATGACTGTCTCTTCCACAGACTACAAAAATTAGAGTTGCTCATCAGCTACCTGAAGCTGTACCAATTATCATAGCTGTTCTTTACTAGCACCACAGTAAAACTTCAGAAGCATTTTAGCACAGGCCATCACAGAAAGTAGTTTGTGAACACCTTGTTGAGATGTGACCACTACCTGTTATATCTCAATGCCATCTGTACACACATGGCGGGTACACCTTCGTGCACCTCCAACTGCATTACTGACTGGCAGGCTGCACTTGCCAAAAAGCTTAGCTATGTTTTTTCACTACTCATCTGTATACTCCACTCATTATTCAATGAAAGCAGTGCTATTTAGAAATGTTACACTTGAGACAATAAACTGTGAATGTTTATATACTGCCATTAAGAAAACAAAACTCTTACTTGCTAGCGGAAAGCTGTACTGATTTTAGCACTTAACCTAAGAAAAGATCAACTAGCTCAAATTAACTATTAGTGTACAAGACCTACTGATCAGCTCAGGACATACGAATATTAAGATCATTTTCTTGGATATGAATGGCTTAAAACAAAAGCAAACCAAACTTCAGGTTAGTTTAACATTAAGCAAAAATGTGAAGTGCCATTTATTACACCATACCCACTGCAAGGTCACTTCTATGCAAATCCAAGCTGCCAACACCATACTAAATCCAATGGATTTAAGACCTTACAGATGCTTCTCAACTTGAAGATCGATCTCTCTGGAGTTAATACCATAATGAGTTGGGTTTTTTCCATCAGAGGCTGTGTTAATATTACGAGAAAATAGTGGAGCAAGGCACTGCTAATGCTTGAAGCCACCTAAGCCTTGTTATACCATCAAGTCTTCCAATGAGAGAAGTTATGACCAACTGTCCCTTTATATTCAGGCCTAGTCTTCTGTTAGCATGAAACTCACATCATATTTCATCATCTGCAAATTCTGACAGATATTAACAGCATATATGCTAGTTTTTGTCAAAGTCGCTTTTAAGCATCTCACTAACTCAAAAACAAGTGTAAATAACTGCAGTTCTGTAACTGTAGATAACATAAATACAGGACAGTTTCACTAGACTAGTTTAAGGCAGTTATGCACTGGTAATTCCTGGTGAAAGACACAAGTGATTGTTACTGAATGTTTTTTTTCTGCTGTATCAACTGCTTAAGTATCAACTTAAACACATGTACAAAACTCAAATTCTGTTGAAAACTGTGGATTGGAAACAGGTCAGCTTGTCAAAACAACTACTCGTACTAGAAGAAAAAACATTTAATTGCAATATCCACAGGAAGCCTTTGACCACAATCTGAAACAGGAACAGTCCTTTAATAGCCACTTCAGCTTTCAAGATGCAGGGACTAGGTATTTTTATCTGTCATCTCAAACACTGTAATGTTAAAATCACCTTTGAATTGTAACAAAGATCTGCATAATGAAAAGATTACTTATAATTTCTTTTATGCTAGCTCTCACCTGTGCTTTGTAACACAGCTTTCTTCTAAAGTATGCTGACATTATTTCTTAAGAAAAGCACTGATTTACCGATGGGGCATCTATAAATGTATCTTAGTCGAATTCCCAAAGAGGAAGTTTTTTAATCCCAAATTCATTTCACTTAGTAATAGTAGTTAGTTATTTTTAAATAACCATTATGAGTGACAGAATTAGGTACATTCCTCATCCCACTAAAGAGAAAAAAAAATCTGAAAACTGTTACTTTAGATGGCAGAACAATACTGAAAGCACACTTGGAACCAGGAACTCAGATCTGATACATTCCATTCCTGGCTTTCAGTTAATGACTTGTGTTCATGTAAAATCCCTTAAACTACTATGATTACTCATCCTATAGTGTAAAAATAGATACTGAATTATCTATGAAGCATTTAAGACATTTTTAGATCTGAAGTATTTAACGCTAAACAGTGTCAGATTACACTCAACATTCACTTGGCATTGAAGTGGACACACTGAAACTAAGAGTTAAAATGCACAACCTGGTTTAATCACTGCAGATAAGGAATCAGTCAACTGAAGTTGGATTTCAGGTACTGCAAGTCATTTAAGTACAAGAAAGTCTGTTTTTACTTACCATTATCATCTGTGCAATCAAATGACACAGACTATTCTACTGGCTGTGCAGCAGAACTAAGTGCATTTCCTAACTTCCTTAGTGCAAAGAAAAAGAGTTAAGATTCCATGTCTTTTCTACACATTAGTGACCAAAGGAAGTACACTGTCACACGAACCGTGCATAGGGAACTCTCACCAATAATCAGCCAAATGAATCATTCTCAGACTATGGGGAATTAGATTTTTCACACTCCCAAGTTTTACCTAAATGACTATTTGAAGTGTTGGCTTTAGAGTGGACACCAAAAACTGCATGAACAATTATCTGAACTGAAATGTATTTTGCAACTCAAACTTTAAATATTTGATCTGCATCTAAGTACTATATTACCTAAGTGTTATGATTGTGTTTTCTAGACTTCACAGATGATTTTCCTAGTTGTTTTTTTTTTTTTAAAAAAAGCTTCTACCAGGTACCTGGAAGTCTGACCATCTAAAGAAACTTTCACGAAGATAGCTTTAAATCACATAACTCAGTGCATCCAGATGAGCTCAGCTGTGCAGCATCTGCTCAGGAGTTGGCCATTTAAAAATATGTATTCTGTGCAAAAACTAGTAACCAGTTATATATTGGTAAGAAAAAGGTATAATTACATGAGACAATCACCCCTCTCCAAATTGCCAGTAAACTAACAAGCTAGTCCTAGTGGCACTTTTCAACAAATATCTTTTTGTAACAATCAAGACAAAGGGCATCAAAGCAGTCACTCTTTCATCCCATTGATTTTTAACGTAAGTTAAAAAACACACTTGCAAACTGTGACCAGATAACTGTGAAAATCAGGTTCCTGGAAAGATTTTAACATCAGAGCTTCTAGGAAGCATTGTTTATTTGTACTAGACGGCTGTAAAGTGACAGTAACTTATTCTTTCTTCCCCCACTACCTGTATTAATGATCAAGGAGTCTTCAGCTCAACTTCCTCTCCTGTTGCCACATCCCATTTTCATCTGACAGAGCAAATGGCAAAGTACAACCTGGTGTTTCCTATGCACAACTAATTCAACTACTTAGCCCCACACAAGAGATGTCATGTGCTTGTGCTGGAGCTAATTCAGCAAGACACTCCATAAAGACAGACGATTAAGTCCATACAGTCATAAAGCCAGGAATCAAGCTTCAGGGCATGAACACAGACTCAAGCTTGCACTTTACCCATTTTAATTATCTGAAAACTGTATTGATAATTTCACTGCCTTGTTGCCTACTTCAAAACTTGCTACTCCAATTTAAACAATATTTTCCACTAATATCTCACTAACATGAGAGAATAAGTCTTAATGTTGTGCAGTATATCAATTTAAACACACTCTTTTGTGAAAACGTTGTGTGTTTATTTATGTCCATGTTGCTTTTCAGATGTTGCCTTTCAGTTTTATTTCTCAAAAAAGAAAAAGCCTCCCCTCACTGGCATATGGAAGCACTAAAATAATTGCTAGGCTGAACAGGAAAGTTAAGCCTCTGAAGAATAATCAAAGGCACAGGGGATAAAAAGTTGCAGCCATATATAATATTTCTATCCGGAAGTTGGGAAACCTGCCTTTAGAGGACACTACATTTATTTTAAACTATGTCATACCCCCTCACCCCCAACAGGAACAGAATTAGTATTCCTTATTTTAGATTTTAAAGACAGTATTTACATAAGAGTTGTACAACGCAGAAATTCAGAAACTGGTCTTAGTATCTTATTGTAGTAACAGCCTTCCTACAACAGTAAAAACACAAACTTAAGTTCTGGATCATAACAAATCTCCTCTTTAAAAACTGAAAAGAAAAAAAAAGGTACAGTTGCATGTCCTATATGAAACCTTTCAAACAAAAATGAGTATTAAAACAAGAGTATAATTTTAAAAGCTGTGTATTGGAGTGTTTATAAACCAGAAGTGTTAAGCAGCAGCAGTTTCCGGTTTCTTATTAAATTCAACTAGACTTGGAATTTAGAAACATGTTACAAACCAATGTGGAGCTATACTACTTACACACCTTTCCAGGTGTTTCAGTAAAGAAAGCCTCCTATGAGAATAAACAGAGGCAGCACATTATATTAAGTCAAAACTTGCCTTCAACATGCCATAAAGAACTGCATCATATGTTCGCTTATCACCAAAGCACCCCCTAAGAGATGCATTATTGCTGTAGAACATTTCAAGTTTACCAACACCCAAGTGCAACCAAACTGATGTTGTATATATGCACTTGCCCATTCTCACCAGTATTTCCACTTAATGGTTTTTCCTTTAAACAATCAAATTTAAAGCTTTGAAAAATAACAATTTTTTGATTTTAGGTTTTTCTTTTTTTTTTCACAATATTAATCACCACATGCAATTTAGTTTTCTGGTAATTTTTCTAAAAAACTGCACCAATATCAGAACAGTGCAAATCATATTTAATTGTAAAAGTTATAATGGCTTGAGTTCATAATTAGAGGGAACACTGTCAGGATATTGGTATTTTGCTCACTCACCATTGCTTGCATTCCATTAAAGACTTTCCTGTCAATTTCGCCTTTTTTTTTTTCCTCTTAAAATAGTCATCCCCCATGCTTTTATCAGAGCTGAAATTAGGGATTTAATCCACAATTTCAACACACATAGCGCCTTAGTTGCAATGTTTTCATGCACTTCCATCTACTGTTACAATTCCATAAACGTATTATCCCCTGCAATACGTTTCCAGACTAAGAACTAGTCACTAGCACTTGTGATCCAACAAGTGTTTTAAGGTTTTCAGCAATGGAGAGATTTCAAGATTAAGAAATCTGAGGACTTCCCCTCTCCTACAGCCCCCAGTGTTTCATTTCATAGCAAATTCAAAATTGGTTTCCACATCTTGACAGTGTTCCTTATAAAACCGTATGACAGTAAAAGTGCCAGTAGGCATGGCAACCTCTTTGAAGGGAGCATTTAAACTCCTTGGCACTGGGAATGCCAGCACCAAGGATTACATTGAAATTCAAAGTTATACTTAAGGCTACAATTAGAAAACCCACTTTCCATAAGCCTAATTTCTCTAAGTAGATTTGAAAATTCAGAAGCTAATGCAACATTAAGTTTTACGCTCGAATTTGAGGAAGAAATAAGAAATTTCTTTAGCAAGGGCAGTATATGAAACTCTGGTAGCAAATGTCTCTTAGGCATTGACTACTCATTTCACCATCATTCACTTACTTTGTCTTAAAGTTCAAAACTGGCAAGGCACATTTACATATTCCAATGAATACTTGACAATTTTTAATTACACTTTATGTCCCAGCTATCCCAGTAATTGACATACAACATACTAAAATGGTTTATTAAGATAACAAAAAAAAAAAAATCAATTAATGTGAAAACATACAGGCTATTGGCAACCACTATTCTAAAAATTATGTAAATACAAGTAAACATACTGAAATGTGTGCGATTCTAAGTTTTTAACCAGATCTCTGTACTAACACACATTTATATTAATGACACATAAAAAAAATAAAAACTTTATTACAAAAATAAGTTACACTCGCCTCCAGCTTACAGTATAAAACAATTTTATTTGCAGGAATGCAAAATGATTGTTTGCCATGAGCATTTTCAACATATGACATGTCTAATTTTGTTAAAATTTGCATTTACTGGGGGAACTGGTGTGTATAAAACCTTAATTAGGTATAAGCTTCAATTTTCATTGTGGTGCCTATGGGTATGTAGTATAACTGCAGTATCCCTTTGTGAAGGGGGTTAAGGGAACTCTTTATGCCAAGTCCAAAGTAAGTCATAATTTTATCTATCTTTTACCTATATGAAACTGGACTTGGCAAGGTTCTGTTTTTATTTTGTCTTTTTTTAAGGGTGGTTCAATAGAGGATGCTTCACCACTGAACACTCACTGTCATCAAGGTGCTTTAGAAAATTAAAAACATAGCACAAATGATTGTACTCTACTCTACAGGTTATCATGATCTGCATAAGAGAAATGGAAAGCTGATCCACATGTTTTTACAGTGATCAGCAATAAGAAATGCACTAATGAAAACATACCTTTTACCTAAAAAGCTAAACTACAGCCATATACTATTCTATGATTTATGAAAAACTTCAAAATATCCAAATGTCAGGCTTCACTGTACAGTTGTCAGTTTTAGTCTGACCTTTTATAAAGGGACACTGCAGTATTTAGTACAAGTTGCTGATGCACTTTTTTTGAACATCTGATGTCTTACAAAAGTAACATCTTGCTAAACTATTATACATCCAAATAACTACAATATCTGAAGAAGCAAGGCTGCTTTTTCAGCCACAAAATACGACAAAAGCAAGGCCTGTTATGATGGTCATGAGGAAGTCTTACAAAGCCTCTGGAACTAAAGGCAACTAAGAATGTTACATTTGGTATATTATAATCTTACCCTCATATCATATTAAACAAGCCTTGCTTTTATCTACAAAGATTTTCTATGTACAGTACAGACAGGGTATAGTTCAATCCTCTGCTACTGAGGTAGTTAACCAACCCTTTAAAAAAGGTTCTGAAAAGAACCACTATCTGGAATGCCTGACTAACCAGCTCTGATGATTACACCTGAAACTGCTGTATCTGAACACAATTCGTAAGTGATTACTAAATAGACAATCATGATTAACCTTCATGAGCAGAAATAAAATTTAAGGATACCAATGATGGTATTCATCTATAGCACTGCAATAAAAATTAAAATGCAAGAATTTGTGAATACCACTTTTGGAATCCTTAACTAAGAAAACTTGGGGGAAAAATCTACTTAAAGCAGATTTTTTAAAGAACAACTTTATTCTTTATTAAGATACCATGCTAGACGTTAAGGATTTTGTTGAACACGTTGGGGAAATAGAGTAGCTTTAGTTTAATAACTTGCACTGCAGAGAAAACTGTTAAAGAAATCCATTTCAAAGTCCAAGTATTAGTTCAAATGTCCCATATTTGAATCCATGATCTTCGCAGGAAGGTCTTTTGCAACAGAATATGCTCCTATACAGCTGAGATACTTAAGGTTGCTTGATATCCTTACCATTACTCCACTGCAAGCTTCTGGTGTAATCCCACATAGCAAGTCAGTCTTCATTGTAACAGGTCAGGACCGGCCTCGACCCCTTTTCCCTGCTAGCCAGGTAACAAAAGGAATCAATTAGATAAATCATTTTAAACTCTGGTCTGTACATTTGTTAACATAAAATCTTAGCAAAATGAATTATTTTTAAATAAAACTACTAGACAAGAACATTCTGCCTTCTGATTGCCACTAACTTTGGAATTTTGCTATGGGTGTTTTACCACTTTGTCACAAACTGGTATTATTTTAAAAGTTAAGCTTTAAACCTTGAATCACCAGCTAAAGTTTTGCGCACTGAGTCACAAACAACTTTACATTATAGAAAATTCCCAGTAACAGTGATATAAAACTTAGTGGTTAAAGTCATCATGAAAACACGTTGAAAATTGAATCAAGTCTAAGCATAATGTGACTTGCAATCTATTTATGAATTTCAATGACCTAACTGCTTTAGGCATAATTTTTTTAAAAAATCACAACTTTCAGGTGCAATCCTTACTTTTTTTAACTGTATCCAGAATCCAAGATAGTAGTGCCAAAATGAAGAAGAAAAAAAAACACCT